>NW_015162490.1:460373-475986 GCF_001447785.1 Gekko japonicus | reverse complement strand
TGCTGGCACTAGTACCTATCTCCACGACTATGAAAACGTGGCCTCTAGGACTTATGCCACTTATCAGGTTCTGAACGATAACCAGGGCCAGAGCCTTCTCGGTGGCAGCTCCGTACTGGTGGAATGAGCTCCTGGAGGAGGTCAGGGCCCTGCGGGACCTTTTACAGTTCCGCAGGGCCTGTAAGACGGAGCTCTTCCACCACGCTTTCGATTAGAAGACGCCTTAAACACCGAGGAGTGACCCTGTGCCCTGGTTTTACCCCCTCCAGTCTATCTCACAGCATAAATTACTTGATCAAATTGAGCCGGTTTGAGAATACCATCAGGACTACAACCTAAGTAGTGGTACGGTTGGATTTAGGAATCTCTGCCCTGCACCTTTTGAAAATGGATACTGATTGTTCATGGATGTTTTATGTAGGTTTTTAATTGTATTTATATATATGCATTTTATGTAAGCCTTGGCGGGAAGGGAGGGGTATGAATCGAACTAATAAATAAATAAAATAAATAAACGTATCCAGAAGATGCCATCTTCAGACCACAGAAAGAATAAGCATGAACACACTAGGTCTAATGGGTGGAAATTACAAGGGAGTTGTTACCGGCTAAATATCAGGAGAAACTTCCTAACTGTAAGAGTGGTTGAGCAGTGGAACAGTCTGCCTCAGGAGGTGGTGGATGCTCCTTCGCTGGAGGTTTTCAAGCAGAGGCTGGACAACCATCTTTCGGGTATGTTGAAGGTATGTAGGTATGTAGGGCTATCTTGCGGCTGTGCTCCTGCAGAGTGCAGGGGGTTGGACTAGATGGCCTGTAAGGTCCCTTCCAACTCGTAACATTCTACGAATTTGGGCCCAGCAATACCAAACATTTTGATCACCCCAGTGTGCTGGAAAACTCAGCAGAGAAAATGGCATTTATCCAAAGCCAGTCACACCAATCAAAATCTACATGAGAACTGCCAGGATATACGAAGTTTCCTATGTGGCCTTTAATGCAAAAGAAGCTGCTTTTCCTTACTTAAACCTTGTTACCAAAGCTAATCCTATCAGGAAACTGAATTATAGCTCGCGTGGGCTGGTATACAAGGATATGAAGGGAGGGGAAGTCACGAAGATAAAAGAGATACTGCGACACTAACTCTTACGAACGGTGCTGCTTCAAGGTTTCTCAAACAGAACCACTGGTCTACCCCCCCCTGCAATGGATTTCCTGTGTTTGGATCCAGTCCCCGCATTTACATCATGTACTGACCAAGCACACTTCACAATGCAATTCAGACTATTGATCATGTCAAAACAGCGAATCTTCGTGATGCACAGACATGCATATTTGAGAAATGGCAACACAGCATGGGGTATGGAGTCTCTTTCAATTATAGTGAGATATAAATGATAGCCTGGCACAGAAGTGCTAAAATGTCACGAGACCCCAGATATCATGAGAGCACCGCGGACACTGATGTATCAACAGAAAATACTTGGAGGCTAAAATGTGACAGATTTTTGCCTGGCCATCAGAACGAGCGGCTACGAGTCTCCACTAAGAAAAGTGCAATACCACCACCCAGGGGTCATTTCCTAGAAACAGAGGCACAGGAGCTCATTTGCATAACTCATTTGCATATGTCACACCCCCTGACAAAGGGCAGGCATGTTTAAAATGAGTTAAGGCATATGCAAATGAATTTAAATACCCCCCCCCTTCCCTGAGTCTCTCCGGAAAAGAGGAGAGGCTCAGGAGCAAAGGCGGGCATGTCTGCCCGCTTCCCCTTCCCCTCTCCAGCCAACCCGCCGCAGCGGGTTGGCTGGAGAGGGGGCACCTGGAGAAGATTGGGCAGGGAACCCAGGCATTTAAATCCCCCCCCCTCCCTGAGTCTCTCCGCGGGCAAGGGGCAGGGCCTGGGCTCCTTACTGCCGGAGCGCGCTCCGGGGCGCTCTGGCAAGAAATGACCCCTGCCACCACCATAAACCCACTTTTCTTTTTTTGAAATAGTGCTTGGAGGCAAGTTTACTTTTGAGTCCTCTATCCAAATCCTCAATATCGTTTGGAATTTCTTAGGGAATTAGTGAGAAAAGTGACTAATAGCTACATTCTTCTAAATGAATGGACTTAGAAAGCCGTAGCCCTTCTGGGGGACTGCACTGTCAATGGGCTACTAGTTTAAGAATAAATAGCAGTCTCCTACCTGGAGAAGGAGGGGTTTTAAAGAAAATAATTGGTTGGTATGGCAAGAGACGGTCTGACTTGGACAGGACAGGCTACCTGGAACCTGTCAGATATCAGAAGCCAAGCAGGGTCAATCTGAGTTAGTACTTGGATGGGAGATCACCAAGGAAGTCCAGGGTTGCTAAACAGAGGCAGGCAATGGCAAACCACCTCTGAATGTCTCTGGCCTTGAAAACCCTATTGGGTCACCACAAGACACTGCCACAGGAATTGGTGGCGGCTACAAGCATGGACGGCTTCAAATGGATATGGAGCAGAGGTCCATCAGTGGCTATTAGCCACAAGGTATAGATAGGGGCTCTGGGGCAAGTGATGCTCTGTCTTCTTGGTGCTTGGGGGTGTCAACAGTGGGAGGGCTTCTAATGCCCTGGCCCCATTGGTGGACCTCCTGAGAGCACCTGGTCTTTTTGGCCACTGTGTGACACAGAGTGTTGGACTGGATGGGCCTTTGGCCTGATCCAACATTGGCGTCTCTTATGTTCTTATGACAGTTACGACTTGATGGCCAAAAAAAGAAAAAGTCCAAGAGGCAAACTCAGACATCACTGAAGTTACCTTTGGGGTTAGGCATGGGGTGATTTAGCAACAGAGAAATACATACACGCAAGAATACTAGAGGAATCTTATCTGGTAGATAAAAGTCTTTGCTTTCCATTGTATTTGTTTCATGGATCCTAAAATTTAGAATTTACATGCACGATCTGAAAAGAAAGCAGCCCTGAATCTTGCATGATGGTCAAAGCCAACAAAAGCGAAGGAAGAAATCATAACTGAGATTATGTAAATGCAGAGAAGTGTGTGCTGTACACCTAAAATACATATTGAATAAATGAAATTCCAAAGGCTGAAACAGAACGGCGACTTACGCAGCATGGAATTGCCAGTCCACCCCTGAGGCCTTTACAGTACCTATGAAATGTAATAATTTTAAGTAGATCTTATGGCACACAGAGAAAATCCAGTGTTAATCCCACCCTAAAAGCCTCACACATCCTTACCGGCTGGAACAGATTACAGCTATTGATTGCCGCCTGGAGAACATTCTCAGTGTGAGGAGGGAAGGCAAGTCACCGTGACAGACAGCCAAGCTATTGATCTACTCCAGCAGGGAAACTGCACTTCAAAATGAAGGTCAGGACTCCTTTACACCACCTATTAGAGCTCTTGTAACGTTCATCAGGACACTGCAGTGATTGGTGTGGATGTGCGGGACAACTCTGATTCACACCCTAACATGCTGAGCAGTTTTCTGGCTACAACAGGCTAGACGGAAACTGCAGGTGACAAGATACATCCTCTACCCCTCGACAAAGACAGAAAGCAGGGAGAAAAACAGATGCCATGTCAAACAAAGTGCAGGAGAAAAAGTTATATGCCCACGAGCATTTTATCTCTGCATGAAGGGATACTTAAACTTCATCAGTATAACTTTTAAAATGCGAACCAATAATGCGACATTCCCATTTCAGAATCAAATGCCTTTAAAGGTTTAATCCTAAGAAAAAAGGTAAAGGTAAAGGTCTCCCTTGCTCGAAAGCCAGTTGAGTCCAACTCTAGGGTTGCGGTGCTCATCTCCGTTTCAAAGCTGAAGAGCCAGCGCTGTCCGAAGACGTTTCCGTAGTCATGGGGCCGGCATGACTAAACACCAAGGCGCACGGAACTCTGTTACCTTCCCACCGAAGTGGTGCCTATTTATCTACTTGCCATTTCTTGCTATCTAACTGCTACATTGGCAGGAGCTGGGACCAGAGATGGGAGTTCACTTCGTCATGCGGCACATTCTGGTCTCGAACTGCTGAACTACCGACCTTCCACAGCCTGCAGTTCAGCGTCTTAACCACTTGAGCCACCGCAGCTCTTAATGCTTCTATGCCTCTAAAGAGTAGTGCAAAAGGGAGATCTGCCTGTGCTAGTCTGTGTTGACGTTCTATCAGTGCAACTCTGGCTCTGGTAGAGTAGTGGCATCGGGGCTTTTTGTGGGCGGGCAGGGGCTTACTTGGCACCCTATGCCTCTCCAGTCCTGGTCACACCCCAGTGCCAGCAAAAATCATGACTTAACATTAAACATCCCCAGAGAAGCGGAAAAGACAAGTCCCACCCCCGGCCCAGTTTAGGATACCAACTAAGTTTGCAGCCAATTGTAGCCCTTGGAACCACAATGAAAACCTCATCTATACCTCAGATGACAGGGCAAGCTGTATTGGACAGGACACACACAGGAGAACCATCGTGATGGGAACCCCACAAAAAGGGCCTTTTGCACAAAAGGGAGCAGAGAGCGTGTGTGTGTTGAGATTTGCCAAGTTCTCCCTCTGTAGTCATGAAAGAATTTACTGTTTGCTTCTGCGTGCTCAGGGCTATTTTTGGGCAGGAATGCACAGGAATGGAGTTCCGGCTGGCTCCCAAGTTGGCCACGCCCAGCAGGAAGTCATTAGCATAATAGGCCACACCCAACAGGAGAGACTCATTAGGACTGGCTACATTAGGGGTGTGTGGCCTAACACGCAAAGGAGTTCCTGCTACAAAAAAAGGCCCTGGGTTTTGACAACAAACAAGGTAAACAGAATAAGAAGCAAAAGGTGGGTGTGGTTGGATGACCACACCGCTGGTAACATGGGGGTGCAGCCTAATATGCTGATGAGCTATGCTCTCATGGGTGTGGCCTAATATGCTAAGGAGTTTCTGCTGGGCTTTTCCTACAAAAAAAGCCCTTTGCGTGCTGATGTCTTAGCTACCGTAGATTAAAGTTAGAGAACCAATGGGGAAGTCTGCACTTTTGCTGCCAGAGCAAGGTGACAAAATGCACAATTATTTAGCACTGGGATTCTCCAGCTGGGTAATCAATACTTTGGGGGTGGACCAGAGAGTAAGCAACAGGGTTTCAGGTTTATTGCTCTTTGTTCCTTCTTCTCTAGTTCGTCCACACACACGGTCTAGAGGTCTCTCAGTAAAGATGTAGAACAGAGCAGCTGGACAGGATGATTAACCTGCTTTGTTACTTTCAACTCCCAGTTTACCCTCCCTCATTAGTAAAGTTTATTTTGTTTAAAAGCTAACACAAGTGTTCTGCTGCATCTATTAACTCTGCATTTACACAGAAATCCCTAACAGGGGGAAATAAACATTGTTGTGCCATAGTTGGTAAATCTGCTTTGCAGGACATGAACAGCCAATAGCAGCCTCTGCTCCTCCAGCTAGGGGTGCAAGCAAACTGTACCCCAAATGTACAGGGAACAGGACTTATTCCAAGACACTGAAAGGCTGGACAACACATCCAATTACCATGTCAGATTACACAGGGAAGCCATTGAAATTCGTAATCATAAACACAATTTCAACAGGAAAGAAGAGAGTTTAAAAATAAACAGGGCATGGTTTCCTGTCCTGAAAAACACAAAAGGCTCTACATTTGACAATAGCACTACAGTTAGGATTAGGATTTCAGCAGCCAATCCACATACAAAAGAACCTCCTTAGGAAACAGGAAACCTCTTCAGGAAACAATCCATATACAAAAGAACCTCCTCAGGAAAGCTCCTCCATTAGCATGTTCATAGCCTGGGGAACTCCTACAAGATAATGACTCAGCCCTACCCCACCTTCCGGAGTAGATATAACTTCCCTGCCTGCCATTCTTCTTCTCACCTTGACACAGAGAGTACGCCATCTTTCGACGTTATACCTCTGAGGATGCCAGTCACAGCTGCTGGCGAAACGTCAGGTCCTACAATGCCAAGACCACGGCCACACAGCCCGGAAAATCTACAACAACTAGTATGTGGGAGTTTCTCGCGGATCTCCTGGTATGCCACCACACTGTCATGCTGGTGTTAACTCCCTGCAAGTAGGGGACACACGGAGCTCAGCCGTGGCCCCATGTGACGACAGCCATCCCACTCTAAGCACAGCTACTGCTGGCCAGACTGATGGTACCCGTTTGTCTTGCAAGATCAAGGGCCTCATGAAGCAGCCCCAGCACAGACAGTTGCAGTGGCGTTCCATACAAGGAATAGGTAAGTATGGTCTCAGGGCTGTAAATGGGATCCCTGACTATGCATCTTAAGCTTCAAGAGTTTGGAAGCTCCCTCGCTGCCTGCTGTCGCACCATGTTATTCGTTACTGTCAGGGGTCATTTCCTGCAGGAGCGCAGCTCCGGCAGTAAAGAGCCCAGGGGGCGGGCACATGCAACAAGCCCCACCCCCTGCTCCCAGCAGCCCTCAGTCAGAGCAAGAAGCAGCCAGGTGAGTTGCAGAGTCCCCCCCCCCCCCAACTAGCAATCCAAAACAGTCCAGTGGCACCTTTAAGACCAAGTTTTATTGAGGTACAAGCTCTCCCTCCTCTGCGAGGGCAGATCTGCACGTCCCCCCCCCCCAATAGCTAGCCATCCAAAACAGTCCAGTGGAGCCTGAGCGGTGGGTGCTGCCTTCTGACACACTTCCGGTGACGTCAGGGGGTGTGGTATATGCAAATACATTATGCTAATAAGTTATGCTAATGAGCTCCTGCACCTCTTTTTCTACGAAATGACCCCTGGTTACTGTCCTTCTGGATTTCCTCTCCTCTTGGCCACCCAATGACGTCACGCCAGAACTTTGGAGTCCCCTACCGGGCCATTTCATTGTGTTCTCCGCCGATATGACCCAGACGATGACATTAGCGGTTTGTTTACGTTGGTTGCGGCTAATGCTCTGCCCATCGCTATACGCTCCGCGCTAGCACTTTACGTAACGTTTTATGCTTATCTTTACTGTGATTTTATTCAATTCCATGTTTTATCTGTTCAATAAATACTACGTAAGCTGCCCTGAGCCCGCTTTGGCAGGGAGGGCAGGATATGAATAAAATAAATAGACAAATAAATAAAATCCTCTTCCACAAAAATATGATGTACTTTTGAAGCGATACTGATGGAACTTCATGGAACTTGTATTGTCTTCTGTGCATTGTAATGAGCTTTGCTGACCTGAGTGGCCCATGCAAACCCACTCCCTTCTGATCTTGGAAGCTACGCAGGGTCAGTACGTGGATGGGAAACCATCAAGGAAGTCCAGGGTTGCTACACAGAGACAGGCAATGGCAAAGCCACCTCTGTTCATCTCTTGCCTTATATCCCTACCAGTGTTCCCTCTAAGCTGAGTCGGTGTGAGCTCGGTCACAGTTTTTTAGCCTCTGGCTCACACATTTTTGTCTCAGCTCAGGAAGGAGGGCTCCAGAGCAAACTAATTTAGGCAGTAGCCAAATCGCTCTCTCACAACTTTAGGCAGAGACTGATCAAGAGAGAGATCTTGGAGTTGTAGTAGATAACTCACTGAAAATGTCGAGACAGTGTGTGCCTGCAATAAAGAAGGCCAATGCTATGCTGGGGATTATTAGGAAGGGTATTGAAAACAGATCAGCCAGTATCATAATGCCCCTATATAAATCAATGGTGAGACCTCATTTGGAATACTGTGTGCAGTTCTGGGCACCACACCTTAAAAAGGATATTATAGCTTTGGAAAAAGTGCAGAAAAGGGCAACTCGAATGATAAAAGGGTTGGAACACTTTCCCTATGAGGAAAGGTTAAGGCGCTTAGGGCTCTGTAGCTTGGAGAAACGACGACTGAGGGGTGACATGATCGAGGTTTATAAGATTATGCATGGGAAAGAGCAGGTAGAGAAAGAGGTACTTTTCTCCCTTTCTCACAATATAAGAACTCGTGGGCACTCCATGAAATTGCTGAACTGTCAGGTTAGAACGGCTAAGAGGAAGTCCTTCTTCACCCAAAGAGTGATTCACACTTGGAATTCACTGCCACAGGAAGTGGTGGCGGCTACAAGCATGGACAGCTTCAAAAGGGAATTAGATAAGCATATGGAGCAGAGGTCCATCAGTGGCTATTAGCCACAAGGTATAGATAGGGACTCTGGGGCAAGGGATGCTCTGTCATCTTGGTGTTTGGGGGGGGGGCAACAGTGGGAGGGCTTCTAATGTCCTGGCCCCACTGGTGGACCTTCTGATGGCACTGGTATTTCTGGCCACTGTGTGATACAGAGTGTTGGACTGGATGGGCCTTTGGCCTGATCCAACATTGGCATCTCTTATGTTCTTATGTTCTTAACTTTCATGCCAGTGGCCCACAAAGTAGAATTTTTGCTCGCAAGACTCCACAGCTTAGAGGGAGCATTGATCCCTACACAGGGTTGGCCATAAATTGGCTGCAACTTGATGGCACCTTCTGCCATCAGTAAACTTTGAGGGCACCATCAGAAAGTGGGGTAGAGTTAAAAATTATTTATTTGTTTGGACAAATGTGGGGGAACTCATCCCCTTCGCTACCCCGAGTCCCTCACTTTTTGCACACACTTTGCAATGATCTGTATAGTGGCTACAATACTATACAGTACTGAGAGCCAGTCTGGTGTCGTGGTGAAGTGTGCGGACTCTAATCTGGGAGAACCGGGTTTGATTCCCCACGCCTCCACTTGCAGCTGCTGGATGACCTTGGGCAAGCCATAGTTCTCCCAGAGCTGTTCTCTCAGGGGCAGTCCTCGAAAGAGCTCTCTCAGCCCCGCCTACCTCACAGGGTGTTTGTTGTGGGGAGGGGAAGGCAAAGGAGTTTGTAAGCTGCTCTGAGACTCCGAGTGAAGGGTGGGGTATAAATCCAATCTCCTCCTCCTCCTCCTTCTATATACTCTTCAACATACAATACTAAACATTGTTTCGATCGAGGGATATACAGCTAGTTTTCTTCTAGCCCTAGCTCCTAGCAATTTCAGCTACTGTTAACTCCCCCCACCCCTTTAGTGTGGAATAGGCGATCATCAATATCTAGACACATTCAGTGCTAGAAATCTGCCAAACAGCATGAGGATTTCCACTGTTGGGTTTTTTTAAAAAATTCTTTCAGCATTCATAATCCTTATCCACACTACAATTTACAAAGGATCTGAAATGTTTACAATTTAAATATCTCAGGCCTGAAATTCCACATTCTGCTCATTGATGTGAGGCCCCCTTTGACTGCTGAATACTCAAGTATCTCTGCTAACAGTTTCATTCAACACGTTCACTGCCATCAAAAACTGCAGACACCGGTGTGCTACGAATGTGTGACTGTGGGCAAGGTGGGAGAGTTTTAAAATGCATGGAAGGGCGCTAAGGGGCGCTAAGGTGTGATCAGAGAAGCTTCTTTTTTCTTTTTGTATTTTTTTATATGTGCATGTGTGTGCACCTGGAAGTCATGGCGACCTCTGGTGACTGACCCCTACTGGGGGCCTGGAAGATATTCAGAGAGGTGGCTGAATAAAGCCTGCCCCCGCCTCCCACCTCTGGTATTCCAAGGAGGTCTCCCATCCGAGTCCTTGCCAGAGTTGACCCTGCTCAGCTTCCGAGATCTGACGGGATTGGGCCGGCCTGGGCTATCCAGGTCAGGGCGATCAGGGAAGTTTCTGAGTCTCTCAGATGATCGAACCATGAAGTTTTCTTCACGAAAAGCTTCACCAAAGCCACCTTCAATTTATTTATTTGTGAAATTGGATTTACTAGGCCGCCCTTCCCTACAAGTAGGGCTCAAGGCGGCTCGCAACAGAATAATAGACAATCTCAGTATAAAATTAGTTTAAAACAGTCCAATAAATACAGACAGCATATATACAATATATTCCGCAGGGCCTGTAAAACGGAGCTCTTCCACCAGGCCTTTGAGTAGGAGCCGCGGCCACCATCTTTAGGCCCCCATTTATGACCATCATTCCATCTACGCCCCCCCCTTTATTCCCGCAAATAGACCATCTTCAGAGCGGGTACTATTGGGGGGCGCGAGATGTTCCTGGCAGAGGACAACGCAGTAGGGATGTATATTGTCGCTGTTATATACTGTTATTACTGCTGTTTGTTGTTTCTAGTACAAATAATTATAGAACCAATTTTATAGCTAAGTATTTCTGGAGCACCGTAAAGAAATTTTTAGCGAACTGTATTTATTGTATTTTATATTTACTGTATTGTTTTAAATGTTTTAACTTGGGCACTCGTGCCCCTTGTGAGCTGCCCTGAGCCTTCGGGGAGGGCGGGATACAAATCCAAAGATAAATAAATAAATAAATAAAGAAAGAAAGATGGCGGAGGAATTCTAACTCCCCAGCCTCCCTGGGGGGGAGGGGTTATGAGGGATGGGAATTATATGAGAGCGCCAAAGGGAGCCCTGTCGCTGTCCTCAGCTGAAGGCCCGGCGGAACATCTCTGCCTTGCATGCCTCGTGGAAAGGTAACAACTCCCGCAGGGCACAGGTGTCTCCTGGCAGAGCATTCCACCAGGCGGGGGCCAGTTCAAGGACAGCTGGACTTCACTCAGGCCGGGGATCACCAGGAAGTTCTTGTTTCCTGAGCGTAACACTCTTCCAGGGGCATACTGGAAGAAGGGGGGCAGAAGAAGAAGAGATTGGATTTATACCCCCCCCTTCACTCGGAGTCTCAGAGCGGCTTACAAACTCCTTTCCCTTCCCCTCCCCACAACAGACACCCTGTGAGGTGGGTGGGGCTGAGAGGAATTTCACATTACCCTTTTTAACCCGTTTTGAAGCTGTTTTTGATCCGTCATTGAGTAAACCGGTATAGGGCTGCCATTTCACACATGGCTTTCAACTTCCGGTAAAGAGCTGGATCTGAAGCAGTTTGCCATTTCAGACTGCACCGCTTTTTCCCCACCGTTTTTCACCCACGTGGGCGATCTCCGCTTTTTTTTTTTTTAATGTTCGCTTTATAGTGCTATAGCACTATAACAAAACACTCCAGGCATTCCAATGGGGTTGATATGCTGCTGTTCCGTTATAGCGTTATAACACTATAGCACTATAAAGCAATTTTTTAAAAAACAAAAAACCAGGCATCGCCCACGCGGGTGAAAAACGGCGGGAAAAGGCGCATCGGAACCGGGAGAGGAAACTGAAGACTACTTGGAAGCAGTTGACAGGTAAAACGCTTCAGCCCCATTTCCTAAACGGGACAGAAGTGTTTGTGTCTGAAATTACAAATATATTTCTGCAGGGAACCAGTTCTAAAACGGTTCTGTCTGAAATGACAGACCAGAAACCGTTTGGGAACCGTTCCTCTTCCGGATTATATCGTCTGTCTGAAATTCCTCTGACACAAACTGCTCTTTCAGGAACAGCTGTGCCAGAGCTTGTGACTGACCCAAGGTCACATCAGCAGGTGCAAGTGGAGGAGTGGGGAATCAAACCTGGCTCTCCCAGATTAGAGTCCGCACACTTAACCACGACACCAAACTGGCTCTCCACACCAAACTGGCAGAATGCTCTCAGTCAGGGATATGTTTTTCATGCGTCCGATGGCATGGACCAGTCCCCTCACCCCTCCTGAAGCTACTACCAGCCATGGCAGGCAAGAACCCAGCAGGTCAGTCATGCAACTTCACGAGTCCTGTCTACCCCATCAGGCGATGATAACTGCATCCTCCACTGGAAAAGAAAATCTGTGTGTTTTGAAAAATTTGAAAGCTGCATGTTTTTCAGTGTTCACAGATTTGCTGCTTTTTAAAGGGAAATCATGCAATGCCTAAATGCATCATTACATGCTTTGGCAACCAGACTAGAGACTTCCATGGATGTAAGGGTTTTCCCCATGAAGCAGGATCCCCACCCCCCACCCCATGGCAGGCTGAAATACCCCTTGAAATCCTGTTCTTGGCTCTCCCCCAAAAACAGGACCCCGGGGGGGGGGCATTTTGGGTTGTCACAAGTGGAAGGAGGCAAGAAAACCACGCTCTGTGGACAGAGATACTTGTGCGAGCAGAACCATCTAGTCTGGATCCAACCCCTTGTTCTTTACATAAAAATATATACGGTTTAAATCAAGCAATGACATTTGTAAAATAGGCTGCTGGGAAATGCTTTCTAGGAGAGAGAAAACCCAGGATTCTAGGTGATGCTTACCCCAGAGAGAAGAATAAACTTGAACCAAGCTGGATGACTGGAAAAGGATACAAGCTCTGATAGAGAGTGATAAGAGACTTCACGGCTCTGCTGGCATTGATGCATGTGGCACGGATAAGATTTGGCAACAGTTCTGCGGTCACTATTGCTCCGTCAAATAAAGGACCAAAAAATGGCACCTGCAAAGATAAAAATTGTAGACTGCGATGAATATACACCACTGAATAAGGGCTTCGGGTCAGTGCTAGATGTTATGATCATTATATGAATCGCTACAGCCGGAAGAAGGAAACTTCGAAGACCAGCACCAGGAAAGGACGCCACCGACTACCGCCGCAAGAACAGGACAACAACCGAAGATCCGCCGCAACAAGGGTGCCTGGTAGGGTTGTCACCACCCCTGTATATCTGTGGCCCTAGGTTAGATTCGGTAAATGTGATTAGCACTCCCTGTAAGCCGCCCAGAGACCCTTAGGGGTTAGGGCGGGATAACAAATCGAATAAATAAATAAATAAATATATATATAGGAGTCGATCAGTATGATACTGTCATTTCCTACGTCACACATATAAAGCACTGAAATAAAATATACACGTACACACACTTTTACGCACCAGGTTTATGGGTTCCCAGACTGACCCAGTCTACAAAAATGGCCTCCTTTTTATGCTTTGGTGTGGCTTAGTTGTCAGTAGTAACAATACATACAGGCAGGGATTTGGTTTTGGATTCCAAAAGGCGTGTTCCTGGGATTAGCATTCAAAGTCCCAATGTACCTTTCTGTGACCCCAGAAGGCTGGCTCAACCTTTACACTCACATGTAAATTATTATTTATAATTCAGGAGCTTGTACAGGCCCATATTTTAGAAAACAAGTTGAGTGTTATCTTTTCCATCGGAATCTTAATGTTATTTAAAAGCCCTTAAAGGATTAAAAACCCAGTCAGTTTTAGATACTGACTGGTTTTCAGAGACTAGTTTTAATCTGAAGGCGTTGGTTTTTATAGGTGGTTTCAATCACAGTTTCAGGATGGGTTATTTTTGTGTGTGCTGTTATGTTTTATTGCTGCAGCTGTATTTTCAATTTTTGTAAACCACTTTGAATATTATTTTTAATATAAGAGCTGTACAAACTACTATCTGCATACAAATAGAAAATCCAAACAGATACTTTAAAGTAAAGGTAATGGTTGCCTTGCTTGAAAGCCAGTCGAATCCGACTCTAGGGTTGCGGTGCTCATCTCTGTTTCAAGGCCGAAGAGCCAGCGCTGTCCGAAGACATTTCTGTGGTCATGTGGCCGGCATGACTAAACACCAAGGCGCACGGAACGCTGTTACCTTCCTACTGAAGTGGTACCTATTTATCTACTTGCAATTTCTTGCTTTCGAACTGCTAGGTTGGCAGGAGCTGGAACTAGAGATGGGAGTTCACTCCGTCATGTGGCACACTCGGGTCTCAGCGTCTTAACCACTTGAGCCACCGCAGCTCCTTATATTACCAACTGCTTTAATCCAATATTGGCTATACTTATAGGGCAGAAACACGTCAGGTTTCTGAAGCGTTGCTTCAGACCTCTGGATATGTTCAGCTACACCAAAGATATTGCAATAGTCACCTGCCCAATCCCACTGCTCCCAAGAGACCTGCTCCCAACATTGCTCCCAACAGACCTGTTTCCCTCCCTGTTTTATACATTTTATTGAAAGTACCCATTGAGGCAGTGTGGTGTAGTGGTCAGAGAGCTAGACTAGGACCTGGGAGACTTAGGTTTAAATCCCCACCATGCCCCAGAAGTTCACTGGTTGACCTTGGACCAGTCACACAGATAACCTACCTCACAAGGTTGTCGTGAGGCTAAAATGGAGGCAAGGAGAATGATGTAAGTTGTTTTGGGTGGGGAGAAATATGGCGTGTGAATAAAATAAACGAAATGTTAGGTTCTCCTGATACAGACAACAAGGGCACTGAAGCAAAATACAACAAATCAGACTGAAACGGAATCCATCAAAGACGGAGGTCCTTCGCCTGGGTTGTGGGGTGCTGGGATTGGGGAATTAGGCTCCCACCCTTCGATGGGGCCCCATTGGTGCCAGCGTCAAAGGTGAGGAGCCTAGGGGTGGTTCCTGAAGGCCACATTAGCTATGGAGGCTCAGGTCACCACCACTGCCAGGTCTGCCGTTTTCCATCTGAGGCAGATCAGGTAGTTGGCCCCATACCTCACCCCCCATGATCTGGCTGCAGTGACCCGGGCAACAGTCACTTCCAGACTGCATCACTGTAATTCTCTCTATGTGGAGCTTCCCTTGGCTCTGCTCCGGAAGCTACAGCTAGTACAGAAGTGATGTCGCTGCCTGTACGGGCGCATATCCGCCTGGTGCTGCGTGACGTGCACTGGGCTACCTATTGAATTTCAAATCCGTTTCAAGGAGTTGGTGCTGACCTTTAAAGCCCTATATGGCCAGGGGCCTGCATATCTTCGTGACCGCCTCTCCCCATATGAGTCCCATAGAACATTCTGTTCTATAGGGCGCGCACCACATCCACGTCGCCTGGAAGTTGCGCGGGCACGCTGGGGGCGGGGCCATGACCATCCAAGGGGAAACCATAGAGTTTCCTCTCGGATGACCGTGGCCCCGCCCCCAGCGTGCCCGCGTCACTTCCGGGCGACGTGCACGTCGAGGTGGAGTTCCCCCCAGGGCCCAATGAACCAACACCTCCTGGAAGTCCCTGGCCCTAGGGATGTCCGGCTTGCCTCACCTAGGGCCAGGGCTTTTTCGGCCCTCTGTCCCCTGCCTGCCAGCGACCCTATGAGATTAGGGCCCTGTGGGACCTGCTACAGTTCCGCAAGGTCTGCAAGACGGAGCTCTTTGAAACTGATGAAAAGCAGGCAGAGATTAGAGGTAATATTGTGTTCACAGCTTAATGTATGCACCATTGTTTTTTAAAAAATAATAGTGGGGTAAATGTCTGGTTTCTGTGCACCCAGATAACTCAGCACTCTCTACTGCAAGTGTGTATTTTATTAATTTTTATCCCACTTCCACCCCAAACTTTGGCCCCCAGAATGCAGGAATCGCAAATGGCAACAAGACTGCAATGCAAAATGTGCCTTCGGGAACAGGCAGCTGAGATGGACCTTGGAAGGGTACCTGGCTCCTTCCAGACCTCAGAATCATCATCATCTATATATCTAATTGCCAAGTGGCCCCCGGAGTGCGGATCGCTAAATCAGCGCTCCGAGGGCACTTGGGGGGGAGGGGGAGGTTTGTGCACTCTTGGGGCAGTCCCCAGGGGTGCACAAAAATCTAAAAACTAAAAAAAAATATTGGGGGGATGTTTAAATCCCCCCGAAAGTGCAAGAGCGTTCTGTGCGCCTGCGCACGGAACGCTCTACGAACGCCAACGCCGCCGCCGCCGCTTGGAAGGCAAGCGGCGAGCGGGGAGGGGGGG
>NW_015162490.1:451665-459100 GCF_001447785.1 Gekko japonicus | reverse complement strand
GGCTAATAGCCACTGATGGACCTCTGCTCCATATGCTTATCTAATTCCCTTTTGAAGCCGTCCATGCTTGTAGCTGCCACCACTTCCTGTGGCAGTGAATTCCAAGTGTTAATCACTCTTTGGGTGAAGAAGTACTTCCTTTTATCCGTTCTAACCCGACCGCTCAGCAATTTCATGGAGTGCCCACGAGTTCTTGTATTGTGAGAAAGGGAGAAAAGTACCTCTTTCTCTACCTGCTCTTTCCCATGCATAATCTTATAAACCTCAATTTGGCCTCCCCTCCAGTGACTGCAGTTCCCAGGAGCCGAGCGGGACTACAATACTATCCATTGAGGCATTTTACTGTTTATTGTTTTATTGTGATCTTACTGATTTCAAATGGATTCTTATAATGTGCCTTATTGTTTGGTGTAGTGGTTAAGTGTGTGGACTCTAATCTGGGAGAATCACGTTTGATTCCCCACTCCTCCACTTGCAGCTGCTGGATGACCTTGGGCAAGCCATAGTTCTGATAAGAGCTGTCCTTGAAAAAGAGCAGTTTCTTTCAGAGCTCTCTCAGCCCCACCGCCCTCACAGGGTGTCTGTTGTGGGGAGGGGAAGGGAAAGGAGTTTGTAAGCCGCTCTGAGACTCCGAGTGAAGGGCAGGGTATAGATCCAAATTCCTCCTCCTCCTCCTCCTCCTCTTCTTCTATTGTAAGTCTACTTTAATTGCAGGTCTTAACTGCAAATTATGAATTGTTTCAACTGCATTATTGTAGACATATATGTTGGTACCCGCCCTGAGCCTACATTGCGGGGAGGGCGGGATATAAACCTAACAAAATAAATAAGTAAGTAAGTAAGTAAGTAATATTGGATTTATACCCCGCCCTTCACTTGGAGTCTCAGAGCGGCTTACAAACTCCTCTCCCTTCCCCTCCCCCCAACAGACACCTTGTAAGGTAGGCAGGGCTGAGAGAGCTCTTTCCAGAACTGTCCTTGAGAGAACAGCTCTGAGAGAACTATGGCTTGCCCAAGGTCATCTAGCAGCTGCAAGTGAAGGAGTGGGGCATCTCCCAGATTAGAGTCCACACACTTAAACCACTACACCAAATAAATAAATAAACAGCCAAAAAACAAAAAAAAGGCCAAACAGGGTCCCATCAAAACAAGCAGAGCAATGTGGTTCAGCTCTGTCTCACTTGCCTTCTCACCCTCTAAAAAACCACAGCCATTAATCAGACTTTTGTCCCCCTAAGGCTGTCAGAGAAGTGCTGCTGGATGACCATGGGCAAGCCACAGTTCTGTCAGAATCCAATCTCCTCCTCCTCCTGCTCCTCTTCTTCTTTGTCTTCTTAAAACTATTTCATGTTTAAATCTTGAATTACACACTGAGAAAAGCCACCCTGACGTTTGTTTTAAACTGACTGGCCTGATTTCCCCCCCTGCCTTGACATATGAGGTATATAAAAATAACGTTGGATAGTCTAGCAGCTTATACCTCTAAAGGAACCTGAAAGATAGACCTGTGCCCAAGGGCAGTGTGGACAACATAGGAGATTCACCCAGTTCCCAGGAGACTGATTTCCCAACCAGTTCCAGAAAAAGGTCTCTCTCCCTGGGCAGACTCCCCCCCCCCCCCACTCCAGATGGACAGTATCTGTTTCATGGCTGTCTCAGGCCCTAAAATAATCGTATTTGTTTTTACGGGATCCAAACTGGGACTTCTTTTTGAAAAACAGGTGTTCAGCCTGAACACACCAATCTAAAGATTAAAAGATCTTGCCTGACAAACATCCAGATAAGAAACGACACAGCCTCCTTCCTGGTGACCTTCACAAATTCTAATGTTATCATGAAACAATTAATATTCCTCACACTGCCACTTCCGCCCTACTACAATTAGTAAGCAAAAAAAGCTCCATTGTACTCAGTTTTTTAAAAAAAACACGCTACAGTCAAATTTAAATAAGCCTTTTGAGGACAAAGACTTGTCTTCCACAGTAAGCAATATAGTTTTAAAAGCTGGCGAATTAGTAAATTATTGTACCAAATGGCCGAGAATTAAATCTCTGCTGACTGGCTGCAATCTAACGAGGCATCTGTGTCCAAGGGAACTCTCCGCGTGTCCCTGGCGGTATGTGCAGCGTGTCGAGGCTGCAAGGCACTCTTTGTCCGCTCTCTGCCTCATTGTTCGGAATATCTTAATGCATCTGCGACGCGTGGAATGCATTCAGACTAACAGACTTACTATTGTTTTCCTCTCGGCGGCTTTGTTGAGCAAAAGACTGCATCGCAGTTCCCGATAATTATATTGCTTAATTAATCAAGACAAAAAAGTTTGCAAATCGTTGCCTGGTTGCCAAGCCGGAGGATAATAATAATTTTTTTAAAAAAAACCCTGAACACAATGCAAGCTGTAGCGATATAACAAAAGTAACAGCTATCTGATCAGAGAGCCTTACATAATGAAGCTATTAATACTAAATCGGTGAATGTTAACATTGCTCCAGGTGTCTCTACTTAGATGCAAACAGAAAAGGCTAACATGTACATAAAAGGCCAAATGTTACCATGGATCCTCAAACCTGACAGAAAAGGGACAGCTTTTTCATTTGATTAGGGAATGCAATTTAAATACCAGGGACCGAAGCCAAACAGCCATTTCTCTCGAAAAGCTGCTTTCATTCATTCGGGGGTCAGTCGCTGGTGAACGAAAGGTCAGCCACATTTTGCCCTGGAAATGTCCAGATTAATTTTATTACACTGAGAAGGTTGTATTTTAAATGGAAGGCTTAATACGTTTCCCCCGTTTGCCATTTTCCTTTCTGCAGACTGGATACTTGGAAGATAACAGCTGCATCAGTCGAGCAAACAAGCTCTCCTCCTCTCGTCCTCCATCGTGCAAGAACCCTCATCAATCCCAACATGACTTTTAATGAAACTATTTGGGGAGCCAAAATCGAACCTAGAGGGCCGAGAAGGCTTCAGTGTCAAGGGGGCAATTCGTCGACTCTTTACCATATGTGTCAATGCAAGTAGGCAATAATGTGACCCACGATTAGGATTTTAGTGCAGTTTCTCCCTCAGGGGAAGTGTTGCTACTGGAGGCCAAGACGCTTGGGTTCCAAAAAACAAAAGCCCGTTTTTGAAATCTCCTCCAACAGATCTCAGACCACTAAGACGTAACAAGGGGCACACCTCTACACTTTAGTGCTGTCCTTAATTTCTCTGAGCATGTTGGTCTTTGGTCGGCTATACGTCATCTGCTTCTGAAGCTGCCCCACATTTTCCTTCTTCACGGGGTCCTGGTGCCTCAGGGCAGCAGCGAGAATTGGAGCCTGTCTGAGAGTTGCCTAAATCTACCATTATCTACAGACACAAGAGGCAGCTGCCTCTTCCCCCACAATGAACAGGGCCACGGGGGCTATTGTGATAAACTGCGTTTAAAAAAACGGTGTAATTCATTTTAAATCCCGCGACAGCTGAACAAGTGGAAAGTGGGCTCGGCAGGGCATATCACATCACCTTTTGCATTGTGGGGAATGTCACCAAGGGCAAAGGAATGGGGGACGCGAGGAGACATCAGGTCTGTCCACGCGACGAGCAGAAATGGTTAAGTTGGAGACTTTGGCTACCACCGTGTGTGTGTCGAGTTAAGTATTCAAGTTCGATATCGTTTAAAGGAAGATAACCTTTCTATAACTGGATGCATAATAATATTTTAACTGAATAGTCTAACGATATTTTAACTGAATGCTCTTGGGAGGTTAATTCCAGCATATCAAGTATACAATCTTTTTAGTACACGTTCACGCGGCACACATCAGTCCAATATTATTGCAAATTTCACTCATTCTGCAGCACTGTTTTAGAGATCTTCGCATGTGGAATGAGAAGACGACCGCTCAAGCAGTTGCCAAAAGGAGACGGCGCTGTTTTGTTTTGATGACACCAACAGCTCTTCAACAATCACGGGGAGTGCAGATTCAGCTCCCCCCCCCCGCTATCAGAGCCATTTGGTGCTGCTTATGTGGTTCCAATTTAAGGCACGTTTGTTTATGTAGGAGGCAACTGAGAAGACGTTCCATGCGCAAGGGCACCCTTGCTGAATCCAAAAGCATACCTTTTTTATAAACCAAGTTAGAGTACACAAAAATATAAAATATATATATTTAATTTAAAAACTGCATACGGAAATAAGTGAAGAACACAAGAGTGTGTGGACGTTGCGGTGCCTCCATACTCCCTGCTTCTCCTCCAGCTAAGTCTGAATGCTGCAGGAATCAACTGTGTGTCTTGGAGCTTACTGCGAGTAGAGATGCTGCAAAGGTCCCCATGAACGTATTTGAGGGTGCCCATCGAATGTGAGCTGATTGGATTAGCTTCAAAGTGCTGGTTCTTACCTTTAAAGCCCTAAATGGCCAGTGTCCGGCTTACCTAAGGGACCGCCTCTTCCCGTATGTTCCCCCAAGAGCACTACGATCGGGGAGCCTCCACCTCCTGGAAGTCCCAGGCCTCCGAGACGTGAAGTTTGTCCAAACTAAGGCTAGGGCGTTTTTGGTGGCGGCTTCTACCTGGTGGAACGAGCTCCTGGAGGAGATCCGGGCCCTGCGGGACCTTATACAGTTCCGCAGGGCCTGCAAGACGGAGCTCTTCCGCCAGGCTTTTGAGTAGGAGCCGCCGCCGCCACTCTTCCACCACTGAGATACCATCTTATCATCTACCCCTATTACTTGGGGGGGTGGTATATGCCGCCCTGGCAGAGATGGGAAAAATATCACTCCTGGCGCTCACGTCATTTAATTGAACTGGCCGTCAATGTGGGATGTTGCATATCTTGGGGGATTTAATGTAGAATAGTAGAGCACCGAATTTTATTATGTATATAACATTGTTTTATTGTTTTTATTCGGCATTGCCGCTTGTCAGCCGCCCTGAGCCATTTGGTAGGGCAGGATATAAATCCCAAATCAATCAATCAATCAATCAATCAATCAATCAATCAATCACCCAACCTGTTTGGTTCGCACTGCTCAGCTGCAAACAGCTGCCAAACTGGTTTGCACAAGGTTTTTTGTAAAACTGAGCATTCACAAATACGCTGCTGATTCAAACTGAGCAGCGGCCATTAGCATCAGTAGGGAACTTCTTTGTCAGACACCAAAGGGTATGATTTTATTAAAACCAACATTCATTTATAACTGATTTATATGATTTGTGACTGATTTAATTGTCTATTTAAACAACTGCCTGCTGAGTGGAGCAGATACTCAGCAAGGACGGAGGGTAGAAGAACTTGATTGGGCTGTGTGAGAATGCACATGTACAAAAAGCAAACTATGCTGTACAACGTGATTAGGAAGGAATACAGTAAAGCGACCTGTCAACCAGTGAGCAGGCTGATGAACTACTGAAGCTGTCACTGAAAAACAGGTCCCCGTTTGTGACCGGTGAACAGAATGCAAGCCGAACCAGTAGGCATTTGAGCATGAGTAAAATCCATGAATTCCTACTTTGCAAACTAGAATTGAGGATTGAGAAGTACAGGCCACATAGGCTTCTCTTTCTCATACTGCTTTCTAACATCTGAATGGGCTCTAAAGGCAACAAGAAGGGTTTCATTCTGAGAAACATTCAAAGCTAGTGAAGAAAAAAAGTGACACACGGTCAATTACTGTAAAGAATGGCACAAACATTAGCATCCAAGTATGTTGAGAAACAAAAACTTAAATTCCTTAAACTTAAATTTGCAACCTGTGCAAACCTGAACTATACAAGAGGGCTTTTCTGCGCAGGTAATAGGGTTGCAGTGTACAAAATGGTTCACACACTTATTCTCGGATGCACCTGCCCATTAGTGGAGATATTATAAAGGCTCTGCTCGGCCTTCCTCCTTTTTCTGAGACAGGTTTGCATGAGGAGCAAGGCTTTCTTAGCTGTGGCACACCAAATATGGAACACCTTCCCAATTGTAATTTGCCTAGTACCAAGCCCGTTCAGCTCTTGGGATCAAGTGGAGACATATTCCGAGCTTCTAGCTGATTGCCTTCTCCCCTCACCCTGGACATGTGTAGTGGTTTGTGCAGACTCTAATCCGGGAGAACTGGGTTTGATTCCCCACTCCTCCACTCGCAGCTGCTGGATGACCTTGGGCAAGCCACAGTTCTGACAAGAGCTGTCCTTGAAAGGGCAGTTCTTGAAAGAGCTCTCTCAGCCCCACCTACCTCACAGGGTGTCTGTTGTGGGGAGGGGAAGGGAAAGGAGTTTGTAAGACGCTCTGAGACTCTGAGTGAAGGGCGGGGTATAAACTCAATCTCTTCTTCTTCATCATCTTCATATAGTTTGTGGATTTTATGTGCCCTGTTGATTTCAGACTCTCTATATTCCTGCTTGGCATACATATATATGTGTTGATGTCTGTGTGTTGCTCTTTAATTATTTTGGTTTTCTGTTTCTGCCACAGTAACATTTTGTTTTCTTTCTTTCATCATTACTGTTTAAACATTTTAAAATCTGTTTTAATAACGTTGATTTGTGATCTGTTTTTGTAAGCTGCCATGAAAACATTCTGATTGAGGGGTGAGGTAAAAGTGTTTCAAATAAATACACTTTCAACATAAGCTGTTATATGTCCTAAAAATATTGCTCAGGGTTTGCTATTAACAGACTGTCTTCAGGTGTTAGAACGGTTCCTATCCTGAAAATACTGGCTATCATGGACCTAATGAAATCACCAAAAAACAAAAACAAAACATACCTCTGGCTTCTTCATGATCTCTATGAAAAACATGTGATTCTTCATTGGATAAATAACAATTAAAACGTCTCCGAAATCTGTCGGTATGATGCCCCTGCGATAATTCCTGGTATGTTCAGACCAGACAACGTGAACCTCGTCGTTTCCCAAGTGGCGAAGCTGCAATGGCAAATGGCCTCACTGTTAATCAGAATGACCAAAACAGTTTGAGGAATGATGGCTGACAAAGGGAATTGCAATTCTGGCAGGAAATTTGCTCCGGCAGAGAAAAAAACATACAGAGATTGTTTAGCTGCAGCTTACTCAAAGCAGGGAAAGAACTTTCTCTTTCATAATGCTTGTAGGAGTCTGGCTAGAGAAAGGGCAACATCTTACGGCAGTCTAACCTGAGTGAGAATACTGCTGTGCACAGGGAACAGAGTTTGGGTGGTCAGACCTGGCTCCGCCGTGGGGAACCCTATTTGGGTGGGAAAGCAGCATAAAATCATTTAAAATAATAATTAAAAAAACCAAATGCAAATTTCCTGCAGGAGCACATAGGAGCAGAGCTCCGGCAGTAAAGAGCCCAGGGGGCGGGCACATACAACAAGCCCTGCCCCCTGCTCCCAGCAGCCCTCAGTCACAGCAAGAAGCAGCCAGGTAAGTTGCAGAGACCCCCCCCCCCCCCGTCACCAAACAACCACAGGCACCCTTTAG
>NW_015162490.1:418537-451644 GCF_001447785.1 Gekko japonicus | reverse complement strand
CAGCCCCCCCCCCCCCGCGCCCTCCCCCCCCCCCCAATAGCTAGCAATCCAAAACAGTCCAGTGGAGCCTGAGTGGTGGGTGTTGTCTTCTGACACACTTCCGGTGATGTCAGGGTGTGTGGCATATGCAAATAAGTTATGCTAATGAGTTATGCTAATGAGCCCCTGCACCTCTTTTTCTACAAAATGACCCCCGCAAACACTCACTTGGTGCTGAGGCCTCAGGCAACTGTCTACCTTTCAACCTGCCCTAATTCATGGCTTTGTTGACACGGGTCACCTGCTGGGCTTGTTTTAAGTCCAAGGACCACAGGTGTTGAAAAATGGGAAGAGACAGTGATAAGAGAGAGGCCAGGGTGACCCTGTTCTGCCAGTGGATGGGGCTTCCTCTAGCAGAAGTAGACTCTCCCTTAATGCATGCTACTCTTCTGAGGATCTCGCACTGGAGAAGACTTCTTTCACTGGACAAAAACACCTCCGCCAGTGGAAGAGACCCACGGGGGTCAAGCCATCGTGCCCAGTGAATTCACAGTAACTCTCATGCTTGGTGACAACTACCAAGGCGTGTTTTCACCATCTCAAATTCCCTGAAAAATTTGGAAATCTGGGCTGAAAAACAAGGAATTGAAGAAAAGGTTTTATCTGAAAAGAAAATGGTGGTAGCTATGGTTAGGCTGACGGCAGCATTGCTAAAAAAGGATTTGTAGTGTGTACTGGATCACGAGCTCAGCATGAGTCAGCGCTATCTGTATTAACAGAAGCCATCAAACAGAAGATGTTAAGTCTACCGCGATACCTGGCACTCATTCAACCACAAGTGACGTAACACACCCACTTCAGTCACCAGATTTAAAAGAGAGCACACAGGGATACGTTAGGGGGTAGGAACAAAGTATAAATTTTAAGATAACGTGTGGATGACAGAATGATGGAACTGGAGCTTACAGGAAACATTAAAAGGAAACAGGATGCTTCACAAGTATCTAAAAGGATGTCTCCCCAAAAAGAAAGAGTCCGGTAGCGTCTTAAAGACTAACAAAATTTGTGGCAGGGTAGGAGCTTTTGTGACTCACATAAGCTCATCCCCTGCCACAAATTTTGTTAGTCTTTAAGACGCTACCGAACTCTTGCTTTTTTACTGCTAGGTAAAGGTAAATGTAAAGGTTCCCTTGCTCGAAAGCCAGTTGAATCCGACTCTAGGGTTGCGGTGCTCATCTCCTTTTCAAAGCCGAAGAGCCAGCGCTGTCCGAAGACGTTTCCGTGGTCATGTGGCCGGCATGTCTAAACACCAAGGCGCACGGAACACTGTTACCTTCCCACCGAAGTGGTCCCTATTTATCTACTTGCAATTTCTTGCTTTCGAACTGCTAGGTTGGCAGGAGCTGGAACTAGAGACGGGAGCTCACCCCGTCTTGCGGCAGACTTGGGTCTTGAACTGCTGAACTACTGACCTTCCACAGCCTGCAGTTCAGCGTCTTAACCACTTGAGCCACCGCAGCTCCTTTTTACTGCTACAGACGGACTAACACGGCTACCCATCTTGATCTGTTTCCAAGACAGAGAGAAAGCAATTGTTTAAATGGGCAACCAATAAATTCAGCCTTATGCAAAGAAGACTGAGAGGGCACTGTCAGGAGGAAGCACTCTACAAAACATAAAAACAGCGGGGAAAAGTGGCTTCAGGAGATTGTTCAGTCTTTAGCTGTGTCAGATTTTAAATACAATTCATGAGAAAAAAAATGGTTAAGGAGGGCTTGGGAAATTCTGCCATCACTAGAAATATTTTAGATAATTCTTTCATTCTAAAGATATACCACAAAGCCATTTTAATATATAATACTGAGCCTTTAATTTTTTTTTAAACCATTCCCATTATTAACGCGATACCTGAGATGCTGGTATTTAAAACAAAAGCAACAGATTTGTAAATTGCAGTCATTAACCGGTAATTTGCCCTTTGCCATTTGACAGTTTTTAGAGGATCTTCACAGGGTGGTATTAGTAATAGCCACCATGCAGAAGTTAAGAGTACCAATCGTTATCTCCTTACAATAGTCAACCCCAGAAGTAAACAGCCATAGATGCATCGGGGACAGATCAAAAAGCATGTTTGCGTGACAAAAGGTCAACAAAGACCCTAATTTGAATTTTATCATTATCCGCCATGTCCCAACTTAATTTCCCCAACTACAATCTGCCCATCAGAAGCTATTTGTCAGTTACTGGACAATTTATTATTTTCCAAGCTGTACAAAAACAAATTGCACGTTCCAGGCCTGGTTGTGTGTCATTCGGCATATGCCACTTGATTCAATAGCGCTAAAGGCATTCGGCGTTTTGCTGTTCTGCTCCCTGCCTGCCAGGCAGCACACCACGGCCGACAGTGGTCATGGGGACACACACACCTAATAGTCTGACCTCCTTTTCCTATTAATTGCATCATGGAGCCAGCTGGCTCCAGAAGGGAGTTGTTTGTGTGATTGAAGAACTTCTGCTTTTGGCCAGGCCTGGCCGCTACGCTCTCTGAGTAATGACCAGCCCCTGACATTCCCATTGTCTGCCTGACAGAGTGCCCATCCTAAAATCGAAGTTTTATTTGTAAATTAACCAAGAAACTTCCTGCCAGAACGGCATTGCCGGGAGACTGATAATGTGTGCCTTTCATTCCCTTTCACTCTTACTGTATTCACTGCCAATTTGTTTTCTGCTGCCAGCCAGCCTGAGGCTATGAAAAGCCTTGTAAGACATAAGTGCAATTATAGTCCTAGAGTCAAATGAATTGAGCAAATCCAATAGCGCGGCCCCTGTCTCCAGTCTGCAAACCCCTACAGCAGTTAAGATTAGCTGCTAAAAATCTAATCGGGCTAGGACTAACGAATTTCTTGAGTAAAGGAACAAGAGTTCAGTGTGTGTGCGTGGGGGGGGGCAGTTTTCCAGACCAAGAAGCTCTTTGCTGCTAAGTTTTTGCCGAAAAAGCTACACGCAGGTTGGACAAGGAATGACTATGGTTGTTGCTACCACTATTCATGTCTATGATGGCTACCAGACATCTGAATAGGAGACCCCCCCCCCACTCAATACACTGCTAAAATTATATACCCTAGTGATCTGAAAGGTATCACCCCATCCATTATTATTACAACAGAAGAAATCTTTTGTTAAGGACAACCATTTCATAGTGGTTCGTATTTTACAGCCCTAAACGAGCACAAAAAATGTACTTTCTATCTAGCAGTATCAATGCTGCTCAGAATTCAAAAATTCTGTTTCTCACTGTTTTGTTCCATTGTGCCACAGCGCCACTCTACAGCAGAGTTATTAATATTAATTTTAGGTGAGGCGTGTGAGAGCTCGACTATTTTCATACAAAACCCAGAATTTAATAATTAGGTATTCCTATGACATCTGCTGGATTCGGTGCATCACAGCCTGCTTCTGAATGGTCATGTTTAGAGGCAGATTTTCTGACCAGCAGGTGGTATGACCTTCTGTCAGGCTATTAAGCAGAATGCTGAACTACTTGCTTAGCTGACAAGCTTGTCATGCCTGGAAACCAGCAAAGGAAAGAAAACGAGGCAGAGAATTGACTGGAGCCGTCGTAACACCTGAACAGTTCTAGTTGGAAGTACAGACTGCTAAAGAATCTAACAATATTTCAACTTTCAAATATACCTGGTTGAAAATATTCTAACCTTCTAAATACCGATTTTATAAGTTATAAAAATTACATTCTAAATTTCTTAAAAAAAATAAATTGCAAAACTAAACAAGGCCTGTAAGCTACCTGGGCGGAGGACTACCTGGGGTCCACATCTAAGCCACCTGGAGGTCTTTTGCAGGCAAGCGAGGAGTGGTTTGGATCCTAACCTCAGTGTGACTCCCCTGATGGATTGTAAAGAACCTTTTTTTTGGTCCATTTTTTCCTGCACATTTCAGAGTGCACCATTTCAATTTAGTTCTAGTTCCCCTCCCCTCAACGCAGATTGTGACAGCAGCCATGAAATTAAAAGACGCCTGCTCCTTGGGAGGAAAGCGATGGCGAACCTAAACAGCATGATAAAAAGTAGAGACATCACCCTGCCAACAAATGTCCGCATGGTCAAAGCAATGGTATTCCCAGTAGTCATGAATGGCTGCGAGAGTTGGACTATAAGGAAGGCCGAGCGCTGAAGAATAGATTCTTTTGAACTCCTGTGCTGGAGAAGACTCTTGAGAGTCCCTTGGACTGCAAGGAGATCAAATCAGTCCATCCTAAAAGAAATCAACCCTGACTGTTCCCTGGAAGGCCAGATAATGAAACTGAAGCTCAAATACTTTGGCCACCCAATGAGAAGGGAGCACTCCCTGGAGAAGACCCTGATGCTGGGAAAGACTGAAGGTCAAAGAAGACGGGGACAGCAAAGGATGAGATGGTTAGACAGTGCGACTCAACAACAAAACCCCTCCCCTTCCCTATGTGGGATTAGGCAGAAGGCTGTGGCCAAAAGATCCGTGGCCAAAAAGGCTGTGGCCAAAAGATCTGTATCATAAAAAGGAGAGGAATTTAGCTCTAAAGCAAATTGGTGCGATCCAAGATCCAGTGTCCCTCCTGAGAGTTTTAGGCCTGGGTGTTCCAGAACAAATATATTTAAATATCCATTGCACTCTTTGACTTTTCCATTTTCAGTTACCTTTTTGGTCAGTGAATCATCAGAATCAGACGGCATGCGTGTGCACACATGGAAAATAACCTCCACCGTCGAACTGGCATAATAAGGTGCGGTTTGCCCTGTGCTCCCATTGCGCTGAAGGCCGCCCATAAATCCACAGTGAGTTGAAAGTTCAACCTTAATTAAGTAACCAAAAAAAGGGGAAGAATTACATTTACCTTCCAGCTTCAATCCTACGCACACTTACCCAGCAGTGTGTTCCACTAAAATTACTGAGACTTATTTCCTGGTACACAGATCTCTAAAAATCCCCATTTTATGGTGGCTGCAACCAGTGTTCCCTCTAAGCTGAGTTAGTGTGAGCCAGCTCACAGTTTTTTAGCCTCCGGCTCACACATTTTTGTCTTAGCTCAGGAAGGAGGGGTCCAGAGCAAACTGATTTATGCAGCAGCCAAATCGCTCGCTCACAACTTTAATGCCAGTAGCTCACAAAGCAGAATTTTTGCTCACAAGACTCCACAGCTTAGCGGGAGCATTGGCTGCAACAGTAAAGATGAAGCACTGTTTGTTTTTAACATTAAAATTTAATTAGTGCCCCTTTATTTTAAAAAAACAACAACCCCAACACCCAGAAGTTTCTTAATATTTCATGGAGCTATATACAAAACAGATGCCACAACATTTGTTATGCTCTTGCCTGCACCTAAGGTCCTATAATTTGTGTTAATATACTTGACTGATCCTGTTTAAAAGGGCACTTGGCACAGAGTTCATTTTGGAATCTTACCCTCTACAGTTATACCTTCAATTAAAAGCTCTTCAGGTCAGGGACTTGTATTATTGGTTATGTTAACTTTGCACAGCAGAATATATGTATATGATTTTTAATCAGATACTTAAGCAACTTAAAAAAAAAAAAAAGTATAGCAGGATTCTCTTCCCAACATTTATTCATGACTTACCAGAAACAGCACCCACAAAGACGGTGAAAATTAAAGGTCTCAAAAGTGAAAAACACTTCAATTGATTCAAACCAGGGCTATTTTTGGGGAGTTCTGGCTGGCTTCCAAGTTGGCCACGCCCAGCAGGAACTCATTAGCATAACAGGCCACACCCAACAGCAGAAACTTATTAGGATTGGCTACTTTAGGGGTGTGTGGCCTAACATGCAAAGGAGTCCCTGCTGCAAAAAGGCCCTGGGTTTTGACAACAAACAAGGTAAGCAGAATAAGAAGCAAAAGGTGGGTGTGGCTGGATGACCACACTTCTGGTAACATGGGGGTGTGGCCTAAAATGCCAATGTGCTGTGCTGTCGTGGGTGTGGCCTAATAGGCTAATGAGTTCCTGCTGTTGGGTGTGCCCTATTATGCTAATGAGTCCCTGCTGGGCTTTATCTACAAAAAGAGCCCTGATTCAAACGGTACATTATAGGGGCAGATCCTCTCTCCCCTCCAGGTCTCATTCAACAGAGCTAGTACGGTGAACTGGTTGGAGGGTTGGACTAGAATTTGTGAGATCCTGGTTCAAATCCTCATGCTGCTATGGAAACTCGCTGGGTGACCTTGGGCCAGTCAGACACTCTCAACCTAACCCTGCCTCACAGGGTAAACAACCAAATCGTTTTATCTGAACTGGTAGGAAAGTACTGCCTCATTCAAGAACATATGCAAAAGTATAGAACGCTGTGTATAACAGATGTATATTTAAGGTAGATCAATTCTGTGCACATTTTAAATAAAAAGCACAAAACTGATCTACCTTAAGCATACATCTGTTATACACAGTGTTATATACAGCGTTCCGTGCGCCTTGGTGTTTAGTCATGCCGGCCCCATGACCACGGAAACGTCTTCGGACAGTGCTGGCTCTTCGGCTTTGAAACGGAGATGAGCACCGCAACCCTAGAGTTGGATTCGACTGGCTTTCGAGCAAGAGAGACCTTTACCTTTATATACTTTTGCATATGAAGAAGAAGAAGTAGAAGAGATTGGATTTATACCCTGCCCTTCACTTGGAGTCTCAGAGCGGCTTACAAACTCCTTTCCCTTCCCCTCCCCACAACAGACACCCTGTGAGGTGGGTGGGGCTGAGAGAACTCTGACACAGATTGCTCTTTTTCAAGGACAGCTGTGCCAGAGCTTGTGACTGACCCAAGGTCACATCCGCAGGTGCAAGTGGAGGAGTGGGGAATCAAACCCAGTTCTCCCAGATTAGAGTCCGCACACTTAACCACTACACCAAACTGGCTCTTCCTAACACTTCCTAACATCTTCCTAACACTGTGACCCTCAGTTTTTCTATCATCCAAGAACACGGCAATCCGTTGAATCAGAAGCATACTCTCATCCTACTGTCGGTGGGCTATATGTTTGGATAACGAGTTACCTCCCAACCGAGTCCAGCCACAAAATCTTCATATGCTTGGCTGCCTCTCGGGTTGGCCAAAATGGAGCATTTATCTTCTTGTCCTTCGGCAATGTAAAACACTGCGATCTTGTGAGTTTCACGGCTACAATTGGAAATGAAAAAAGAAAAAAGAAAATAAAAGAAATCTTAAAACAAATGATCAGATTAGAGTATATGTCAGTGTGAGAAGCTACACAGAAAAAATACGAAATGGTAAGAAGCAATACACATTTTTTAGCTTTGTATCATTATAAGGGTAAAGGTTTCCCTTGCTTGAAAGCCAGTCGAATCTGACTCTAGGGGGCAGTGCTCATCTCCGTTTCTAAGCTGAAGAGCCAGCACTGTCCGAAGACTTCTCCTTGTTCATGTGGCTGGCAGTTGCTTTCGAACTGCTAGGTTGGCAGGCGCTGGGGCCAGAGACGGGAGTTCACTCCGTCACGCGGCACTAGGGTCTTGAACTGCCGAACTACAGACCGTCCGCTCTGCAGCTCAGCGTCTTGACCTCTGAGCCACTATACCAGAGGCCATGCCTGGTTACAACTGTCGTTTTTTAACTCAAACCTGATCATTTTTTCATATTGTGAAAACTCAATATTAGAATAACATTCCAATTTACCATCTTTGCCTCCTCCCCCCCCCCCCCCCCCATTTCATACATATGTTTCTTAGTGATAGCTTCAGGTGGGTAGCAGTACTAGCCTGCAGTGTGGAAGAGCAAGGTCCAAGTACAGGACGTGCTTTAAAGACCCACAACATTCCCAGCATCTTCGCTTCTGAAAGTCAAAGCTCCCTTTGTGAGATCTGTAGATTATCGGATGAAGGAAGCTTTGGCCAACAGAAGCTCAAATCCTGGAAAGGCTGTTGGACTTCAAGGTGCCACGAGCTTGAATCTCGCTCTAGTACAATGAGAGTCAAGTTAAACCTTAGTGAACAAAAAGAACAAAGTTAGAGTCCAATGGCACCTTTAAGACCAACAAAGTTTGATTCAAGGCGTGAGCTTTCGTGCGCACTCACACGTCATCAGATGATGAAATGGAATATACAGTTGTATATATAGGAGTATATGTCATTCCATTTCATCGTCTGATGAAGTGCGCATGCACACGGAAGCTCACACCATGAATAAAACTTTGTTGGTCTTAAAGGTGCCCCACTGGACTCTAACTTTGTTCTACTGCTTCAGACCAGTGTGGCTACCCACCTTGATCTATCTTAGTGAACTAAAACGTGCAAAAGGATTATACTGTCAGATATTGTGCGCCAAGGACATTATCAAATGCTGGAATCACCCTTCCTTATGTGCCATGTTGCATATGTAAACAAAAACAAAAATCGTTTTATTGCTATGTATGGTTCCCAGAATGGAGCTGCGGTGGCTCAAGTGGTTATAGACGCTGAACTGCAGGCTGTGGAAGGTCGGTAGTTCAGCAGTTCAAGACCCGAGTGTGCCGCATGACGGAGTGAGCTCCCGTCTCTAGTTCCAGCTCCTGCCAACCTAGCTGTTCGAAAGCAAGAAATGGCAAGTAGATAAATAGGGACCCCTTCGGTGGGAAGGGAACAGCGTTCCGTGCGCCTTGGTGTTTAGTCACGCCGGCCACATGACCAGGGAAACATCTTCGGACAGCGCTGGCTCTTCGGCTTGGAAACGGAGATGAGCACCGCAACCCTAGAGTCGGATTCGACTGGCTTTTGAGCAAGGGAACCTTTACCTTTTTATGGTTCCCAGAAGAATAAACAAGCATAGCTTAAAGTTTCTGGTAGTGGCAGCAGCAAAAGGCATCATATTTGGGTTGGGGGCTAGTGGAACATGGCTGGAGCTATGAGGGTCTAGCATTTTGGGCTCTGGCACAGGTCTAGATCCCCTGTTGTAGAACAGGATGCCTGGGGGGGTTCATTCTGCCACAAGGATGTTATCTGAATCTTCTATTGTGTTTGTGGATGTGAGAGGGGTCAAGAGAGACCGAGAGATGGAGATGTGTGGCAGAGAGGGGGAATAAGTGGAATTCAGGGTTTGAATCTGTGGCTGAGGAGTAGGAGGGAAGGGAGGGAAAATGGAGTTTGGGCCTTGGGCTGTGAGAGGAAGAAAGCGTAACCAATGACTCACAGCTTGGTGTGGTAAGGGAGAGGACAGATCTTATTTCATGGCTGCTTGATGAGAACACGGGTTTACATGCTATTTATTAGATAAATTGATCTCTAGTCCACGCTTATTGCACCAAACCCCATGGTTTTAAGCTTTTCACAGTAATCTCAACAAGCCGTGCCAAAGTCAACATGGACCTTCCTTTGGGAAATTTCGATAGGATACCAAACGAAAACTGTCAAATCGGTTTTAATACAGGATTTCTTCAATAATATCCCATACTTTTCTACTTAAATTAGTCAAAGAAACAAAAGCATTTAATTTTTTTTTAAAGGTACAATAGTTCCCTTTTCTTAAGCATTAAACTAATAATTGTGCTTTCTTCTGAAAACATATTCATTGGTACAAGCCTGGCTGAAGGAACTACGAAACTGAACTCACCATTGTCTGGAGTCCAAATTTTTCAGCTCTCTCAATAGTTTTGAGTTTTTCTTCAATATATGAAAACTTTTTCTACAGATACATATAGAAAATACAAGTTAAGAGTAGAAAAGCTTCAGGGCACATTGATGTTACGTTCTAACTTTAAGCCCTTCAAATGATAAAACATTTTTACCACAAGTTTTTAATATTTCTAATACCACCCCTTGGAAAACTCAGTATGTCTTGGAGGATTGGCTACATTAGGGGTGTGTCGCCTAATATGCAAAGGAGCTCCTGCTACAAAAAGAGCCCTGCGGGAGTCCAATCACCACTGTATCTAATAGAGAGGCGCAGCAAAATGATGCCACCCATAGCCAAAGCAGGGGTCTACCAAAGTATGCAGAAAAATAAGATCTTGTAAATTATGAGAGAGAGAGAGAGAGAGAGAGAGAGAGAGAGAGAGAGAGAGAGATAGATCCCTCTGACACACCAGATCAGTTTGATGAGGTCTTAGTATGCCCCAGAAGCGCAGGATGTTGAACACAGTTGAGACACTTAAAAACAAAAATGGGGGAGGGTAGCGGAGAAACCATACACTCAGTTTAGGGTTGCCAAGTCGTTGCAGTCACTGCAACGGGGAACTCCCGGGTGGCGACTGGAGCACGCGTGTGCGGGGCGCCGCACGCACGTCACCCGGAAGTGACGTTAGGATGCCGGGCACGCTGGGGGCGGGGCCACAACCCTCGGAGGAAAAACCATAGAGTTTTCCCTCTGATGGTCGTGGCCCCGCCCCCAGCGTGCTCGGCATCCTAACGTTACTTTCTGGTGACGCGCACGTCGGGGCGGGGTTGCCCCCGGGGCCCGATCTGCCGGTGGCGGGGAATGGGCGTCTGGGGCGGGGTTTTCCCCGCCCCCCGGGGGGACTTGGCAGCCCTAACTCAGTTCCCTCAGAGAATCCTGGGGGGAGAGATGCCGGGCATGCAAAGGATTTCCAAATTCCTCCTCCATCATGTCATCTCTAATAGTAGACTGCCTAGAACTCACACTGCGGAGGCAAACCGAGCAAGGGAGCCAGTCCCAATGGTCTTCCACATGCCAGGAATATATTATTCTTTGCAGAAAAACATGGTTTTTCATCTGCACCACTAAAAGGGGACAGCAAAGCCCACCAAATAGACAGACTTGAGTTCAGCACAAAAATATTTTCACACACAGACAGGCTGGAAGCCAAGTGACTTGTTGCTTCGCATTCAGCCAAAGCGAGATTGCCCTGTGGCATTTTTTTTTTTTGGGGGGGGGGGAATCCCATAGCACTATTAAGACGGAAGAATTGGGCTGTCTAAATTCAATACAGTAGTTGGCTTAGCATACACATAAACACTCATGAAACTGCCTTATACTGAACCAGCCCTGATTTCCTAACTACCGTCCACAGTCTTCAAGAGATGTTTCCACATAGGGCTGCTGTTGAGGCAAGGGGGTGCTACTTGGGCCCCCAGGAAAAGAAACCTGATAGAGAGAAGGTTTTTTTTGCATTTGCTAAGTTGAGAATCCAGGCTTCTGATTGCCACCGCCCTCCCACAATCATTAGAAGCTTTGAAGGGATACTTCACAAGGGGCTGGGGTATTGAGGGGTGTGTGTGTGAAGTACAAGGTCCTTGCCTCCTCCGCCTTTGCAAAAGAAAACAACAGCCTTAAGTGAAATCGCTAACTTGAGGATCAGGATTTGTGATGGAGCAGTCCTATGCTTACTTTGTTGCACGTAAACGCCATTGCGCTCGGTTTAAACACGCATAGGGCTTTGCAGGGCAAAACTTACTGAACCACTCTCATACCACCTCCTGGAGCACAAAATATTTATTTATTTAGTTAGTTATTGAATTGGATTTACTAGGCCGCCCTTCCCTACAAGTAGGGCTCAGGGCAGCTTACAACAAATAGTATACAATACCGTACAACAACATTTAAAACAATCCAATAAATAAGACTAGATAAAAACAGTATAAGATGGCGGAAGGATCCGTACTCCCCAGCCTCCCTGGGGGGAGGGGCCTTGCGGGGTGGGGAATTAGATGAGTGATTACATGAGTGATTGTATGAGTGAAATCCAGATTACATGAGTGAAAACGTTCCTCATGCTGCAAGGCTGTACACTCTTACTGGGGAGTTAGCCAACTGAACTCAAGGGGACTTATTTACACACACACACACAGGATCGCTCATGAAACTATCGTTCGTACAGATCTGATCTAGCTGTAACTGGAGAAGCACCACGGGAGAAAGGGGGGCACTTTGGTGAGCTTTCCTTCCAACATTCATAGGCATGTAAAAGGTAAAGGTGAAGGGTTTTCCCTCGCTCGAAAGCCAGTCGAATCCGACTCTAGGGGGCGGTGCTCATCTCCGTCTCCAAGCGGAAGAGCCAGCGCTGTCCAAATACTTCCCCGTGATCATGAGGCCGCCATGACTAAAAGCCATGGTGCACTGAACACTGTTACCTTCCCCACCGAAGCAGTACCTATTTATCTACTTGCAGTTTCTTGCAGCTTCTTGCCATTCTCAGGTCTTGCACACTGAGGGCAGTGGCTTCCTTGACGGAATCAATCCATCTCATGTTGGGTCTTCCTCTTGTCAAAGAGGTTCTGGAATTCCATTCTGGTGCATTCCCCCAGAAAAAAGCCCTGACTAGCATTGGCCCCGGTCACACGGGCCGGATATCGCGGGGGGGGGGAGGCGTGGCTGTTTGCCCCGGAGTGAACTACTGTGCAGCAGCCGGATCAAACGTCCCACCTGACGTCCCGCCGGCGTCCCGTGGTTGGGGGGAGGTGCCGATCATACCTCACTCCTGCGGCGTGGCAAAGAAGCGGCGCCGCGGGGGTTGTGTTGGTTTTTTTAACCCAAGTGTTCGCATGCGCCGTTGGGTGCTTGTGCGCACCTGTGGAGACTTGACAAAAAAATAACCCTTTTCGCGACAGGACATGGGAGGGCGCCGGATGCCACGAGCTAACATCGGAAACGTGATCTGACGCCCGCCTTTGCCCCGCGGTTTCCGGAAACTAGTACCTCGGAGGTACTAGTTTTTTACAGCGCATCTTCGGAGTGAAGCCTCGGGTGAGCCACGGGAGCTCTATGCTTCCCAGATGTGGCGGTGAGATCGTGTCCGGAAAATCCGCCTATCTTCCGTCTCTCTAGCGTGTCTAATGCTCCGTGTGACCGGGGCCATTATTGTCTTTTCCAGTGACTTGTCTTCTTCTGATGTAACCAAAGCACGATAGCCTCAGTTTAGTCATTTTCACTTTTAGGGACAGTTCAGGCTTGATTTAGTCTAGAACCCACTTATTTATCTTTTTGGCAGTTTATGGTATCTGCAAAACTCTCCTCCGGCACCACATTTCAAAGGAATCCACTTTCTTTTTATCCGCTTTCTTCATTGTCCAACTTTCACATTCATACACAGTAATAGGGAATACTATGGTACGAATTAACTACCTTTAAAAACAGTCATAAAGATAAACCAGAAGTGCTTACCTTTTATCCCAAGAGTTCATCCCTAAATCGTTTAGCAGGAGCCTACACAAATGAAAGGGTGCTTGAGACTGGGTAGGCCATGGCGCAGCCTGGCTTTCCACTTCCATCCTGAGGTTCAAAGTGCACCCATGCGCATCTTCTATGCAACTCTGTTGCATTATTGCTTCCAAGATAGCATTCTCTTGGTCATGGCTCATGATGCAGGGTAATGGTGAAGGCTCATTTAGTCTGAGCTGTGGACATAAAAGGCACTCTGGACTACTGTTACCAATCCTTGCCAATAACTTATCGAGCGCATCTTCTCCTTCATATGTTTGAATGAAGTCCATTGGAGACTCAAATTTCTGTTTATGATTGTCCCAAATGGCAGTGGAGTTTTGTTGACTCTGACCTGGAAGACAACCAGCTAATGGTCCATGCATTAGCCTTCCATCCCATGAGTACTTCCCTGAAATATCCCTAACAATTACTCTTACTTCTGAGAAGGTTCTTGTTGTTTCATCATCTACCACCCTTTCTGAAGGGATCTGGAGGTATGACATAAGAGTACTATCATTAAATACAAAGAGCTGTAAGTTTGGGCTTCTGAAGACTTCAGAAGACAATTCATTAGATTCCACATAACAGTTGTTGTGATTTTCACTGAGAAGGCTGTGAAGAACAGCAGGTCCTCCACTGAGGGGATGATGGCCCAAATGATTTACTAGATGAGCCATAATCATTCGCGCAGTTAAAGGAATCAGCTCCAAACTTCTCCGCCTCCTTTCTGAAAGTGACCAACAAAAACAAGAATCAGCAAAATAAACTCACCGAAATATGCACCAACCTAAACGCATACTTACATTGTGTCTAGCACGTTATGTAGGGAGTTTTATTCTTTTGAAATTTTAATTCTCCAATACGGGAAGGTGAAAGTCTGTTTAAAAGGGCATGCATTTTAAAATAGACTATTAGCATCTAAAAACAGAGAACTACTGTACTGTTTGGTATAATGAACAATGGTTAGACCATCTATAAACCGAAAGCAAAATTATATTTTGATTGTCTTCAATGGTGGATATACATGTGGGTCAAAGCTAGATTTCAAAAAAGATTGCCCATTAACTTCAAGTCTTGTTGTAATGACAGCCTGGCTGATCTACACGAAAACCAAGGCTCAATCAAGGCCACCAAGTCAACTAGAGAAAAGCGGTACTACACTAGACTCGCCTCCTAAGATCAGTAGCTAAAAGATGTGGTTTGTTGTTGATAATGATGATAGCCATTAGGTGAACACCTGGTTGGAATAAACTGGCCAAATGATACCAACGCCCTAGGGAAATAATGATGTCTGGCTCAAAATGCATGAATACTTCCTTTGCAGTTACTAACTTGTGTAACCTATTGCTTAGACTATCGTAATCACTCTATGTGCGGCCCTACAAGGTCTGAGACCTAGTTCCCTGAAGGAATGCTTCCTCCAGTTTTCCCATGGTATATCTGCCCTGGTTCTCTTAGATGAGTCCTGGCGATGAAAATTAGAGATAAGAAATGGGGCGACCCATGGGGACTCATAGGGTGCATCTCATTTCCACACCATATCCCTCTTTCCCACACGAATTGTTCTTCACTTTCTCTTGGCAGCCTCCACGGCCTGTCCCCTTTCCCTGCTTCCTTCCCTCCTACCCATCAACCAATGTACCTGTATCCACTCCAGCTTTCCCTCCTTCCCTCCCCAGGCAACCTCTGCCCTTTTCTTCTTTTCCTCCTGCCCATCCACCCAGCTTTTAATCCCCTTTTCCTGCTTCTTCTCCTTCTCTCCCCTTACTCCCATCCCAATTTTTATTTCTTTCAGACCCCTCTCCACCAACGTGACTGCCAGAAACCAAAGTTTGTAAAGGCTTGTCAATATTGTTGTCATCGCCAAGCAAGGGCCACCAAGATCTAGAAGGTAATCTCAAGAGATCTCGGTGGACATTCATCTCTTAAAACAACAGACATTTCTTCTATTATATGGTTTTTGTTTTTGTTTTTTTAAAAAATCCCCCTAAGATTTCAGAGTTTTCTGGAGATTGGGGCTTCCCTAAGATATGTTGAAAAATCTATCCAGTCTGTGCCTTGCCATTGTGTGCATTTTTTTCAGGAACTCATTAGCATAATAGACCACACCCTGACACCAAAGCTCATTAGCATATTAGGCCGCAGCCCCGTGTTACCAGAAGTGTGGTCATCCAGCCACACCCACCTTTTGCTTCTTATTCTGTTTACCTTGTTTGTTGTCAAAACCCAGGGCCTTTTTTTGTAGCAGGGACTCCTTTGCATGTTAGGCCACACACGCCTACTGTAGCCAATCCTAATGAGTTTCTGCTGTTGGGTGTGGCCAACCCAGGAGCCAGCCGGAATGCCGTTCCTGTGTGTTCCTGCCCAAAAATAGCCCTGTTTTTTTTATAATCCGTATTCTAAGGACAAGTTCAGAACGAGATATAATGACAGTGCCCCAGGTACAGAAGTCTTGGCTCAGAGAAGCTTGGATCAAACAGCTGTTTATAATAGTTGCAGAGATGCATAAACAAAAACCCAGATCGATTTTATTACAAATTTAAATCAAGTAAATTACTAACTCACATGAAAAATCAGGTAAGACTGCACTGAACAGGAGATAGCAATACTACTTACATTGGGCAAAAACTGAAAACATTTTTTCGTCCACTGGCATCAAGCTCTGCTATACAGTTCATTTTTCATACCAGAACTGAGTTATTTATTGTTATTATTGGCTTCATGTACAGTCTGTCTTTCTCACCGGAACTCAAGGCAGATTACAAAGATAAGAACCGTTCAGTCAATCAGCAAGTGAATTCCAAAGAATGATAAAAGGTTTGGAAACAAGCAGCAAATATTCCCGGTAAAACAGAATAATGGAGTGGGGGGTTGGGTGGATTAGAGGAATGAGAAAGACTATTCAGTCAATCAGTGAGGGTAGTACAAAATAGGTCTCCCTTGCTCAAAAGCTCGTCGAATCCGACTCTAGGGATGCGGTGCGCATCTCCGTTTTGAAGCCAAAGAGCCAGCGCTGTCCAAAGATGTTTCCGTGGTCATGTGGCCGGCATGACTAGACACTGAGGCACACAGAACGCTGTTCCCTTCCCACCAAAGTGGTCCCTATTTATCTACTTGCAGTTTCTTGCTTTTGAACTGCTAGGGTGGCAGGAGCTGGGACCAGAGATGGGAACTAATTCCGTCATGCGGCACACTTGGGTCTTGAACTGCCGAACTACCGACCTTCCAGTCTGCAGTTCAGCGTCTTAACCACCTGAGCCACCGCAGCCCCTCATAGTACAAAATAATATAGGACAATTTAGGCTAACAGCAAAGATTCTTAATGAAACAAAGTAATGCAGTGGGGCTGGGACTGAAGAACTGGGAAACCAGCACAAGCAAATTTTAATTAATTAATTTATTTCAAATATATTTCGCCCTCCCTGCTAGCAGGCTCAGGGTGGATCACAAAGCAGATTCTAAAACACACCAGATGCAGTATAACAGAATAATTAAAAATAATTTTTAAAAAACATACATTAAGATTGTACTATTTGTCTATGTGCAGAGTTTCCAAGCTGGTGCCATTGAGTCTCACAGACCTTCTTAATCTGGGCTGTGCAGAGGTGGTGAATTTCAGCAGGGGAAGCCAAGTTTTTATTGGACGCCCACCGCCTCAGCCGAAGGCCCTGCAGAACAGTAATAAGTCCCGCAGGGCCCTGATCTCAAACAGGACCACGACTGTTTATGGCATCAGTGTAGGTAATATTTGTTCCTTATATAATACACTTCACTCTAACAGCAAGATTCTTAATAAAGCGAAATAATGCAACGGGACTGGGAACTGAAGAATTGTTGTCTAAGGTAACAGAACAATCAATGTAGGAAAGGTTCATTCCTTACAGAAGTCAACCTCCTGGGCTCATCCATCTATATTAATAGCCAAGGTGCCCCCTGCGTGCGGATATCTAAATCCGCACATTGGGGGCACCTAGGGGGCAAAGAGATTTTCCTGCACATTTGGGGCAGATGTAGAGAAAAATCTGAAATCTATAAAAAAAACTATACGGGGGATACTTAAATCCCCAAAAAAGTAAAAAAGTGTTCCCTGCGCATGTGCAGGGAATGCACTGAGAACAGTGCCTCCTGTGGGGGGGGGGGGGGCTTGGCGGGCCCAGCGGCTGGGAGCCGCGCAGGCCTTGCTGTCACTGCTGGGGGGGGGGAGAAGGTTTGGTGGTCCCAGCGCGGCCCTCACTGTCGGGGGACAGGAGGGAAGCTTGGTGGGCCCGGTGGCTGGGAGCCGCGTGGGCCTCGCTGTTGCTGCAGGGGGGGCAGGGGAGAAGGTTTGATGGCCCGGCATGGCCCTAGCCGTTGGGGGAGGAGAGGGAAGCTTGGCGGGCCTGGCGGCTGGGAGCCATCCGGGTCTTGCTGTCGCTCAGCTGGGAGCCGCATGGGCCTTGCCGTCGGGGCCAGGGGGAAGCTTACCTGTGGCCGCTTCCTCAGCCCGGAGGTCCTCCTGCTTCTGCAGGACGGGAGCCGTGGGGAATACTCCCCCCCCACGAGTATCGCGGGTCCCTCTTCTTGTTATACTATAACTCTGCTCCCTGTGTAAGAATGTCCCCCCCCTCGCCCCCGAACAATTCTGTTTTCTACATTCTGTGAAATGACAGGAGCATGAGGGCAGGCCCTTGCACCATGTGGGAGTCCCCAGAAAGTATGTGCAGCACCATGTTGAGGACCCGCAGATTTCCTTTACGCTCCAGTTTAATTTTCAAAAATTGCATGCTAGTTTGCGAATAGCTTTCCTTTACTGAAGCAGGTGATGACTAGATACTGACGTTAGTTAATTCCTAGAAAGAACTCAAAACTTTTTTCACATGAGCATACCTAGACGAGCTCTTGCAAAGCGTGTGTTTTTTATATATATATATTAAAGGCTCGAAAAGTGTTACAATTCCTAGTACACACGCAACTCAAATGAACTGCTGCTTTCCAAACAGTCCCTTACCTTCAACAACAGTCAGCAAATTACTCAGGTCCGCAGAAGGCTGGAACGGCATGGGTTCAGAATTCCTGACATTTCCTAGGGGCAAAAATGGATCGTAGCTGTCGCTGGAGAGGTCTGCTAGGCTTAACAGATAATGGCTTTGCTGGGTATATGTACTTGAGCCATGAACACAACTATGCAGAACCTGAAAGGAAAGCAGAAAAGTGCATTAGGAAGAAATGCAGCATAATTTAAAAATGCCACAGAGACACCGTGCTTCATCTGGCGGATGACGGGCCAAATCATGCCTGTCGAACCTCTTACTTTGGGTCTAAGCTTTGGACCACCATGAACATCTTTAGGTTACATTTGGATGTTGCCCTGGTTCTCACCCCTATATCTCTTTACAAACAACAACAATCTTTTCAGTGTAATGGGCATGGGCAGATTGGCTGTTATCAGGCAGAAGGGAACACACGGAGGGGAATGGAATACAGGCTTCACCCAACGTGTCAGCTTTCTCCAGAAATGGCTGTGGCCGGCTAGCCAGCCTGAGCTGGCAGAAGGTACTCCCACCTGTTTACCTAGAGACCGTGAGCAGTTCAGTACTACCTCCAGACTGATCCTTCAGCGGAAGTACATCCTTATCCAGAACAGGCTGTCCACCTATTCCTGTATCAGCCTTATTCCCATTCCACAATACTTCTACTTTGCTTAGACTGAGTTTCTGTTTCCTTGCCCGCATTTGGTCCACCACTGTCTCCAGATGCTGGCTCGGCACATTTGTCACCTCTCGGGCGTTACAGGGCAAGAGAGAACAGCTGGTTATCATCAGCATATTGACGAGACAAATCTCCGGGTGATTTCTTTCCACACACAGATGTTACACAAAATAGAAGATAAGATGGAACCTTGCAGCCCTCCGAAGGCCAATAGCCAGAAACGGAGTTCTGGCTGGCTCCTGAGTTGGCCACGCCCAGCAGGAACTCATTAGCGTAATAGGCCACACCTAACAGCAGAAACTCATTAGGATTGGCTACATTAGGGATGTGTGGTCTAACATGCAAAGGAGTTCCTGCTACAAAAAAAGCCCAGGGTTTTGACAACAGAGTAAACAGAATAAGAAGCAAAAGGTGAGTGTGGTAACATGGGGGTGTGGTCTAATATGCCAATGAGCTGTGATGTCAGGGGTGTGGCTTAATATGCTAATGAGTTTCTGCTGTTGGGTGTGGCCTATTATGCTAATGAGTTCCTGCTGGGCTTTTTCTACAAAAAAAGCCCTGCCAACAGCCATGCGGCAGAATAGAAGTACCCATGTACCACCTGCTGCAAAACAGTGCCCTCCTGGCAGGGCTCCCAAGTACTTACCTTGATTCGGCGGGAAATATGTAGTTCTTCACGGGACCATTCCTGCGGGGAAAACACAGGCACTGCACTGTTCTGTCGCCCAGACGCGACGTAGGCACGTAGCCGGGCGACGCTCTAGCAATGGGGCTGAAAACTCGATGGTACCATTGAGTTTCCAGCTCCATTACCAGAGCGTCACCCAACTACGTGCCTTCGTCACGTCTGGACGAAGGAATAGTGCAGCGCCTGTGTTACAAGCACGAATCTTCCGGCGGGGAAGCATGTGTCCCCCGCCGGTTCGTAGGTAGGTACTTGGCAACCCTACCTCCTGGTCATCCTGGCCAGGCAGTCTATGGGAGGAGGAGGAGGAAGAAGAGGAGATTGGATTTATACCCCGCCCTTCACTCAGAGGGGCTTACAAACTCCTTTCCTTTCCCCTCCCCTCAACAGACACCCTGTGAGGTAGGCGGGGCTGAGAGAGCTCTTTCCAGAACTGTCCTTGAAAGAACAGCTCTGACAGAACTACGGCTTGCCCAAGGTCATCCAGCAGCTGCAAGTGGAGGAGTGGGGAATCAAACCCAGTTCTTCCAGATTAGATTCCGCACACTTAACCACTACACCAAACTGGCTCTCCAAAAGCCACTGAGAGGGACACACACTCCCAAACTCACTGACCAGCATAGACCACCTGTTTGAGCAACCAAAGTGGTTTCTGTGCCACACCCAGGTTGGAAGACAAATTGGAAAGGAACCAAGTAATCTGGCCTCATACAGAAACACCTGGAGCCACCATGTTTCCAAAGCTTTGCCTAAAAACAGGTAAGATATACAACTGGCTGATTATTAATCACTCAAAGAATCCCCTCCACAAAGGGTCTTGGCTGTGCCATGTTTTAAAGCCAGAGGCATTGTCAGTCGACTTCTGGCAGGTTTAATGAGCCAGGATGGACAAGAATCCAGTGGGTAAGGTGCTGGCAACACTTTCTCTAAGTATTTTGGGTTGGATCCAAAGGTATTATTCCTCCACCAGAGGAAGGAAGGAAGGCCATTTTGTTTGCCAATTTCCCCCTCCCTCTACAGGGAGCACCCCCTCCCTGGTCCTGTATTCTGCAAGCAGGGCCAGTCAGGTCTCCTCAAGTATCAGCGCCCCCAGGCTTGGATGAACAAGGCTTGTGCATCAACAGGAGCTGGAGGCAAGGAGCTGGAACAGGGACACAGGCTTACATCTAGTGGACCAGCTGATCCAGAAAGCTTCCATTTTGAGAGCCAGTTTGGTATAGTGGTTAAGCGTGCGGATTCTAATCTGGGAGAACTGGGTTTGATTTCCACACTCCTCTGCTTGCAGCTGCTGGATGACCTTGGGGAAGCCTGCCATGTGGAAGCCCCGTTGCCACTGTGCTGTATGGTCAACCACTGGAACTTGGGGAAACCATGGGAGCCTGTCCCTACAGAGTAGTTTGGTGTAGTGGTTAAGTGCGCAGACTCTAACCTAGGAGAACCAGGTTTTATTCCCCACTCCTCCACTTGCAGCTGCTGGATGACCTTAGGCAACCCATAGTTCTGTCAAGCTGTTCTCTCAAGGACAGTTCTGGAAAGAGCTCTCTCAGCCCCGCCTACCTCACAGGGTGTCTGTTGTGGGGAGGGGAAGGGAAAGGAGTTTGTCAGCCGCTCTGAGACTCCTTTGGTAGTGAAGGGTGGGGTATAAATCCAATCTCTTCTTCTTCTTCTTCTTTCAGGGTTGTTCTCTCAAGGGCAGTTCTGGAGAGAGCTCTCTCAGCCCCGCCTACCTCACAGGGTGTCTGTTGTGGGGAGGGGAAGGGAAAGGAGTTTGTCAGCCGCTCTGAGACTCCAAGGGAAAGGCGGGATATAAATCCAATCTCCTCCTCTTCTTCCCTTCTCAGCCTAAGGCTTAAACTGGCTGAGAGGACAGCAGCTCCTCCATTCTCTGGAAGCAGCACCTGGGACTCATCTGTCCAGGCTTCACTGGGGCCAGAATCCTGCCAAGGATCACATCCAGCGGACATTTCCTGCGGGAGCGCACAGGAGCGGAGCTCCGGCAGTAAGGAGCCCAGGGGGCAGGCACATGCAACAAGCCCCACCCCCTGCTCCCAGCAGCCCTCAGTCGGGCCACGAGTAACAAGAAGCAGCCAGGTAAGTTGCAGAGCCCCCCCTCGGCCCGCCTTCAGGTACAAGCTCTCCCTCCTCTGTGAGGGCAGATCTGCGCATTCCCCCCCCCCCAATAGCTGGCAATCCAAAACAGTCCAGTGGAGCCTGAGTGGTGGGTGTTGCCTTCTGACACACTTCCGGTGATGTCAGGGGGTGTGGCATATGCAAATGAGTTATGCTAATGAGCTCCTGCCCCTCTTTTTCTAAGAAATGACCCCTGATCACATCCACCCTGTTCTGGCCCAGGAGGGGGAGCACAGGCAGCCAGCCTGGCACTGAGCCTTTGCTGGGTTCTCTTGGCACGAGCCCTCTGCTTTCCGCCGCTCCTGCAGTTAGACTCTGGTGGACTTGTGGAATCAAATCCTGGACTGACGCTTAGCTGCCCCGGGACCTGGAGGGGGCAAAGGGGAGTTCTGGCAGAGAAGCTCCTTCTGCAGACTCCTCAGGGGCCAGTTCTGGAGCAGGTGGGCCAGGAGCGTCTGCCCTGCAGAGGTCTTCTGAGGTTTCCTGGTCTCCTCCAGGCCATGCTTCTGGCTCCACAGGCTCCTTGGAGGCAGCTGAGTGTGTGTGGGGTCTTTCTGAGGGTCCCTCAGCACCCAAGAACAGAATTTCAGAGGCTCAACAGGCTGCCGGAGTCCCACTCTGTCAGATTCACTCCCCCGGCAGTGCTCTGGATCCAGCCTTCTACCCACATCGCCAGGCTGCCCCGCGCTAAAGGTATTCTTCTACATGTGACAGCAAGGCCTCCAGAACACAGCTCTGTAATTAATGAGGAGGAGGCAGGTCCACCGGGGTCGATATTATTCACAAAGTGCTGAGGAGGTGTCTGCTCTTTTCTCCCCCAGACCAAGGTAACAGACCTCTTACAGTGCGGAACAGCATCGGTCAACAGCGCTAAGTAGACACAACGGTGGTGGATGAGTGCATTGTCTTCACTGCCATCACTGACACAGAGTATGCTTTAAAGTCAGCTGCGGCCGTGACTGACCTACTCTGGCAAAAGTTTTCTTTCCCTGTAACTCTAACCTTTGTCCCTGGATTTTGCTCGCCATTTAGCTGAAGACCAGGGGCTGAATGTACCTGTGCACAGGACCAGTCATGTATTTTGTGTGTAAGTTATATTGAACACCTTCAACCCCCAATCACCCATGATGACTAGCATACCACATTAAAAAAATCTGGACACACACGACCCAATCAGTTAAACAAGTATAAAGCCAACAGTCATGATAGTCTGACCTACAATCAAACAGTCATAAGACTTATAAAGCATGCTGTTTATGTATTGCAATCTAAAGCACTATAACATGATACACAATGTCATCTCCGGATTACATAACAACGTTTCAAAAAATGAATCTTCTTCAGGAGATATTATAGTGGTGCCAAAGCTCTCAGTTTCATAAATGTTAGACAACAAGTCTTAAGAATATTAAATTCAGATAGGACGCTGATCTCAATTATCATTCAGGCTCAAAATATGCTGCTATGTTTCTACTCGATCCCGGGCGACGCATATTTTGTTGCATGTGCCGGCCCCCTGGGCTCTTTACTGCTGGAGCTCCGCTCCTGTGCCCTCCTGCAGGAAATGACCCGATACTACTTATTAAGCAACGAAAGGCAAACAACTTACTTAGAAAAGTATTATATCAGTATGTAAGCAAGACTTAGGTGTTGAGAATGTCACAGAGGATAGCTCCTGCTCAAATTGTAGTGAACCCCCCCCTACATTTATGGCAAACACGATGAGGTTATCACTGCTTTTTTCCAATAATAATTGTGGTGTTAACTGTAAACACCCCAAAAGCACATCAACTTGCTTCACTCGGCTTATGTTAGTAACAAACATCATAATTAAGCGCTGGGAACACAAGTGCTTCGATATGATCCTTCACACTTACCCTGTAGATGTAATCAAGGAGCGGAGCATTAGCAGGGTTTTGATCTTCAAGACTAGAGGTGAACACAGGCTCCAGCAGCATTTTGAGGGGCAACGTCATGCACCAGTCCAGTAGGCAAAGTAACAATGAAACGATAAACTAAAAACAGAAAGATGCACACTGCATTACCTCTATGGAGAAAAATTGCCCAAACCCTGATCCAACAGGGGAAAATAACAATAACATTATTTCCCAATACACTTGGGATCTTAGATACAATGAGGATGCTCCATTGGATAACGTGTTAATAACTCGGTCAAAATCCGCACCGTGATATCAATGGATAAAGAAAAATCATTTAAGAGCATCCTGCATGACAGATATTGCAGTACAGAGTCTAAGAGCGGCATTTACCGCACTTTGTTTTCAGTCTATGCCCACTGAATTGCTGTCTGTAAGATATTTCAACGAACCACAGGAACAACACATTTGTGTATGCAGAACCTCCGCAGAAGATGCATTTCACTATATAATGATCTGTCCTTTGTATTTGGACCTCAGAAGCAGATTTCCATCTGGAATTTTAAGTCAAGTGCATAATTTATCCAACAGCGAAAAGCTGATAATTTCTCCTGTCGGATACGAACCCCTTGGTCTCACGCAAGACGGCGCTTTTTGCACTGGCAGTTAGGAAAGTTAGATCCAAGGTGGCTCTTGGAAATGTTTCATGAGTTATAAAGTACTGATACCATGTTTTTAAAATTCCAAACTGTTGTAATCCTGACATTTTAGTTGTATAATTGAGTTTTATTTTGAGTGCAACGTTTTAAATCGTAAGCATTCTTTGAATGTAATTTTGTATTGTAACGGCCAATGGCCATATACAATAAATCTAATCAATCAATCAACAGGGGGGGAAACATACACACAAATGAGCTGTGCCCATATTTCTCTGACTGCCGAGTCTGTCTTGGCAGCTTGGATGTGAACAGAAAGCATTAAGAGCCACTGCGAATTGGGGGGGGGGGGTTTTGCCTCTGAAGAACAAATTCAGCCTTGCCCCCCCCCAGTAGCCCTGTCCACAGGTTACAGTCGATGCATGTACAACCCATGTACAGGATGGTGGTGAAAAGTGCTGTGAAGCCACAGCTGACTTATGGTGACCCTTGGTGGGCTTTTCAAGGCAAGAGGCGTTCAGAGGTCGTTTGCCATCGCCTGCCTCCACGCCACGCCCCTGGTATTTCTTTGGCGGTTCTCCCATCTAAATACCAGCCAGGGCTGACCCTGCTTTGCTTCCGAGATCTGACGAGATCGGGCGAGCCTGGGACATCCAGGTGAGGGCACGTACAGGGTATACATGCATGGGAAAGAGCAGGTAGAGAAAGAGGTACTTTTCTCCCTTTCTCACAATACAAGAACTCGTGGGCACTCCATGAAATTGCTGAGCGGTCGGGTAAGAACGGATAAAAGGAAGTACTTCTTCACCCAAAGAGTGATTAACACATGGAACTCACTGCCACAGGAGGTGGTGGGGGCTACAAGCATGGGCGGCTTCAAGAGGGAATTAGATAGGCATATGGAGCAGAGGTCCATCGGTGGCTATTAGCCACAAGGTATAGATAGGGACTCTGGGGCAAGGGATGCTCTGTCTTCTTGGTGCTTGGGGGGGGGGGTCAACAGTGGCAGGGCTTCTAATGCCCTGGCCCCACTGGTGGACCTCCTGATGGCACTGGTATTTCTGGCCACTGTGTGACACAGAGTGTTGGACTGGATGGGTCTTTGGCCTGATCCAACATTGGCGTCTCTTATGTTTTTATGTTCTTATGTTCTTAGATAAGCATATGGAGCAGAGGTCCATCAGTGGCTATTAGCCACAAGGTATAGATAGGGACTCTGGGGCAAGGGATGCTCTGTCTTCTTGGTGCTTGGGGGGGGGGGTCAACAGTGGCAGGGCTTCTAATGCCCTGGCCCCACTGGTGGACCTCCTGATGGCACCTGGTATTTCTGGCCACTGTGTGACACAGAGTGTTGGACTGGATGGGCCTTTGGCCTGATCCAACATTGGCATTTCTTATGTTCTTATGTATATCTGATTTTCCTTGACATGCATGTTGAGTAATTCTCCTGTTGCATTCAGGACTTGCACAACACATTTCTCCAGGTGCTGGTTCCCAGTTTCATTGGTAAAGTGAATGCGGGCTGGCTCTTTCTTACAAACAGATGCATGTATATATATATGCAGGACATATGCGTATTCGCCCTAACAGGTAAACGGGGCCAGTGTGCAGCAGCTGTTCAAGACAATTCCGCTAAAGCTGTGGTTGGACAGCTCCGGCTCCAGACGGGCTTTTTATCCCGGGAAACGCGCAAGCCATTAAGTCTGCAAGCCTGTTCTCCCCTCAAACACACTTTCCTGAGACGAAAGTATTACAGCACACCAGCTCCGTATTTTACAAAGGAGACCAGATTCCACCGCAAGATCACGACTGAACCAGCGGCTGTTTCTCTTCACTCACCTTCTTATCGCTTTCCACGGAGGAGTACTCTGCGCTGGGCAACAGAAACGAGATGGTCGCAATGATGATCTGCACACACACACACACACATTCCCAAATGAGACATTTACAGGAAGAGGTTGGATCTCCAAAAACTCACTAAGAACACAGGTTTGAGTTCATCAGACTGTTTGATAAAGCAACAACAACAAGCCTACTAACTCCCCAGATTCCTCTTTCCTGCTCACCTCTCTAGTCCTTGAGAACATTAGAAAGAACCCCAACCCACTGGCAGAATTTCCCAAATCTTACAAGAGCTGGGTTCAAACCCAGGAGTACCTTACAGGCCAACGAGTAGGAATGGAGATCCCTGTACCCTTCCGTCTCAGTCAGAGGGTGGGAGAGAGCCTCCTACATCCTGACTGATAGAAGACCTCAGGGATCGCCATTTCTACTTGTATCTAAGGAAGGAGGAGGAGGAGGAGATTGGATTTATACCCCGCCCTTCACTATCCAAAGGTGTCTCAGAGTGGCTTACAAACTTTTTTTCAGGGGATTTATTCCCCCTCCCCCAGTATTTTTTTTAAACATTTCAGATTTTTCTGCAAACCTGGAGAATGTCCCAAGTCCGCCGAAAAATTTATTTAGCCTCTGTGCGGCCCCGATCCGCAGATTTACCTATCCTCAGAGGGGGGCCGCGCATGGCTAATAGTTTTAGAGAGTTCAGTGAATAACTAAATACAGCGTTATCAGTTAACAAATACCACACGTGAAGATTTTAGGAAATAAACATACTTCAATCATTTTTCTTGGGAGAGAAGATTCATATTTGTGAAGTTTTTCCCAGTAAGATGTCAGCAGTTGGAAGATGTCGCATGCAATCTGAGCAATCTGCTTGTTAAAAAACTGCAAGGGTGAAGACACACATCGGTTAGGTGTAAAACCAAGCCAATATACTTCCATAATAGCTGCAAAGACATTTATTGCTGGAAACAATTAATGCATACAATTTTTAAATTATTCTTTTATACATAAACCCTCCAATCATAGCGGCTACACACCAGACAAATTTAACTTTATTATGGCTGCGGTCACACGGAACATTAGCCACGCTAGTCAGACGGAAGACATGCGGAGTTTCCGGACGCGATCTCACCGGCACATCTGGGAAGCGTAGCACTCCCGTGGCTCAAACGAGGCTTCCCGCAGAAACCGCGCAGCAAAAAACTAGTACCTCGGAGGTACTAGTATCCGGAAACTGCGGGGCAAGGGCGGGCGTCTGATCGCGTTTCCGGTGGCATCCGGCGCCCGCCCATGTTCCCTTCCTTGCGACAAAGTTTCCCCCCCCCCAGGTCTTCCTGGATCCGCAAAAGCACCCTACGGAGCATGCGCAGTCATGCTGTACAGAAAAAAACTATCCGGTTTGCCGAACCGCGCACTTCGTTTTTGCGCGCGGGAGTGTCCTGCGATCGGCGCCTCTCCCTTCCCACGGGACCTCCACGGTACCTCCACGGTACTTCCACGGGAGGTCTGGTCAGGTAACTGCGCCTTAGTTTGCCCCGGGGCAATCTGCCACGCTTCCCCCCCCGCGGTTTCCTGCCCGTGTGACCGGGGCCTATATTTCTCAAACAGCCTTTTTCTTCTTCTTCTTCCAGAAAACACAAAGGAGATGGAGGAATCATGTAAACAAATGATTCATTTCAAAGCACATCTAATGCCAGGTAATTTAATTTGGGACATATCTTCTAGGCATAACTCGGCAAATCTCTTTTATGCCTCATGTTAATACTGAGCTTTCCGATATGGATACCTTAAAACTCACTCAATACGTGCGAAACTTCCTAATACTCTCAGCATCTCAGACACCCTTTGTGTGCAGTCGAACTACACAGATTCATGCCATACAAGTACCTTCAATGTCACACCTAAAACATTTATTGCATCCTTCACTTGAGGGTGGTTTGTACCCTGCATCAATTCTTCACATATCCATAGCCCAAGACAGCACAGAGCCAAGCACCTTCGGAAACAAGAAAAAACACCATTTAGTTAGCCATACCATCTCAGATCTGTGAAAAGCTTTCTCCAGCTTATGCTCTCATGCCAGTGCTAAGTTTTAACCTCAGCTATAGAGACACCACCCTGCCAACAAAAGTCCGTACGGTCAAAGCAATGGTATTCCCAGTAGTAATGTATGGCTGCGAGAGGAAGGGCGAGTGCCGAAAAATAGATGCTTTCGAATTATGGTGCTGGAGAAGACTCTTGAGAGTCCCTTGGACTGCAGGGGGATCAAATCGGTCAATCCTAAAGGAAATCAACCCTGACTGTTCCCTGGAAGGCCAGATAATGAAGCTGAAGCTCAAAGACTTTGGCCACCCAATGAGAAGGGAGCACTCCCTGGAGAAGACCCTGATGCTGGGAAAGATCGAAGGTCAAAGAAGACGGGGACGGCAAAGGACGAGATGGTTAGAGAGTGTCATAGATGCAACGAACATGAAGTTGAGCCAACTTCAGAGGACAGCGGAAGACAGGAAGGCCTGGCGTGACGTGGTCCGTGGGGTCGCGAAGAGTAGGACTCGACTGTGCAAATGAACAACATAATTCTGGCCTTTAGCAGTATTCCATCAGTGCTTCTCATTAGGTTTGCCGCAGTGCCACTACCAGTGTGGTATAATGGTTAAGAGTGTTGGACTAGGATCAAGAAGACCCAGGTTCAAATCCCCACTCTGCCGGGGAAGCTCACCGGGTGACTTGGGGTGGCCGGTCACACTCTCAGCCTAACTGAAGTAGAGGATTACTGTGAGGATGTGTTGGGGGAGAGGAAAGCAATGCAAGCCACTTGGGGGCCCCATGGGGGAGAAAGGCAGGGTATGAATATAAAGGTAAAGGTTTCCCTTGCTCGAAAGCTAGTCGAGTCCGACTCTAGGGGGCGGTGCTCATCTCCATTTCCAAGCCGAAGAGCCAGCGCTGTCTGAAGACTTTTCCATGGTCATGTGCAGGGCTATTTTTGGGCAGGAACGCACAGGAACGGTGTTCCGGCTGGCTCCCGAGTTGGCCACGCCCAGCAGGAACTCATTATCATAATAGGCCACACCCAACAACAGAAACTCATTAGGATTGGCTACAGTAGGGGTGTGTGGCCTAACATGCAAAGGAGTTCCTGCTACAAAAAAAGCCCTGGGTTTTGACCACAAACAAGGTCAACAGAATAAGAAGCAAAAGGTGGGTGTGGCTGGATGACAGCACTTCTGGTAACATGAGGGTGCGGCCTAATGTGCTAATAAGCTGTGCTGTCAGGGTTGTGGCTTAATATGCCAATGAGTTTCTGCTGTTGGGTGTGGCCTATTATGCTAATGAGTTCCTGCTGGGCTTTTTCTACAAAAAGAGCCCTGGATGTGGCTGGCATGACTAAATGCCGAGGCGCACGGAACGCTGTTACCTTCCTTCTGCAGCGGTACCTATTTATCTACTTGCAGTTTCTTGCTTTCAAACTGCTAGGTTGGCAGGAGTTGGGGCCAGAGACGGGAACTCACTTCGTCACGTGGCACTCGAGTCTCGAACTGACGAACTACAGACCTTCCGGTCTGCAGTTTCAGCGTTTTAACCTCTGAGCCACGGCGGCCCCTTAGGGTATGAATACTGAATTAAATAAATAAACTGCACCCACACAGAGAGAGAGAGAGAGAGAGAGAGAGAGAGAGAGAGAGAGAGAGAGAGAGAGAGAGAGAGAGAGAGACAGACAGACAGACAGACAGACAGACAGACAGACAGACAGACAGACTCCACTGCACAGCAACCAAGGGGCCTTTCTGGCTATACCTCGCTCCTCAGGCCTGAGACTGCATTCTACTGAAAGCACTGCAAACTATTTGATGCTGTTCAGCCCCACATACAATCTTTCCAGACAAAAATGTATATTTGTATTCCACAGTATTTTCTGTTTCATTCAGCAACGTACCTTGCAGCTTCGCTTGGTTCATCTGCGGCATTCTTCAAAATGATATTTACGAGGCAGCACTAGAACAACAAAGATCATTACAAATAAACATTTCCCTCCGCATGCATATCGTACAAAAACCCCATGCCGCTCAGTGATGTGAAACAATACGGTGAAGATTAATACAGAGAGGATGGCATATTTGGTTTCCCAAGGATTGTGTAGGATCTTATTGGGTACTTCATACATAGCCAGTTGTTCCAACATTACATTAAGTACTTAATATTTACATTCTAATACATGATAACCCCGCCCATTTCTAAAAGGGAACCTCGCCTCATGTGATGAACTCATAATTTCTAACACGCTTTCCTACCCAAATGCAATTTCATCTCTTGGAATAAAAAGTCTTTCTGTTTCCTGGATAACTCGTTCAAGCGCATCACTCTGTTCCTGCTCCTTCCCCACCCCGATACATTTATGCTGGTACGCTGAAAACAGCAAAGCGGAGAATCTACAACGGCCCAGTACTAAAAGAAACTGGATGAGATCACCAATGTGCCTCATCAAAACAATATAAAACTTAGGGCTACATTGAATTTTTATGAGCAACCTCTTGGGGTGTGGAAAGGGGAATTTCTGTTACCTGGAATGTTCCTGAAGCGCCACCCAAAGTGCTACCCTGTTTCCCCGAAAATAAGACAGTGTCTTATATTAATTTTTGCTCCCAAAGATGTGCTAGGTCTTATTTTCGGGGGATGTCTTATTTTTCCATGAAGAAGAATACGGTACACTCCGTCAGGACAGAGCGAGCAGCAGGCGGCAGCTTGTCCTGGCGTCGGCACGGGCTCTCTGATTAAAAGAAACCTCACACTTCCTGTCTGCTCCGGCTGCGCGGCGGCCAACAGTGAGCTGTGCGGCAGCGCCCACTGCTACGGCCCAGAATCCAGAGTTACGGTAGCTTCGGGGGGCCTTATTATCGGGGGGGCCTTATTATCGGGGAGGTCTTATTTTCGGGGGATGCCTTATATTTCAGCGAGAGGCGAAACTGTAAGTAGGTCTTATTTTCGGGGGATGTCTTACTTTCAGGGAAACAGGGTACCTTTTCTGTGCTCTGTGCTGCACAGGCAGGGGCGGACTGGCCATTTGACTGACAGGGAAATTTCCCAGGGGGAACTGGTGGCCAGGAGAAAGTACGGCCAAGCGCCAGCAACGCTGCCCAAACCTCAGGGGTCACTTGCCCCAGACTCCTCATCAATAACAGCCGTCCGTGCCTCCTCCTACACTGCTTCCAGTTTGAGGAAAGATGCAGTGAGTGAGCTCATGGCCATTGTCAGCTCCACTGAGCTTGTACCACATCAAGGGCCGCTGGGCTTGACTTGCTCCTGGGTGTTTTCACTTCCTGGTCCGCTCCAACAGGCATTACCCTTGAAGAGGGGAAGGGGATGGGCAAGCATCGTGGAGAGAGAACGTGTTTTGCAAAGTGTGTCTTCTGCTTTGGTTTTAGGACTATCCTTTCGAAGGCTAGCAAAGGAAGAGAGAAAATGGCAGGAAAACAGCCCCCCCCCCGCCACCAAACTGGTATTGTGCAAACCCCGGAAGGGATGGCCCAAGAATGATGCCGCATGCTAACCAAGCAGGGCAGGTCTGTGGGCCCACAGAAAGCCCCTCGCCTCACCGTCACAATCTGTAGGAATGCCCTGCCTGATTCCAAGAGGCAGCACTTCTCAGAGTAAAGACTGTCCCACCCTGGAACCACGGGATGATGGCGGAGAGGCACAGAGGAGTTCTTTGGCTCAGCTCATTGGACAAAGCATGCATCATGTTTGTCTCCCACTACTGGACCCTGGATAGTGTCAGCTATGCTACCATGGGGGTTGGGGAATTCATTCTGTGTCTTGTTAATGGCTATTGCATTCCTATCCCGGCTGTTATGCCTTTGCTGAAACGCTTATCTCTACAGATGTGCAGGAGGAGGTTGTGTTGTCTGGAGAGCTCCTATGTACCGTGAGAGACTCTGAGTTCTCAGCTTTAGCCACCTAACGGTTGCCTGACTTATCCCGCGCGCGGGAGGGTGCCTAATTGGCCAATGCCATGGGTTTGTTTTTTTTTTACATACGAATACCCTATATCCTATTATGCTCTACTGGCTGGGGCCATTCTTAACAGTGCCTGTGTTACTGCATCTATAGCTTTGCAATAAAAGTATAACCGTTCCTGAATGCGTGTTCTTCGTTGTTAGCGGTGGGTTCTGACAGATAGGAGCTGTTCCCTCTGGTCGTTTCCCGACTTTGCAAATACATCCGCCAAGTGTTTATTTTGGGAGGTTTTTCCGCACTGTGCTCCAACTTGACGTTATGTGATGACTCGCAGTCAGTTCACTGGGGGATCTGAGATTCCAGCGACAAGTTCTGCTGGTACTCACTGTGCCCCCCCCCCCCCCCGTGCCACGTGAATCTCTTACTGGCCTCATTATGGATATGCCAGAAATATCGTTCTCTCTTGCCCGCTTGGCTAAGCGACGACTTATATGTTGTCTACACGTATCACTACAACCAGAATTTGAATCTGGAAAGCAGAGGGAGCCAGACATGTGGCTCTCAGCTCACGTCATCAGTACTCCTTCCCGGTATTGTATCACCTAAGTGACCTGTCCCTGTACAGGTGCGCCCCCTCCAAAACAAGCTGATGCCCGTTGCGATGGAAGTCCTGTAGGGTTCCAAAGTGGCGGTATCCTTAGTACCAAAGGATGTGCCTGAACTGGCACTAGAATTATGTAGCGCTGTCTGCTGCCGGTCACAGGGGAAGGAAGAAGTAAGATTTCTGCTAGGGACTGACTCAGCATTGGATCTAGTGTAAAATATGCTCATCTTCCTGGTTCCTGGTTCCAGGGAGAAAGGAGATTACTATAAAAGTTAGTTTTCAAACGAAGACATGAAGCTGCCTTATACTAGGGTTGCCAAGTGGAAATTTCTTCTTACCGGGGGACTCCCGGTCCGTGGCTGGAGCACGCGCACGCGCAGCACACACGTCACCCGGAGGTGACGTGACGACGCTGGGCACGCTGGGGGCGGGGCCACGACCATCCGAGGGAAAACCGCAGAGTTTTCCCTCGGATGACCGTGGCCCCACCCCCAGCGTGCCCGGCGTGGTCATAAGAACATAAGAGACGCCAATGTTGGATCAGGCAC
>NW_015162490.1:398025-418335 GCF_001447785.1 Gekko japonicus | reverse complement strand
CTAATTCTATCCCCAGAGGCCTCTTATAATGTCTTTTCTGAATATATAACTTCATATACAAAAAGTGCAGTTATAAAATATATATTCTGCTATACGTTTCGCTAATCGGAAGATTCTAGGTTACCTACCAAGATCTGGATCTATTATAATTAGACCTTTTGAAGACACAGTGACAGCTGTCAGCATATAAACATGTCAGAGGAAATGTCAGAACCCACATTCAAGTCAAGTTGCAGCCAATTCATATCAGCCCTGTAGGGTTCTCAAAGCAAGAGTCATTCAAGAAGTGGTTTACCATTGCCTACCTCTGTCTCATGACACTGGACTTCCTTGGTGGTTTCCCATCCAAGTACTGACCAGGGCTGACCCCTGAGGTGGTGAGCTCCCCCTCCCTGGTGGTCTTCAAGCAGTGCCTGGACAAAGCCTTGTCAGGGATGCTTTAGGCTGATTCTGCATTGAGCAGGGGGGGGGGGCTGGACTAGATGGCCTGTTTGGCCCCTTCCAACTCTATGTGGTTCTATGAATCTTGAAGGGCAGCATTATCTACCCAGACTGGCAGCCAGGGATTGGACCTGGGACCTTCTGCCTGCCAAGCTCTGCCCCTGAGACCCCCCCCCCTTCCCACAATTTTAAATCGTTAAGATAGGGATCAGCTAACGAAGCGAATGTTTACTTTGACATCCGTCGTTCCTCTGATTTCTGCTTCTGCGACGGGTTGCAACAGCGAGATTTCTTGATACAGATTCGGAAAGCAAACCAGAGAACCCAGAATGGCATGAGCTTCCAAGCGGGGAGCCTGTTAAGTGGGACATAACGGGGGGTGGGGGGGATAAATCTTGTCAATAAACATAATTCTTTTTCATAACGAATAATTCTTTTTCATAATCCCTCTTGGAACAGCATTACTTAAAATGATCAGTCGGGCTGATCAGACACTCCCGTTCGAGGGCTGTCTCCAGTCGCTCCCAAAGGTCAGCAGTGCCCCCGGTCCCAGACGTGTTTACAGGCACGACTGGGCACGTCCGCTGTGACAGCAGCTGGCACTGGGGCAAAGGCAGCTACGGAGGCAGAAGAACACAGAAGCATCATCCAGACTGATGCTTTGTGCATCACGCGCTCCTGCAAGTAGCTATGCAAAGGTGACCTCAGTCTGAGTGATCATGCTCTGGGCCTGAGGGGCACAGATGTGAGGACCATTTACACATTATAGGAGGAAACGGGTCTTTGCAGTTCTGCAACAAGCCAGAAAAGACGCCTGCTCCTTGGGAGGAAAGCGATGGCGAACCTAAACAGCATGATAAAAAGTAGAGACATCACCCTGCCAACAAAAGTCCGCATGGTCAAAGCAATGGTATTCCCAGTAGTCATGTACGGCTACGAGAGCTGGACTATAAGGAAGGCTGAGCGCCGAACAATAGATTCTTTTGAACTATGGTGCTGGAGAAGACTCTTGAGAGTCCCTTGGACTGCAAGGAGATCAAATCAGTCAACCCTAAAAGAAATCAACCCTGACTGTTCCCTGGAAGGCCAGAGACTGAAGCTGAAGCTCAAATACTTTGGCCACCCAATGAGAAGGGAGCACTCACTGGAGAAGACCCTGATGCTGGGAAAGATTGAAGGTCAAAGAAGACAGGGACGGCAAAGGATGAGATGGTTAGACAGTGTCATAGATGCAACGAACATGAAACTGAGCCAACTTCAGAGGACGGTGGAAGACAGGAAGGCCTGGCGGGATCTGGTCCATGGGGTTGCGAAGAGTCGGGCTCGACTGTGCGACTGAACAACAAAAACAAGCCAGTGTGGACTTCTTCCTCTACTGCTAGAAGGGGAGATGCCTCTCTGCAAACGCATCAGACAGCAAGCAGCAGTCCTGGAAACTGTGACTGGGTAATGCTTTTCGCCACATGGTTCCATCCATTTTGCATGCACTCTTCCTTTAGACTTTGCTGACAAGATGCCACCGATACCCCCATGGAAATGCGAAGCTGACCTTTTACTGTACCATGTGAAGTGGCACTGAGCTTTCCCTTGTAATTACCTGGTGTCAAGAGGCCTCGAAGGCCCTGACCTAATAGCAGTCCCCCTTGGTTCATGCCCACTAGCTCTCACTTGCTAAAATGGGAAGGAGAGGTAACGAGCAAAGTCAGTACGGAGAAACTGCAAAAAAGAAAGATTCGGGTGGGTATCCGTGTTGGTCTGAAGCGGCGGAACAAAGTTCCAAACTGCAAAAAAGAAAAGACTGCTACTGCAGATGACACTGGGCCACATAAGGCTTCTAGATGGGGAACTGCTTAACGGCTGCGCCCACCATTCTAATAATTTTGATTATATCCTGTTACTTTTAAAGCACAGAGTGCATATGTTCACATGACAAGGTAGTACAATACAATACTGACCAGCATCATATGTATCAGCAAGGCAGTGTATAAAAGAGCCCTCCTGGACGGTATCGTCCTTGGGACATTAACATCTGTTAAAGCATCACAGAATTGCCATGAAGATGTTCATGCATAAGTCTCTTTGGTGCACGACTACAGTCAATATATATGATTTCCTTTAGATGGCACGGTAAGTAGAACATGAAATAGTTCCCAGATAATGCACTTAACATTAGACTCAAGCTATTCTGTCTTGGTTTCCCTTCCAATTATTGATTCCAGGCTCAAGAAACACAATTGTCATGGAATTGCTCAGACATCCCCTCACCCCTCAAAATAAAACAAACCAGAAACTTATTCCCCAGGGAAAATATAGATGAGAAGTATTTGATAGATCCTAGAGTGCTTTTGGAATATCTTTTTCCAGTTATTTACTGGCGTTCAAGTTCTTGTACATTAACAGACCTGATTATGTTTTTAACATGTCAGCCAATTAAAAAGGAGTGCTATTTATAAACTTAGAAATAAAGACCAGATACCTCAAAATTGCTGTTAAACTTACATTCCTGTACTTACATTCCTCTACCTTTACCTTTACCATCACCACCTTGGCCATCATTACCAATTGGCCCTGTGAAGAGTGAACGACAACGCTGCCTGGAGCGGACACCATTGAACTGGGAGCACCATCTTTGAGATGCCATCTTTTATTGAAGACTGACTGAAGCATCTAGAGCCCTTTGTTGTTGTTGTTCAGTCGCACAGTCGAGTCCGACTCTTTGCGACCCCACGGACCAGATCACGCCAAGCCTTCCGGTCTTCCGCCGTCCTCTGAAGTTGGCTCAATTTCATGTTCGTTGCATCTGTGACACTGTCTAACCAGCTCATCCTTTGCCCTCCCCTTCTTCTTTGACCTTCAATCTTTCCCAGCATCAGGGTCTTCTCCAGTGAGTGCTCCCTTCTCATTGGGTGGCCAAAGTCTTTGAGCTTCAGTTGCATTATCTGGCCTTCCAGGGAAGTGTCAGGGTTGATTTCTTTTAGGATTGACTGATTTGAACTTCTTGCAGTCCAAGGGACTCTCAAGAGTCTTCTCCAGCACCATAGTTCAAAAGCATCTATTCTTCGGTGCTCGGCACTTGGAATATTGTAAATGATTGTTTTCATGTTGTTTTTAACTTGCTTTATGTATTGGCATTTGCCCTATTTGTGAGCCGCCCTGAGCCCGCTTGCGGGGAGAGTGGGCTATCAATTAAAAAAATAAAATAAATAAATAAATATTAATCTCCTCAGCCTGCACCATACAAGCTTCTATGTGCGTCTTGAACACAACCAAACAATAAATGCAGACTTGCTCAGACCTCCCACCCGAGACATAACCCTTGGATCATACAGCAATAATCATGGGTTTTTAAAAAAAGATTTCTTCTTTGCCACTGCTCCATGCAATGTATTCCACATGCGGCAGGGAAAAATTACATGGCTGTTTCCCACTTGACAATATTCTTCTCTCAACAACAAAAACACCCTAACGATATTCTGAAACTCAAGCCTTGCTTTTAGAGTGCAAATGGTGCTGCCGTATTAGCGAGGATATGATTTCTCACACTTTGTCCTTTTGATGAAACACCTTTGCAGTCCTCGCGTGTCACCTTATCCTACAATTTCACACCTCAGCTGCCATGGTGTCTGCCCCCAGAGCCCAGTTTCACATTGCACTAATGAGCCGACACCTGTTAGAGTAGAGAAATCTGAACCTCACTAACAATTGTGCCATCTCTCGGGAACATGGACGGCCAGCATTGCCATACTTACTTCCAACATGTTTGTACTCAGCACTCTGGCTGCGGCTGTTATGAAGTCTCCTATCAGCAATGTGAAGCCAGGTAAGCCCAAGAAGAAAAAGTAGGGCGGGCAGTGCCTGATGACAGTATTCAAGACATCCTGGGAAAGGAGAAAAAAACCAGAGCTTTTAGTTTTACCGCATGTTAAGAGCTTTGCCGGAGAGCCGCAGTACCAGTGCCCTTTTGTCCAGGCCACGGCCTGAAGGAGGTCCGCTGTATGGGGGATAAACGTGTTGCAGAGAATTCACCTGCTGGTCGAGGTTTTTTTTTTTTTTTTTAAAAGAAAGAAGAATGTCTACAAAATGTCAGGAGTCATAGTGATGGTGCTGGTCAGAGCTTCTGTTTCTTTCTAAGAGGTACATAAAAACTCCCATTCCACAGTGATTCTATCAGAGGTACTCCAACATGAGGTCAGAAAACATACGTCTGTCTGTCTGATTTATACCCCGCCCTCCCAGCCGAAGGCGGCTCACGGCGGCTCACATAAAAGAATAAAAACACACCACTAACAATTTAAACAATCCTAAAATCATCTAAAAATAATCCAACGTTAGGGGATACTGATTCAGGGGTCATTTCCTGCGGGAGCGCACAGGAGCAGAGCTCCGGCAGTAAAGAGCCCAGTGGGTGGGCACATGCAACAAGCCCCACCCCCTGCTCCCAGCAGCCCTCAGTCAGAGCAGGAAGCAGCCAGGTAAGCTGCAGAGCCCCCCCCCTTCCCGGTCCAAAACAGTCCAGTGGCACCTTTAAGACCAAGTTTTATTCAGGTACAAGCTCTCCCTCCTCTGCGAGGACAGATCTGCACATTCCCCCCCCCCAATAGCTAGCAATCCAGAAGAGTCCAGTGGAGCCTGAGCCATGGGTGTTGCCTTCTGACACACGTCCGGTGATGTCAGGGTGTGTGGCATATGCAAATAAGTTCTGCTAATGTGTTATGCTAATGAGCTCCAGCACCTCTTTTTCTACGAAATGACCCCTGCTGATAGTAATCATATCAATCAGTGATGTATTCTAGTGATCAGCCCATAGAGCTAATCCTTTATATGGCTGGCACAGGCTGTTGTCGATGGCTCCAGGGGTCAGGGTTCTCTGCCTTTCAACTATTGGTGCCGGCCCCTACTCGAAAGCCTGGTGGAAGAGCTCCGTCTTGCAGGCCTTGCAGGACTGCATAAGGTCCCGCAGGGCCCTGATCTCTTCTGGGAGCTCATTCCATCGGAACGGAGCCACCACCGAGAAAGCCCTGGCCCTGGTTACAGCCAGCCTGGCATCCTTGGGGCTCGGGAGGGCCAGTTGATTTTGCGACCCTGATCACATTGCTCTCTGGAGAACATGTGGGGAAAGGCGGTCCCTCAGGTATGTAGGCCCCTGACCATAAAGGGCTTTAAAGGCACATACAAAAAGAAATAACCTTCTCAGAAGTTCATAAAGGAACAGATATGAAGGAAAGGGATTTAGTCATCGCAAGTGATGTCATGGACACCAGCCTGTGTACATCCATTGCATTCATGCAACCACATTTCACACAAGTATGCCAAACTGCAATAGATATGTGAGCAGGGAAAAGACATAAGAACATAAGAACATAAGAGATGCCAATGTTCCGCTACACAGAAAGCGTGCCTGGTAGGCTTCTCACGTCCCCTATATGTATGTGGCCCTAGGTTTAGGATTGTATGAATTGGAACATGTAAGCCGCTCAGAGCCCTTCAGGGGTGAGCGGGATACAAATTGAAATATAAATAAATAAAAATAAAAAAAATGTTGGATCAGGCCAAAGGCCCATCCAGTCCAACACTCTGTGTCACACAGTGGCCAAAAATACCAGGTGCCATCAGGAGGTCCACCAGTGGGGCCAGGACATTAGAAGTCCTCCCACTGTTGACCCCCCCAAGCACCAAGATGACAGAGCATCACTTGCCCCAGAGTCCCTATCTATACCTTGTGGCTAATAGCCACTGATGGACCTCTGCTCCATATGCCTATCTAATTCCCTTTTGAAGCCGTCCATGCTTGTAGCCGCCACCACTTCCTGTGGCAGTGAATTCCATGGGTTAACCACTCTTTGGGTGAAGAAGTACTTCCTTTTATCCGTTCTAACCCGACCGCTCAGCAATTTCATGGAGTGCCCACGAGTTCTTGTATTGTGAGAAAGGGAGAAAAGTACCTCTTTCTCTACCTGCTCTTTCCCATGCAATTAGACACCTTCAATGCCCAAGTTAGACACCTTCAATGCCCAAGTTGCAGTACATTTTTCTGAATGCACTTGGCTGTAGCAGGTTTACCTGACACCTTTGCTGTGCCCTGGTTCTGTGCTATGACAGCCAAAAGAACCCCCAGCCATCTGTTGCTACTATAATTCTGTCTGGTCCACAGAAAAACCCTTGATGCCAAAAAAAGGAAAAGTGGGTTGGATCCTACTATTCTGTTCAACTGTGTTCCTCCGGCAAAAGGAGCTCTCTGACAACATACAGCCCTCCTCCACTGATGTAACAGCACTGTATGTCAGGCCCCTTGTGATGGAGGGAAAGAAGAAGAAGAAGAAGAAGAAGAAGAAGAAGAAGAGATTGGATTTATACCCCGCCCTTCACTTGGAGTCTCAGAGCGGCTTACAAACTCCTTTCCCTTCCCCTCCCCACAACAGACACCCTGTGAGGTGGGTGGGGCTGAGAGAGCTCTGACACAAACGGCTCTTTTTCAAGGACAGCTGTACCAGAGCTTGTGACTGACCCAAGGTCACATCAGCAGGTGCAAGTGGAGGAGTGGGGAATCAAACCCGGTTCTCCCAGATTAGAGTCCGCGCACCTAACCACGACACCAAACTGTACCACCCACCAGTGGAACAAAATCGAAGGATCCGACCCATTGCGTGGATCCAAACTTCGCTTCCGACAGTGGCCTAGTGAGGGAAGGAGGACATCAAGATGTGCTCTGTTCATCCTCCACCCACCCTCACTGCTTGGGTCCCCACTTCCTCTTCCAAAAGGAAGATGGAAATGAAATGGGAAGACTCCAGTGGAAGACAGATGAACTCTGACTGAGGGTGTAGACTCTTGTTTTTTTAATTAAGATTTTTTATTCTTTTACTTAGTAATACAATAGAAAGCAGAAAAATAAATAACACAAGCACTAAAAACAACAGGAGGGTATACATTAGAGGGATATAAGAATTGAGAACATAGTATTTACCAAATGACCCGTGAACCAAAGGTAGACTTGATAAAGGTTGATAAAGATCTAGGAGACACTGCTTGCTATCCTGGACTTATTATTTTGTCATATGACTACTCTGACCTTTTATGTCAATAGTCGGAATTAAAGGTAAAGGTAAAGGTTCCCTTGCTCGAAAGCCAGTCGAATCTGACTCTAGGGTTGCGGTGCTCAAAGCCGAAGAGCCAGCGCTGTCCGAAGACGTTTCCGTGGTCATGTGGCCGGCATGACTAAACACCAAGGCGCACGGAACGCTGTTACCTTCCCACCGAAGTGGTACCTATTTATCTACTTGCAATTTCTTGCTTTCGAACTGCTAGGTTGGCAGGAGCTGGCACTGAAGCTGGGAACTCACTCCATCATGCGGCACCCGGGTCTTGAACTGCTGAACTACTGACCTTCCACAGCCTGCAGTTCAGCGTCTTTAACCACTTGAGCCACCGCAGCTCCTCAGTCGGAATTAGGAGCCATATATTACATATAAGCTTACTCATCTAAACAAAGACATCTATACAATTAAAGAAGATAGCTAGTGTGTTATAGGGGAAAAAACCACCTATGGTAATTGAGGTTTGTGGGGAGACTTATTCTTTGTCATATGACTACTCTGACCTTTTATATCAATAGTCGGAATTAGGAGCCAAACATTAGATATAAGCTTAATCATCTAAACAAAGACATCTATACAAGTAACGAAGATAGCTAGTGTGTTATAGGAACAACCACCTATGAAAATTAAGATTTGTGGGGAGAATGTCGTGTAGACTCTGGGCTCCCGGAATTAGTCCTCTTTTGGCAATAATTTTAACCCTCATTTGGAAAAGGAGATGGAAGAATTTCTGAGGTGTCATCCTAGGAGGGCAGGTTCACATCCAGAAAAGCCCCCCCCCGCGCTTCAAAGAAAGATTTGAGAACTCTCAACGAGATGAGCCCCGTTCCACCAGCATTTGCCATTCCTACCTTTCACTTCATATGTGAAACTGATGGTAAAGAAGGCTTGGAAGAATTCCATGCTGCTTGGATTCCGTCCAGGCTGCCCTTTAAGCCCTAATTGGTATTTTCTGAATCAGGGTGGTTGGGGAGGAGGATGAGGGAGAGACTGTTCTCTAACAGGGCTGGAAAGAAAGACCCTGCCTCCATTGGGGGAGTACCTCCATTGGGAGAGCCAGTTTGGTGTCATGGTTAAGTGTGCAGGCTCTAATCTGGGAGAACCGGGGTTGATTCCCCACTCATCCGCTTGCAGCTGCTGGATGACCTTGGGGAAGCCATAGCTCTGTCAGAGCTGTTCTTGAAAAAGCAGTTCTCAGTCAGGGCTCTCTCAGCCCCGCCTCCCTCACAGGGTGTCTGTTGTGGGGAGGGGAAGGGAAAGGAGTTTGTAAGCCGCTCTGAGACTCTGAGTGAAGGGCGGGGTATAAATCCAATCTATTCTTCTTGTTTATTTATTTTATATCCCGCCCTCCCCGCCGAAGCAGGCTCAGAGTGGGTTAAAAGGTAAAGGCAAAGGTCTCCCTTGCTCGAAAGCCAGTCGAGTCCGACTCTAGGGTTGCGATGCTCATCTCCGTTTCAAAGCCGAAGAGCCAGCGCTGTCCGAAGACATTTCCGTGGTCATGTGGCCGGCATGACTAAACACCAAGGCGCACGGAATGCTGTTCCCTTCCCACCGAAGTGGTACCTATTTATCTACTTGCCATTTCTTGCTTTCGAACTGCTAGGTTGGCAGGAGCGGGAACTAGAGACGGGAGCTCACTCCGTCACAAATGTCATACACGTTTAAAACGATACGACAAGATAAAATAAGACAAGAGTATGAGAACAAGAGCAGCTGTGGAAGCTATTTAGTTTTAACTCTTCCACGTGAACACATGAAGATGCCTTATAGTGAATCGGACCACTGGTCCACTGAAATCAGTCTCCTTAGACCAAGGCTCCCTCTAAGCTGTGGAGTCTTGTGAGCAAAAATCCTACTTTGTGAGCTCCTGGCATTAAAGTTGTGAGCGACTGATTTGGCTGCTACATAAATCAGTTTGCTCTGGAGCCCTCCTTCCTGAGCTAAGACAAAAATGTGTGAGCCGGAGGCTAAAAAACTGTGGGCTGGCTCACACTCACTCAGCTTAGAAGGGACAATGCCTCAGACCGCCCCTCAGGGTCTCAGGAAGAAGTCCTTCACATCGCCTACTACCCGATCCTTTTAACTGGAGATGCCAAAGACTGAACCTGGGATCTTCCTGCGTGCCAAGCAGATCCTCTGCCACTGAGCCGAGGCCACTCCCCTCCACCTGCCTGCCTGCCAAGACCACCCTCAAGGCAACGGTTAGCTCTGCTGAGAAAAACAAACTCACCTGAAAACATCATTAACGAAAAGGCAATTTGTCTCCAGGCCTAGCAGATCTCCAAATGCCTATTCCGTAGGAATACCGTCTCTCAAAGAATAGTGTAAAGCTGACTGACTCAAGACCACAGAATTGAAAAGAAGGTGCTAGTAAGCACCTTTTGCCTGCATTCGCTTTTTTTTTGGTCCTGCTTCTTGTTGTCTAGAAACAAACACTAACCTGTGGGAGAAAGGACGAACTTACATGACTTTACCTACCTCCCTTGTTTTTGTCAAAATGGCCGTAACAATATATTACGGGGGGAAAGGAGGAGGACAATATGAGAAAGTGTTAGTAAAAACCATATCGAAATAAAAGTCAAAACCTAACACATAACCACCACACGTCTGCTAGCAAAAGCATATCCTCCACATCAACCAACTGAAATTTTTAGTTTTAGACCTCCCAAGTCTCTTCCCCATGAATTAAAATTTTTCCACTGGGGAGCGAAGGAAGTTTTAATCTCCAGGAGCTATTAAAAGACCACAGAAAACTGCTGAGGGACAACAGTTGCCAGCCTTCGCCTTTCCCTATCACAACCCAATGTGATGGATGCTTTTACACAAATACGGTTTAAAAGGCAAATAGATTTTAGCATCACAGCGGCCATCATTTTCACCTCTGAAACGCCACTCAGGTTAATGTTCAAACGGGTTTTAATCACTTCCCGTGATACATTTTAAAGGCAATATCAGTCAAGGCAAACATTGTGAAAGAATGAGCAGATGGACGCTGGAACTCGTAAAGTGGCTGGTAAACTCCTGCTCGGAAGACAGAACAAAAGATCCACCTTTCCCATAATTAAGGGGCTGATTAATGCATTGGGCTCCTCACGACACACCTGTAATTACTCAGAGAGGTAAGCATTGTGCTGTGCGCCTAGTGTCTGAACAAGCTCTATCGCGGCAGATGGGGCTGCATCTCTGTTGACATATGCTGCAATAAAAAGACTCATGAATCTTGGCATGAAAGGCAGCAGAGAGGGGCATTTTTAAAGATTAATAAGTACTAACTGTTAACCCTGCTGCATTTGTATCGACTCAATGTGCCCACCCAAGGGAAAACAGCACGTTTAACTCCTTTCTGAATCCTAATGCAAAAATAATAACAATAATAATAATCCTGGAATACTCCCAGAAAGGAACAGGCAAAACTACATATCTGAAATCTCAAAATCCTCACTGCTTAATTCCTAAAAAGAGAAAGGGCTGGACTCAAGCCCTCTACCCTTTCTTCCCGCCCCAGATGTCTTTGTTTCCTAAGGTTATTCAGCTGGGAGACAAAAGCACAATGGATACAGTTCGCCAGGAAGTTCTGCTGTGTGAGTTCCAGTGAAGTGAATGAAAAATTGAACTGTGCAGACATAAGAACATAAGAACATAAGAGATGACAATGTTGGATCAGGCCAAAGGCTCATCCAGTCCAACACTCTGTGTCACACAGTGGGCAGAAATACCAGGTGCCATCAGGAGGTCCACCAGTGGGGCCAGGACATTAGAAGCTCTCCCGCTGTTGCCCCCCCCCCAAGCACCAAGAAGACAGATCATCACTTGCCCCAGAGCCCCTATCTATACCTTGTGGCTAATAGCCACTGCTCCATATGTTGATCCAGTTCATAAGAACATAAGAGATGCCAATGTTGGATCAGGCCAAAGGCCCATCCAGTCCAACACTCTGTATCACACAGTGGCCAGAAATACCAGGTGCCATCAGGAGGTCCACCAGTGGGGCCAGGACACTAGAATAGACTGCAGACTATTCTCTCGATGGCTGAACTGGGGTTGCCACCACCCTCAGGGTCTGTGCTCCTGCTGCTACTTGATGGAGAAGTCGGAGCAAAATTGTATGGGCGGGGGGGGGGGAGGAAGATGGTGTCGCATGATGCTATGACATCACTCCCACCATGCGACACTCTAGGAATCTCCAAGTCTCTGTGGTAAAAACAGTAGGGACTTGGGAAATTCCTGGAGTGCTTCTGACATCGCAAAGTCACTTTAAGGGCCGCATGAACACATGAAGCTGCCTTATACCAAATCAGACCATTGGTCCATCAAGTTCATAAGAACATAAGAACACGAGAGAAGCCAGTGTTGGATCAGGCCAATGGCCCATCCAGTCCAACACTTTGTCACACAGTGGCCAAAAATACCAGGTGCCATCAGGAGGTCCATCAGTGGGGCCAGGACACTAGAAGCCCTCCCACTGTTGCCCCCCACCCCCAAGCACCAAGGGTACAGAGCATCACTTGCCCCAGACTTTCCTATCTATTTTTGTTATTCAGTCGCATAGTTGAGTCCGACTCTTCGCGACCCCATGGACCAGATCCCGCCAGGCCTTCCTGTCTTCCGCCGTCCTCTGAGTTTGCTCAATGGTGCTGGAGAACTATGGTGCTGGAGAAGACTCTTGAGAGTCCCCTGGACTGCAAGGAGATAAAATCAGTCAATCCTAAAAGAAATCAACCTGGACTGTTCCCTGGAAGGCCAGATAATGAAACTGAAGCTCAAATACTTTGGCCACCCATTGAGAAGGGAGCACTCACTGGAGAAGACCCTGATGCTGGGAAAGATTGAAGGTCAAAGAAGACGGGGACGGCAAAGGATGAGATGGTTAGACAGTGTCATAGATGCAACGAACATAAAGTTGAGGACGGCGGAAGGACGGCGGAAGACCGGAAGGCCTGGCGTGATCTGGTCCATGGGGTCGCGAAGAGTCGGACTCGACTGTGCGACTGAACAACAACAACAAAGCAGGACAGGAATCCAATTTGGGTCTTCACCATGGCATGGAAGAAGAACGGTTTAACTCCTTCCCTCTCACGTACTGTTTCCCCTTGCCTAAAATGGAAGAGGAAGACTCAACATGAGATGGATTGACTCGAACAAAGAGACCACGGCCCTTAGTTTGCAAGACCTGAGCCAGGCTGTTAGCCATAGGATGTTTTGGAGGACATTAATTCATGGGGTTGACATAAGCTGGAAGCGCCTTGATGGCACGCACATGTCTTGCAGTTACTATGTACCCATTAGGGTAAACATACAAGTACTCTGACAGTGTAGCCCTAAGCAGAATTATACCCTTCTAAGTCCACACAATAGAAGATTAAGTTTGCAGGCCAAGTGCGCACTTATCTGGGAATAATCCTGACTGATCTCAGTGGTCGTTTCTTTATGAGACAGATTAATATGATCTGGCTGTAGAGGAGATTAAGGAACTCTGCATCATCTTATAGTTTGTGAGTTTATGAGTAAACAGATTAATATGATCTGGTTGTAGAGGAGATTAAGGAACTCCGCATCATCTTATAGTTTGGTGCCACACAATTCCCTTCGCATACACTGTACCAAACAGATGCTGACCCGGCTTTCAAAATACTTTCCAGAACTTAAAACGCGGCAGTGTCTCCAAACAACCTGTTCTACCCTCTAGCAGGGCTATTTTCTTCCATTCCTGTCTATTGTCTTTTCTTCAGCTCCTGTCTGCCCCCGTGATCTGGATCTTCCCTGGAAAGCTAGAAAAACCTGCTCTTCCCTCCTTCTTTCTGACATCACATAGCTGTTTGGAAAGTACCTTAATGCCCAGTGTCACCATTAATCTTTTCGTGAGGATAAACACGATACACTCTCCAAGCCCAGGCTCATTTCTGCTGACTGTTTTGAATCCTCTTCAATTTGTCTGCCTGTGGGTAACATATGGTGCCTTAAACTTGACAAAATGTCCCAGTTAAGTGCAGTAAGCAGAGCGGGTCCTGTGAACTCTTGTTGTGCGACTCGGTTATCACTGAACTGAGAAGGACTCTTCGGTTTCTTTCCCTCTTTTTTTTAAAAAGGCCACCCCACCTGTCGCTGGCAGCAGTGCCCAGAACACTAATTTTTTCGGTGTGTTAACCCTGTGTCCATTCCCACAAAAAATTACTGAAGATCTGAGTGTGTGCGTGTTGATTTTTTTAGAATTCTATATCCCTCTGTGGAAACAGTAGACCAAAGCAGATTTGGGGGTCAGGTTACGGCTTTAAGCTGAAAATAAAATTCTCTACGCCCAGCCTTTTAGCGTGAGGGGAAATTATTCACCCACACACCCTCAAAAGAGGAGTCTAAGCAGCCAGCAAGTATACCACCAAGCAGCTAATTTCATATTACAGAAACACACAAAATCTATTCTGACAAGGGAAAAATACTTCCCACACCCCAAACTTTTTTTTGGAATCTATATAGATCAGTGATGGCGAACCTTTTAGAGACTGAGTGCTCAAACTGTGACCCAAATCCCACTTATTTATCGCAAAGTGCCAACACGGCCATTTAACCTGAATACTGAGGTTTTACTTTAGAAAAAACAACTCATACATTAGCTTAAGATGATCCAAACAAAGTAAGGAAAGCAATCCCAAATGCTTTCATTGACTTAAAATTATTTGGCAGAGAATTCCACACTTTAATGATGGTCTGGGCCTGGCTGGGGCGATGGCACGTGTGCCCACAGAGAGGGCTCTGAGTGCCACCTCTGGCACCCGTGCCATAGGTTCGCCACCACTGATATAGATTCTTCTCTAATTAGCTGTCCCTAGTATATATAAAAGAAGACTGCTGTGCCTTTTCAATTTACATGCCAACATTTAGTTTTTTTAGGTAATAAGAATAACGGCCAGATAATTGTTAATGATCACGTTCTGAAGTTGGGGTGGGGACACATCTGGTGAAGTTAAACACACAGCTGGGCGGTAAGCGAAATCAAAATTCACACTCCTTTCACAGGCTGGTACAAATTAATCCCCCCCCCCATCATATTTGTTTCATTGAAGCTACACAGAATCCACAAATCTTGGGGCAGTGTTGGATCTATCGATTTCTACCTGGATCTAGATAATAAAGTGACTGCAAATGTGGCACTGCTGAGGGATGGAGCCAGTACAAACCCCACCTGTGTTTAGCAAATTTTGGCAAGGCCCCGGGGCTGGCTACTGAGGTTGCCAACTCTGGGTTGAGAAATTCCTGTAGATTTGGGTGTGTGTGTATGTGTGTGAAGTGACTTCAGCCAGATATAATGCTAGAGAGTCCACACACCACCACCACCCCGCAAAAAAAGCAGCCATTTTATCCATGGGAACTGATTTCTCTGGTCTGGAGATTAGTTATAATTCTGGGAGCTCTCCAGGCTCCAGCTGGAGGCTGGCATCCCCAGCAGCTACGCTTCCACTTTTCTTGCAGATCCCTGACTAGCTTTGGTATTAATCACTTCCAAGGGCTGAAGGTGTGTAATGTTTAATCTCACCCTCTATTGTAACCTTTTCAAGAATAACAGCTTTGTGACTCAATTTTCCTACGGTGATTGACTTGGACTGAATTGAGGTTGCTAAGGAGTTTTGACAAACTGCTTTTGCTGAACGCTGAATACCTAAAGATTAAAAATCTACCTGTCATGAAGCGAACCAGCAATTTATGAAGAGATTTCGCCTCCTGAGAAAGCAACAACACGAAAACATCTGCTTTATGTCAATGATCTTGCAAAAAAAAAAAAAATCAGGTAGTTCAAACAGGCCAGGTTGTTCCCATCCCTTCAAAGTGCAAGTCCATAAATGTAAGCACAGCATTCAGCAGCTTAAAGCTTAGTAAATCAATCATTTTAATTGAATGTTAGGTACACAGCAACTGGGGGAAAGCATATGCCATAAGAAAAACGGGCCGAGATGGTAACTGAAATAGGTTTACTTATCCAGTATTTCTTTCCTTCTTTTATAATTGACTGATAAATGTGTAAGATAATTCTGTCTGATTATGGCTCCAAATCATTCAACAATTACAGAAAGTGAAAATTTAAAATGAGGGATTTGTTCTGGAAGCATTTCCATTGTTTACATAATTGCGGCAGTATAATTTAGTGTTGATGTTGTTATGGAAAAGGGCAGAAAGAACCATTACGAACTCTGGCAATTCAAAATTATGCACCGCGACGCTGCAAATGGGATAACAAAAAGGGGGAAATCTCCAGGTTCTGCCACACTAAGAAGGATTAACTCTACCGTCTTACAGACTCTGCTGCTGTCAAAGCATTGGCATTAAAAATTGTGGCAAAGATCACTTAAAAATATCCCCCCCCCACCACAATGACTTATGCTCAATATTGGAAACAAGAAAAAATACCAGAGATCTGGGAGTGGATAAAAAAGCTACTTTTCATGGTTGAAATGGACAAAATGACAAGAAAACTTAAGAATCAAGAGGCGGAGGAATCTTTTGCAGACTGGAAAGACCTTAAAGAGTATTTGGAGAAATATTGGGATGTGAAGAATAATCTATTTTGCTTTGATAACGATTAAGGATAGTTGAAATGTGTTAAAATAATAGTTTAAGGAAATGTTACCTGATAAGTTTACTTTTAGATGAAGGGAGAAGGGAAGAGAAAATTGAAAATTTGGAAGGGAGGTGGGAGCACTGCGGGAAGCCAGAAGGGGGGAGAGGTTAGGAGGGTAAAAAAGGGTATAAGATGGTTGATAAAATGTTATAATGTTTGTCTTGATGTTATATCCTAATAATACATTGTTTTTTTAAAAAAAATATATCCCCACCACCACTACTTACTTCAAGTTCACAGAGAGGCCAGTTATAAAAATGCCCCTTTCCGATTACTGTTCAAACTATAGCCATTTCCAGATGTAACACGATAGCCCACCATCTGTGTTAGAGAGACTCTCGGTTGTTCCTCACTAGAAACAAGCTGGTATTTTCACAGATTAATTCCTGCCCTTAATTATGGAGAACAGGACAACATTTCAGTGACTGAAGAGCTTACCCTCTTTTCCCTTTTGAAAAGGAGAGGGACACTTAAATTAAGTGGCAGATTTTTAGGCATGCGTTTCCACAGCAGAACCTCTCCCAATTTAAAATCTAGCCAGACGCACAGAAAAGTTTTATTGTTGTTAGTAAGCATTACAGTCCTTAATGAAGGAAGCGGTAACCCAAGAAGGTCAACATCTAAGAGGATTAAGAAATCCAACTTGTTAAAATTTAGTACTCCACTCAGATACAAGATATTCAAATAGATATTTGAAGTACTTGTTACTAAGCAATATGATGCTGGACCAATTGTCTTACAGATCTGTTTGTGTGTGCCGCATTTCTCCAGGTTAGATTTGTCTAGCTTTCCCCCCTCTGCGTTCCACTTTAGTGTGCGGATTGGGTGTCTGCACAGATCACCTGAACTGTAAGCCTTTTATCTTGGCACACTTGGTCTCTGTCTGTTCTCTCGTCTGATAGTGACCCGGCAAACAGTCCGGGAATTTGCAGGAAGGTGTAGCAATGGCTTTGGGGGCTTTCCCAGTCATCTGACTCCCCCACCCCCACCATGCCTTGAAAAAATAACAACCCCAAACACACTCTCCCCCACAATGTAAAGCACAAACTGCCTCCCCAAATGAGTTGTTCAAATTGCAAGAAACATGGAGATTACATAAATACAAGTCCTCTAATTTCCATAAATGTGGCTTTCGGGGTGTCAGGATCTGGCAGTTTTAAGCATATGGTTATTTCCAGAGCCTCTAATTCCAATTAATTTTCACACCAATAGTATGATGCAATTTCTCAAATTAAAAAAAAATGAAATGATGCAACAATTGCATAGCCTTGCTCTCTTAGCTGTGAGGCTTTTCAGCAAGAAGAAAAGGCAAGAAACTCCTGCGGGGGGGGAGGGGGGGGAAGCAGACCAACACAACTCTGAATCATACGCGAGAGTGCAGCAGCCAGGAAGTTTTTTTTGTGCTTTCTCCCCCCCCCCAAAAAAAAAGTCTGTAAAGGACTTACATACAATTCAGGGGGTTAAGAATGAACACAATGACTATCTAGTCCCATTCAATGAAGTATTAAATGCCCACTATGCTACGCATTAGCTCACGTAAACACCCTGCGCTTTCAAAATTCATCCCCTAAGAACTGCATGCACCCAGGATAGATTTCGTACAATGCCGCTGTTTACAGAGACGCCAGATCAAATTAAAAACAACATAACACTGGGAATCAGTCTGATATAGCAAATTCCAAAGACCGGAGGGAGACGTAGTCTGAAGGAGGAGAATAACGACCTGGATTTGGCCTTTGGAGCACACAGCATCACGACGCGATGCCTCCTTCACAGTGCCCTTCCCTTTATTATAGTCTAGAGCAGGGGTGTCAAACATAAGGCCTGGGGGCCGGAACCGGCCCGCCCAGGGCTCTTATGTGGCTCGCAAGCAACTAGTGCAAGGGAGGGGACAGGAGACTGCTTGAGGGGGGGGGCAGTGGGCAGAGCCACTCCGATTGTGGCTTCAGCGTGGCGGAACAACCTCGTCTGCAGCAGTCAAGCAGCGTGGGAGCGTCTGCCCAGTGCTGCACCGCTGGCTCTCCAGTCCGCCCAGATGGGTTTTCCTTTGCACACACCCCCTTCCAGCTCATGAGGCCTTGCAGCAGGGATACCCCAACCTGGAGCTCACCAGCTGCTGTCTTTTATACAGTTTATGTCTCCGGTACCTGACATTACGTTTTATGGCACACATGGCCCAGTCCCGACAAAGTGACATTTATGTAAGATCTGGCCCTCATGACAAATGAGTTCGGCGCCCCTGGTCTAGAGATCGTAGTTCAGCACATTTTAAGAATTTAGGGGACTGTTAGGATTAACTAAAAATCCCTACATACGTTGGGAAACAAAGACTGCGCCGTCCCACCCATCCCACTGAGTTGGCCTCAACAGCCTCCGGGGGCCCCTTTGACAGTCAGGCCTAGGAGCAACACTTGCACAGCAGCAAACTTTGTGGGCCCAGACACAACAACTGAAAAATCTTACAAAGAATGCGAGAACTGCACTTCAATTACTTGGGTTGGGGTTTTGACAGACAAAAGGTATGTCCACGCAAGGCTGCCTGGATCCGCTTCAAAGTGCAGGTTATTACCTATAAAGCCCTATATGGCCAGGGTCCAGCCTACCTGAGGGACCGCTTTGCCCCACATGTTCCCCCAAGAGCACTACGGTCGGGACCCCAAAATTTGTTGGGTCATCCCGGGCCCTAAGGATGCCAAACTAGCTGTGACCAGGGCCAGGGCTTTTTCGGTGGCGGCTCCTACCTGGTGGAACGAGCTCCCGGGGGAGATCCGGGCCCTGCGGGACCTTGTGCAGTTCCTCAGGGCCTGCAAGACGGAGCTCTTCCGCCAGGCCTTTGAGTAGGAGCCGCCCCCCCATTATACCACCACTGTCAAGGTACCTTAAAGGATGCATTGACGAGGCCCGAGGAAGAACCTGGAAATTGCAGAAGATCTGATTGGGCACGTACACCATGGGAGGACCATCTGGAACTGTGGTGATACCATCTTGGATCTAGGATACTAGTAACTGGATTGAGTACTGTGGTTTTAGTGTTGGATGTTTTTACTATGTTTTTATATGTTTTTACCTATGGCATGGCTAGCGACCTTGACTCTGTTAGCCGCCCTGAGCCCACTGGGGAGGGCGGGATACAAATGTGAAATAAATAAATAAATAAATAAGATGGGATACAACGGACTGGTGAGAAGGTGCAATCTTCTTTCTCTAGAGCCAGTAGCCTCAATATGACTAGAAGCTTGTTTGGCTAAGACCTGTACTAAGTGTTTGCCTACTCTGAGGCAGGGCTTTCAGAGCCCCCCCCCCCCACCTCCCCTTCTTGACCTCATTTTTTAAATAACTGTTCACAGCCATTTTCCCCCCGCCCTCGGTGAGGGCTTCTTTCTCCTTCAGTCTGACCCTAGTCAATTAGAATCATGTAATAGACATGATCACATCACAATATTATACAGACAATTATAGCTTACTATGCAACAACAACACTGAGGGCAAATGAAGCCAATTTAGAGTGATGGGAATTTCCCAGGCTGGTCATAGCCAACCTGGAAGAGGAGCGAACCATAGCCTATTCTGCGTAACGTTCCCTGACAGATGATGGAGGGGAGCGGTGGCACAGAGGATTTATCCTCTGGTTAACATCTGAACTGAACAGAGTTGCTGTCAGTTCTAGCCCACACTGGTGTGAGCTACCGGCCTTGTCCCCAGCTCGCCATACACCCAGCAGTTCGAAAGCTTTGGCGAGTAGATAAAATGGGTACCACTCCTTAGAGAGGGTGTGCACACTAAACCCCGTAGGGGAGGTGTTAGCTGGCGAATGGAATGTCCCGCTCATAAGCTCAGAAGCCTGATAAAAAGACCTCTTCGGCATTAAGAAGCCTGTGATGGGCTAATCCGGCCAGGCGGTGGCAGTGCGGCGCAACGATTCAAAGCAGCCCAGGAAGAACCAAGGTCATCAAGCCAAGCCGAAAAGTGAATGCCTCCGGAACACGTCTGAAGCCTAAAGCTGAACAAAAATCCCCGTCGGCTGCAAAATGTGTGCGATTTAAAGAATTATATGTTGTCCTCCCTTACCCCTATGAAAATGTTAGTCCCTTGTGTGAAACCGTGTAACTGTCAATCGCTCAGAGCCAGCAGCTCTGCCGGATTGAGCGATCAATAAATCAAAAGGTA
>NW_015162490.1:381021-397972 GCF_001447785.1 Gekko japonicus | reverse complement strand
TTATTATTATTATTATTATTATTATTATTATTATTATTATTATTATTATTATTATTTTCATTCTTCTTCAAGCAACCCATAAAGATCACCAAAGGGGAAGAGCACCTTGTATCACTGATCAAAGGATTTGCAAAAAACAAACAAAAAAAAAAAACCCTCCCTTTCAGTGGCCAATGTCAGAAGAAACCCACTTGAACAGGGGGTTGCTAGTGCATTTAAAAAAAATTGTGTAGAAACAAAAGTTTTATTCTACTATTGCAGAAGTATTGCATAACTGAGTTTTCAAATGTTAGGTCTAGCACCTCTCCACTCATTTCGCTTATTTAGGAAAATGAAGCAAATACATTACTTTGTCTACACTGCAGGAGAATTCAAACTCAGGAGCAAACAAACCAAATCTCCCCCCCACCCCACCCCACGTGCTCTATCAGAATCCAGCAAGGACACACTAGAAAACTTAAAGCAAGTCTGCCACCAAGTGTCATAAAAGAGAAAAACAAAAAGAAAGTGTCTAAAAGCAATAGCAAAAAATACCAAGTGGTTTATTATTCAAGCACTGAGCTAATGAAGAAACACAATTCTCTGAGTCTGTTCACAATCAGAATCGGCTGGAACTTCACCTTTTGCAATGTTGGCCTTTATCTGCCTGCTTCTCCGTACAGGACTTCTTTCTCATCTCTTCTTAATTGCCTTTTCTTTCTCCGCAGCACCCAGACAATTTTTTCTGCTATTGGTGCCTTTTGCTGCCTGCTCTAAATTTCACCTTCAGATGTCGACAAATTTCAGGACGGGTTCCACTCTCTCTGTCCAAGAAGGCACTACCCACAACTCTTTGACATCTCTCAAAAAACTGTTCTCCACGAAAACTGCTCCTCATTTCCACAGCCTCACATTTCCTACGCCACTGCCTCCCTGTTCTGTCTAACCTGTGCTGCTCATTATGGAGCCCTCCCCTTTCCCTTCATTTATCTTATCTAAATAAGAAGCCTTCTGAATCTGGGCCCTTGCCTCTTCTTCTCAGTTCTGTTCAGAATGTCTCCGTTGGGACAAAATAAAAGTTAAAACAACAGTGATGATGGCAAAAACACCATTTTTAATCAGCGGAAAGAAATTTGTTAACGTGAGAGGGAAGGAGAAAGTATGGAGAAGAAGAAAGCCCAAATCCAGTAAAAAATGAATGCATTTGAAAAATCTGAATTATATTAACAGTAAACTATTTAGAACAGGGGTGTCAAACATGTGGCCCGGGGGCCAGATCAGGCCCCCAGAGGGCTTTTATCAGGCCCGCAGTGGAACTGGCTGTCTTCTGCTTCTTCTTCCAGTTCCGCTGCTGCTGCATCATCGAAGGTTTGCAGTTTACAGATACACACCTGAACAGTATACTCAGGATTGCAACAGTACAGACATTTTGATGCAATAATTCAGAGCAAGAGGTGTCAGTTATCAGACACTGTTAAATATACAAAATATTGCAAGACTGCTAATGTTTTAAGCATGCTTTTATTTTAAGTTTTAAAAAAAAAACCCTTTGTGCTTATGTCCTCTATAAAGTTTATATCTCCGCTCCCTGGCATTACCTTTTACTACACACATGGCCTGGCCTAACAAGGTCTCATTTATGTCAGATCCGGCCCTCATAGCAAATGAGTCTGACGCCCTGATTTAGAAAGTGTGGCAAATGAATGCAAACCAGAAGTGCTGTATTCATACCTGATCTTTACTAGTTAAGCCAATGTGCATAACCAGATAAAAATGCACTAGGAAGTCAGGATTTGGCACAACATCTTGGCGCCTGGTCATCATGGCACATATTAACTTATATGCATGTAGCTTCCCTTCCTTATATTCATCTGGTAAAGTTGTAGCCTGAAAAACATAATATGTCAATAAATGTGCTTGAACTGCTAAGTAATCAGAAGATAAATATAAATTAAAAACACATGGAGCTGCGGCGATTCTAATATGATTTCATTGTACGAAGTCTGAGTTCCAGGGGCACTTTTAAGACCAATAAAGTTTAATTCTGGGTATAAGCTTTCGTGTGCAGGCACACTTCCTCAGATACATTGAAACAGACATCCTCAAGCCTTATGTATAGGGAGAAGGGGGGTTAACTACCAGAAAGGGCTAGTTAGATAGCTGAGCAATAAGTATAGCCAATATCGGATTGAAGCAGTTGGTAATATAAGGAGCTGCGGTGGCTCAAGTGGTTAAGACGCTGAACTGCAGGCTGTGGAAGGTGGGTAGTTCAGCCGTTCGAGACCCGGGTTGCCGCTTGACGGAGTGAGCTCCCGTCTCTAGTTCCAGCTCCTGCCAACCAAGCAGTTCAAAAGCAAGAAATGGCAAGTAGATAAATAGGTACCACTTCGGTGGGAAGGTAACAGTGTTCTGGGTGCCTCGACGTCTAGTCATGCCGGCCGCATGACCACGGAGAAGTCTTCGGACAGCGCTGGCTCTTCGGCTTTGAAACGGAGATGAGCACTGCAACCCTAGAGTCGGATTCGATTGGCTTTCGAGCAAGGAAAACCTTTACCTTTACCTAACATTGTGAATTAGCATACAAATTAGCATACAAATAAAAGAGTTAACAAACAGATTTGAGAACTAAGTTTGAGTCCAGGGGCACCTTTAAGACCAATAAAGTTTAATTCTGGGCATAAGTTTTCATGTGCTTGCACACTTTTTCAGATACAACAAACAAACAAATACCTTTATTGGCATAAAATATTAAACAGTTGCCATAGGGTAAAACAATCCTATAAAATTTGTGAAAAATAGATAACTTCTAAAGCATTACAAAGGTATGTCTATTTGTATGAGCTTAAATTATAGCAATATAAAATTTTTCCCAACCGCAAAACCTAGAATTAAATGATACAAACTCATTGAACTCAATTAGAATGATCAGGGACATTTTTCCGTTTTATAAGACCATAAAAGAACTTGGCAGTCAATTCAATAATCTCCGAATCTCATGAAGTAAGGAGGTAGTGTCGCTTGCTTCCGTCCTGTTGGCATGCTACCTTGCTAAGGGGGACTTCCAGAAATTTCACTCGAATATCATTTTGCAAATTACAACGTAGAAGTACATGCTCAACTGTTTCTATTTCTCTCTTATTGCATCCGCAATATCTAATTGCATAAGGGATTTTCTTATATCTCCCCTCAAGAATAGCAGAGGGGAGAACATTAAACCGTGCTAGCATGTAAGCTCTGCACAATTGCGGTGATATCAGGGAGAAAAAATATTGTGGTGGAGCAGCAGATAGTGGATAGGCCCATCTAACTGAGGAGCACCTACCGGAAGCAAGAGCTCTGAGCTCTTACTTCTTCAGATACATTAAAACAGGCACTACATATAGACAGAGAGGGTGGGGGCTTCGTTGTCAGGAAGGGCTGATTAGAGTAAAGAGGCATAAGTAACTGAGCAGTAAGTATAGCTAAGACTGGGTGAACACAGTTCTTAAAAGTCATTATTTCAGACTATATTCTCAGTGCCACACTGAGCCACTTTGTGAGGATGTTTAATGGCCAGAATTTAGACTCAGATTTCAGGATGAGGGCCTATCTCTGGGCGTTGTCGCTGCCATACTCTTCTTTAAATCCAGGTGAGTCAAGTTTCACGGAAAGGTCAAGGGAAGAGCTAAAGTCGGCCTTTTCTTCATTTATTCATGTATATCAGGGAGGGCAAAGTGTCTAACAAGCTAGAAACCTTTAAAAGGACCAATTCCTCCACAAAATCACTGCAGGTGACAATACTGGCCCCCAATAGTAATTTAGTACTGTGGTCATGTACTGACCTCCTGACCAAAATGCTCAGGGTGATCTTGAGATGGAGAAATGAAATCAGGGAGGCACCCAAAGGAGATGGAGTTGTAATAATGGGTGACTTTGACAATCCTCATATTGACTGGACAAATGTGTGTTCCAATCATACCAAAGAAGTAAAATTTCTAGATACCCTAAACGACTGTGCCCTGTGGGTGTTTTCAGGAAGGGAGGATGTGTAGTTGGGGCAAACAGTGGTAACAAGGGAGGGAGTTCTAGAGACCGCAAAGTAACAAATCCTGGGGACCAGATGGTATCCATCCCAAAGTGCTTAAAGTTCTTCTAAGACATGTAACACATCCCTAAGATCAGCCTCTGTACTGGAGGCCTGGAGAGTGGACAATGTAACACCCATTTTTTTAAAAAAGGGACTTAGTAGGGATCCAGGAAATTACAGCCGTTAGCTCAGTTCCAGGTAAATTGATGGAAAGCATTATTAAAGATAAAATTATCAAGCATATAAATAAAAACTGCCAAATAAAAACCAACAGGGCTTCTGCAAATGTAAGTCTTGTCTCACTAAGCCTTTAGGGTTTTAGAGTTTTTTGATGGGGGCAGTAAACATGAACAGGAATTGAGCTGGTATACATTTTTTTGACTTCAAAAAGGCTTTTGGCGAAGTCCCTTACCAAAGACTCCTGAAAAAAACTTCAGAGTCATGGCCCACAGGATACAAAGACCTCTTATGGATTGAAAACTGGCTAAAAAAATGGAAGCAGAAGGCAGGAATCAATGGTCAGCTCCCCCAGTGGAGGGGTGCAAGCAGCAAAGGTCCCTTAGGATCAGCCTCTTTCAATTTGTTCACAAGTGACCTGGAATTAGGAGTGAGTACTAAGGTGGCCCGGAGCTGCGGTGGCTCAAGTGGTTAAGACGCTGAACTGCAGGCTGTGGAAGGTCAGTAGTTCAGCAGTTCGAGACCCGGGTGCCGCATGACGGAGTGAGCTCCCATCTCTAGTTCCAACTCCTGCCAACCTAGCAGTTCGAAAGCAAGACATTGCAAGTAGATAAATAGGTACCGCTTCGGTGGGAGGGTAACAGCGTCCCGCGCGCCTTGGTGTTTAGTCATGCCGGCTGCATGACCACGGAAATGTCTTCGGACAGCGCTGGCTCTTCGGCTTTGAAACGGAGATGAGCACCACAACCCTAGAGTCGGATTCAACTGGCTTTCGAGCAAGGGAACCTTTACCTTTACTAAGATGGCCAAGTTTGTAGATGACACCAAATTATTTTGAGTGGTAAAGGAAAAAAAAAACAGGTTGCAAAGAGCTCCACAGGGATCTCTCCAAACTAGGGCAATGGGCACTAAAATGGCAGAGCCTCGGTGTGAGCAAGGCAAAAGTGACTTTTTATTGATCAAGACATTTATAGCCCATCTCTCCCTGTGGCTCAAGGCAGCTTACAATAAGAATTCAAAACATTTTCAGTTAAAACTAAAATAAAATTGTTGTTTTGTTGTTGTTCAGTCGCACAGTCGAGTCCGACTCTTCGCGACCCCATGGACCAGATCCCACCAGGCCCTCCTGTCTTCCGCCATCCTCTGAAGCTGGCTCAATTTCATGTTCGTTGCATCTATGACACTGTCTAACCATCTCATCCTTTGCCGTCCCCGTTATCTTTGACCTTCAATCTTTCCCAAATAAAATAAAATAGCAAACCCTAAATCTCTCCTCCTAGCCCCCTTAAAAGACACTTGCCGTTCCAAACCCCTCAAAAACCCTGGGAAACAGGCAGGCCTTGCAGTGCCTCTTGAAGATCTCCAGTGAGCCCCCCCCCCCAGAGCTAGACCCCCAATGGAAAAGGCCTGGGTTGTGGTTGATGCCAGACAGGCCACCATCAGTGGTGGGCTACCCTACAGATGGATGCATCTGAAGGCTTGAATAATGGAATACAGACCTGGGTGTCACCTGCATATTGATGATCCAACTCCAAAGCCAACAGGTAGATGTATCTGGAGGCCTGTTTATGGCCCCAGTCCTCCCATCATTCCATGCTGCTACAAGGGCCTCCACAGAATCACTGGGGAGCAGTGTTCCCTCTAAGCTGAGTTAGTGTGAGCTAGCTCACAGTTTTTTAGCCTCCGGCTCACACATTTTTGTCTTCGCTGGGGAAGGAGGGCTCCAGAGCAAACTAATTGATGCAGCAGCCAAATCCCTCGCTCACATCTTTCATGCTAGTAGCTCACAAAGTAGATTTTTTGCTCACAAGACTCCACAGCTTAGAGGGACCATTGTTGGGGAGGCTCTCAAAATCCTCCAGAGCCATCTGGAAACCAACAAGTTCCATTCATCTCCCAGGGTACGTCGTTCTAATCAATCCACTGCCTCTGCAGGGAGGAGGTAGCAAGCTCAACTGTGCCTTCGGTAGATAGTGACCTGACCACGACAAAGGCTGAACCTCCAGCCCCCTAATCAGACCACCAGCAAGCTGCACGGTGCAGAAAAGAAGGCCCAGAGTATGTCCTTTTTTCATGTGCTGGGCCCAGTGCAATCTAAGGCAGACACTCGGTTGTCATGGAGGCCGTGAAGTCCTAAGCTTGACCCGACAAGGCAGCCTCAGCATGCGTGCTGAAATGCCTAAGGACAATCATCCCTGGGGTCCTCAGCACCAAGTGTGACATCGCCTCAGTTGGTTCAGCCAGGGATGCTGTCATGCTCCGGGTCATCTCCAGGTCCAGAAAACCCAGTCGCCGTGTTGACCTCTAATGGAGGAAACGAGTACCTCAGATTTGGAGGTGCTGGGGGTTACGTCGCACCCCAGCTACCTTCCTCAGACCGACTTCCTTTCTATCTGTGTTGCTTCTGAGATCAGTCCTCAATCCTCCCTGGCACTCTTCAGTTTCCTCCTTTATATAGCCCCTCTCCTTCCCTTAATGCCACCCCTTTTGGTGATTAAGAATCCTATAGGCTGTATCACCTGTCCATCACCGTGCTCTCCTATCCTCTGTTACTTCCTCCTCTGTAGGCCCGCCCTCCTGTATAACTAGTGCTTCTATCTCATAGCCGTATATGTGAGGGAGTGCCCACTTCCGGTTTGTGCGACAGGTCCAACGCCGGCGTCCTCGGCGTCAGCACTTCTCCTGGGTAAGGCTGGAACCTGCCATCTATCTCGCTCCCTCAACCGGGCCCTCCCCCCTTCGCGTCCCGTGCTCATCCGAACGCGGTCCGTGCCGGTCCCTTCCCCAACGCGGTCTGTGCCATTCCGTTCTCCCAACCCCTTCCCCTCTGGATTTCTTCAGCCCCGTTGTGGGCGCTGAGGGAGGGGCTTGGGGTCTCAGGGGGCTCCGAGCCCACCACTCTTCCTTGGGACCTGCGGGGAGCTCGGCGCGGGTGGCAGATGCATATTGGGGGAAACAATCTCATCTTCACATATAACACTGATGGGACCTAGACTGGCAGCAACAGACCAAGAAAGGGATCCTGGGGTGGTAGCGGATAGCTCAATGAAAATGTCCATTGTTTTGAAAAAAAGGCAAATTCCATGCTGGCCATATTACAGCAGGAATAGAGAATAGAACTGCTGCTCCCATACTGCCCTTATACAAATCTACGGGTGTGCCCACATTTGGAACATTGCATACAGTTCTGGTCACCCCACCTGAAAAGGGACATGGCAGAGCTCGAAAAGAGCGACCAAAATGATCGGGGAGTTGAGCAGCTGTCCTGCTTAGGGCTGTTTAGCTTTTAAAAAGGCAAGTAAGGGGAGACCTGATCGAGGTCCATAAAATTATACATGGTGTGGAGAAAGTAGACAGGGAGAACCTCTCTCATCATAGGAGAACCCGGGATCATCCACTGTGTCAGACGGATCCTATGGAAAGCAAGAGGGAATCCCGAGAACGAGAAGGGGAAGACAGCCATTCGGTCACCACCGGCTATACCAAAACCAAGGAGGGAGGTCGAGCTCAAATACAGACCAGACAGTCATGGAGGAGAAACCGAGAAGAGGACAAGCAACGTGGAGAGGAAGGAAAGGCCCGGCGGGACCCAATAGAGAAGATGCCAGACGACGAGGAGAAAATTCCCTGTGGCTTTAAGTGGGAGGGTTGGAAATTAAGGGGAATAAAGAAGTCCGAAACCTCAACCGGTGAGGAGATGATTAGAGCGAAAGCAAAGACCTAATCAGCTGTGCTGTAACACTGATGGGGAGCTTCCGCTCTAATAAAGGACAGTCACACCCTATTAGGGTTATTATTGTGACTGGTCGACACTCTGAGGCTTGAGAAAACGGACCATGTTCCTCTGTCTACCTCTCCCCCTGATCCACAAGGGCCGGAAAGCGAAGGTCGTGACACACTGAAACTGAAGGGTGGGAGGTTCAGGACAGAAAAAAGGAAGTACTTCTTCACACAGCTCACAGTTAATCTGTGGAACTCGCTGTCACAGGATGGGGTGATGGCCGCCAACCAGGAAGGCTTTACAAAGGGAGTGGACAAACTGACGGAAGATGGGGCCGTCAGTGGGTGCCAGTCATGATGGGTATCTGCTCCCCCCAGTACCAGAGTCTCTGTGCCCCACTGTGTCAGTTGCTAGGCAGCACAGGCGGGAAGATGCTGTTGTGGTCATCCTGCTTGTGGGCTTCCTAGAGCGAGCTGGGTGGCCCCACTGTGGGCAAAAAATGCTGGCCTCGATGGGCCTTTGGTCTGATCCGGCATCGCTCTTCTAGTGTTCTTATTTTTAATAGACAAACGAATTCCAAGTTGAGCCAAGAAGCAAGCATTTCCGTAACATCTTGAATTGTTTCTAATATCTAAGAGGATCCTGGATGGCACTGCAAAAGCTATCTTAGAAGAGGGATTCTGCCTTCTCTCCCACAATGCAAGGAGGGAATCCCTCTTCTAGGATGGGCCGTAACACAACACGTGAAATATTCACTAAAAGAAAGTAGGTGTTTTCGACAGAACGAATCCGATTCTATCCATCCATTGTAAAGCTTTCAAGCTATATAAACAACATTTCTTTAATCAGGAGACATCCCTAGCACAGAAACAACATTTCCTGAGTTAAGCACAGACTGTAAATGGCATAGTAGGTAAAAGATGCAAGGCTTAAAAGCCCAGGGCTTGTTGTAGAGAACAAAGACAAGTTTCTTTCTAGAGCTGCCAACTGGAGAGCTCCAAAATAAGGCACACGTGAAATGTTAATCAAATGATGCATCATGTCAGAAAATTAACAGGGCTGGATTAGAGCATACAGTCTTCGTAATAAGCCAGTTTTTACGGATATGGTACATCTCCTTTCCCATGAGTATGTCTATTAATACTAAATAATTATCAGTTCCTTGAAATAAGGAGTGGAGGACAAGCCTATTTCTTTTTCCGCTTAATAACCGTGTGTTTGTGAAAACTGGTCCATGTAGTCAACAGAATCCAACAACGCCAAGTGAGTACTCTTCCTTCTTCACCAAGGGGAGAAGACTGTTGATGTTGTCACTACCACAAGAATTATCCAAGGAATCGTTTTGTAGTTCAAACTAACGGTAATGCCACAGGTTACTTAAACAACAAGGGGGGTCAAGAACTTTGAGTCGATTTTCTTCCTGCCTGATAGCTTAACCCGGGGAGCAAACAAATAGAAAACTGTTCTAAGCATTACGTCTATTTTCAAAAGGTTTCAATGTCTTTGGACCCTGCGGCTGTATGGTGATGGTAGAGTGGCTGGGTTAGGAACTGGGAGCGCCAGGCTAGTACCTGGGAGGTTCGAATCCCAACTCTGTCACAGACATCTGCTGGGTGACCTTGTGCCAGTCACATACTCTCGGCCTAACATACCTCGCAAGGTTGTTGTGAGGAGAATGATACTGTAAGCCACCTTGGATCCCCGTTGGGGTGAAAGGCAGGGTACAAATCAAGGAAATAAGATAACAAAATATTAGTTCCTGTAGATTTTCCGGGTTGTGCGGCCGTGGTCTTGCCACTGTAGAGCCTGACGTTCTGGCTGTAAAAGCCTTTGACAACATATTAAACAAAATATTGTTCATTTGTCTAAGAGAAGCCAGAGGCAGCAGAGAACCTGCAACTTTCATTTATGACTGAAGCAAAACAGTCCAGCAGCACTTCTCTCAGCTTCTGCCTGTTCCTCTAGCCAGTGGATCTGGGAGCGCTCATGGATTTTAGATGACTGCAGCCGTGAAATCAAGAGACGCCTGCCCCTGGGGAGGAGAGCGATGGCGAACCCAGGCGGCACGACGAAAAGGAGAGACGTCACCCTGCCAACAAAAGTCCGTATGGTCACAGCGAAGGTATTCCCAGTAGTCATGTATGGCTGTGGGAGTTGGACCATAAGGAAGGCCGAGCGCCAAAGAATAGATGCCTTTGAACTATGGTGCTGGAGAAGACTCTTGAGAGTCCCTTGGACTGCAAGGAGATCAGATCAGTCGATCCTAAAAGAAATCAACCCTGGAAGGCCAGAGACTGAAGCTGAAGCTCAACTACTTTGGCCCCCAAATGAGAAGGGAGCACTCACTGGAGAAGACCCTGAGGCTGGGAAAGATTGAAGATAACAGAAGGAGGGGACGGCAAAGGATGAAATGGTTAGACAGTGTCATAGACAGTGTTCCTTCTAAGCTGAGTTAGTGTGAGCTAGCTCACAATGTTTTAGCCTCCAGCTCACACATGTTTGTCTTCGCTCAGGAAGGATGGCTCCAGAGCAAACTAATTTTTGCAGTAACCAAATTGCTCACTCACAACTTTAATGCCAGCAGCTCACAATTATTTTTTTTTGCTCACAAGACTTCACAGCTTACAGGGAGCATGGGTCATAGATGCAACAAACATGAAATTAAGCAAACTCCGGAGCACGACGGAAGACAGGAGGGTCTAGTGTGAGGTGGTCCACAGGGTCGCGAAGAGTCGGACTCGACTGTGCAACTGAACAACCACAATATATATATATTCTCAGATACCCTGCCACCAACTTCTGTCCCCTTCTGTTGCCACCGCTCAGAGCTTTTCTCTAACCAACTGCACCTCTGAGTATGCAGTATTTACTTTACTTATTCATAATGGGAAGTTAGGAACAAAGGAATCTGAAAGGCCCAGCTATTAGATCTACGCAGGATTTGTACAGTCAATATGGCTATGTTTACTGACAGTCAAAGAAGCTGCAGATTAGCACAATAAGAGGTTATTAGCTTGGGGCACAAAAATGCCAGCTCAAAGGCAGACAAAACAGTTCTAAATTCACCCCGAGCAAAGTGCACAAAACGTTTCTGCAAACACCAATTTGCCTAAAACTTTTCAGACTTACTTTGAACAACCATGATGCAAATATTCTGAGTGGCGGAATTAAAACGGGTGGTGAGGGAGTTGACTGGTTGTCCAGACTGATCGCGAGATTGTCTCTTATCTAAATAAAATAAAATCCAAGCAATTAGTCAAACATTCAAAATCTTAAGAAGAGAAAATGAAATACAGTGTTTCTTGCCTTCCCCTTTTGTACGTAAAGTAAAGGCTTCCCGTTTTTTGTTTTTTGGGCTGCCCTCTTGGAAAACCCCAAGGTCAACAGGGGTCTTAAATTAAAGGGAATGTAGCTTGGACCTGAGGCAAGAAGTCACCTGTGCTAGTCACTGGCATGGATCCTGCCTAGAACCTATATGGGTGCAAGGAGGAGGGACACTTTTCACCAATCCCCCTCTCCTGTAGTAGCCCCAACTGCCCCCCCACTGCTCCTGGGTGACCCCCCCGACTGGAATAGCTTAGGCGGGAATCAGAGGTCTCCCACAGGAGGGAGACAGTAAGCAAATGTCACCCCCTCCTCACACTCACAGGATCCAAGTCAGCCTCTTGCTGCACCGGCCTTCATTACTCAGGGTGTCAATGCAAGGCCAGTGTCAGCTATGCTGCCGCCTCTTCCCATATGTTCCCTCAAGAGCACTCCGATCGGGGAATTGCCATCTCCTGGTAGTTCCGGGTCCCCGAGAAGTTAAGTTTGCCACTACTAGGGCCAGGGCATTTTCGGTGGCAGCTCCTACCTGGTGGAATGAGCTCCCAGAGGAGATCCGGGCCCTGCGGGACCTTATCCAGTTCCGCAGGGCCTGTAAGACGGAGCTTTTCCCCCAGGCTTTTGAGTAGGAGTCGCCGCCGCCACTATCCTACCAACGAGATAGTATGTCATCGGCTGCCCTACAAAGGTGGGACAGTTATGCCCAGGCTGAAGTTTGACAGCTTAGCGGGGAGACCGCGTACTGGTAATGGCTGGCCACCAAGTTGGAAGATCGTCTCCACCTTGACTGATGATGTAGTGTTTTAGGTTGCTTACTGTAGTTAATTATTGTATTTTATTGTATTTTAGATTCCGGCTTTGCCGCTTGTGAACCGCCCTGAGCCTTGGGAGGGCAGTATAGAAATCTAATAAATAAATAAATAATAAATAAATTATAGGCCCCGTTCGCTTTCATGACCTGTGTGCCAGTTGCTGCCGCATTCCTTTCTTTTGGCTTCTCCCCCTCGTTATCGCTGACCTTGTAGCCAGCCTGTGTAGTGTCTTCCCATCAATTAACCGTGAGACTAGTTTCGTTTCCCAGCCTCAGCTCTAACTGCCTTGGTCCTCTTTCCTGCCCGCGGGAGTCAGGCCGATCGGCCCATAGGTGTGTGTGTGGGGGGGTGCTTTCGAATATCCTATATCTCTCTCAGCTTTCTATGATGAAGTTATTCCTAACAGTGACTGTGTCCATGCTACCATAGTGCTAACAATAAAGTAAAACCTTCGAAGAAGTGTGTGCCCTGTTGTTTGACTGTGGGTCCTGACAGCCAGTTAAATTTCTCTCCTTGCTGCAGGTTATCTTTCTCCTTCTTCTCTCCACTGTCATGAGAGGGGGCTTGTCATGTAACCGGAGAAGTTGTTATAAAGTCCATTCCTTCTTAAGAAATACGTCCCGACAGATCACCAACCAGGGATATACAACAGAAGGGGGAAAGTGTTTGCTTATTTCAATGACCACTTCCGCACTGTCATCCCCCCCCCAAATGTGTTTTGCTCTCTCTGATAGTCCCAGAGGGAGTCTGCAAAACACATGTGGAAAAGGTGGCAGGGGACGGACCTCAAAGGAACAGGGACCAAACCAGTGACAGAAATGGCCCCGCAGAAGTGGTCAATATCTTATTTGTAGGATTCCTTTAAAACAATCATCATTATCCTATTATTCTATGATCATTACCACGCTGTTCTTCCCTCTCTTAGAAACAGAGGAACAACTGCAGTGATCAGGAGATTTTGAAAGACGCATATTAAAAAATTTGAGTCAGGAGACAGCTGTTAGTTTATTTCGTCTAAGACACGCTTCATCCCAACAGTTTGTCCATTTTAGTGTTGGCCCTCTTGAGCTAAGAGGGAAGGCAGGGTACACACATTTTAATATATAAATTCGTAAGAACTTAAGAAGAGCTTTAAAAAGTGTTAGTCGCTGGTTTTCGGATAAACGAGATAGTTAACGGTGCTGCTTAAGCTATTATTTGAGCACTAAAGGCAGGGCTATTCTTGGGCGGGAACACCCTGGAACGGAGTTCCGGCTGGCTTCGGAGTTGGCCACGCCCACTACAGCCAAAACCTATGCGTGCGTGGCTACAGAGGGAAGGCCCGGAAAGCGACACCCCCCCCGGCGACTCCGAGGCGGGTGGGCCAGGGGGCCCCCCTGGAAGGATCGGGGAAGGGTCGCCTTGCCCGGGCTCCCTGCAGTCAGTTTAAACTGCCTTCCCTTCTCTTCAAGGGGGAGCTTGCCCGGGCTTCCCACAGCCGCGGGGCGCCCGGGCAAGCCAAGGGAAGGCACGGGGTGTGGCCTAATGTGTTAATGAGCTGTGCTGTCAGGGTGTGGCCTAATATGCTCATGAGTTTCTGCTGATGGGTGTGGCCTATTATGCTAATGAGTTCCAGCTGGGCTTTTTCTACAAAAAAAAGCCCTGACTAAAGGTATTAGTGTTGACTTTTAAGGCCTTGAGCGGTCAGGGACCCACATATCTTCAGGACCGCCTCCTCCAATATGTCCCCAGAACACTGAGCGGATAACAACTTACTGGTGATCCCCGGCCCTAAGGAGGTCTGGCTGTCCTCGACTAGGGCCGGGGCCTTTTCGGTCCTGGCCCCGACCTGGTAGAACTCTCTGTCGAATAACAGCAGGGCCCTGTGGGATCTTATGCAATTCCGTGGGGCCTGAAAGGTAGAGCTGTTCCGCCGGGCTTTTAGTTGAGGACAGCAACGGTTAGGACTGGCACCCTCCTTTTCTTCTATGGCCCCCCTGGCCCCTTCCCTGCCCTGCTGCGCAGAGGGCACTGCAGCCAGCAGAGGGGGTTGATCGCCATCTGATTTGGTCGCTTCATTAATGTACAATGATAATTTATTAGGCTGATTGTATTTTAACTGTTTTATCTGTTAGAGGTTGTAAATCGCCCAGAGCCTATTTGCGGGGTTGGGCGATTCATAAATTTAATAAGGTAAAGGTTTCCCTTGCTCGAAAGCCAGTCGAATCCAACTCTAGGGTGCGGTGCTCATCTCCGTTTCCAAGCCGAAGAGCCAGCGCTGCCCGAAGATTTCTCCGTGGTCATGTGGCGGGCATGACTAAACACAAAACGCCGTTACCTTCCCACTGTAGTGGTACCTATTTATCTACTCTTGCTTTCAAACTGCTAGGTTGGCAGGAGCTGGGGCCAGAGATGGGAGCGCACTCCGTCACGCGGCACTCGGGTCTCGAACTGCTGACTACCGACCTTCCGGTCTGCAGTTCAGCGTCTTAACCTCTGAGCCACCGCGGCCCCGTCTAAATTTAAATAATACTAATAACAATATGATTTGGCAAAGCTTTATAGCTGATAAACTGCATTCCACCTTACCTTTGCCAATTTATACCACAGCACGTAAAGATATTCAAAAATTCTGGCATGTATTTTAGGAGACTGAATACTGTTTACATCTCCGAGAATTCCCAATATTCTTCGCCATAATACGGCAGCGGAGTCAGGATGCCACCCAATGAGATTCCCACCAGCAATTATACTGCAGTCATCCGCAAGGAATTCAGTGCTGTCTAAAAGAGGAAACAAGGTGGGAGGGTTTTTTTTGTTAGTTATTAACAAGATGCCTTTAACTAAAAGTTGAAGGCGGCAGGAAAAGAGGAAGACCCAACATCATGATGATATACCTAATACTAGAAAACAATTGATCAACATATTAATAACAGCTGCCAAGGTTACTATAGCCAAATGCTGGAAAGACAATCATCCTCCTAGCATAGAATTTTGGTTTCACAAGATATGGGACTTTTCCATGCTTGAAACGATATCTCTCCTTATATATAATTGAATAGTGGGTGCCAAAGTTCTAATTCTAAAATGCACTCCCTTAGTGTATGGCTGATGGCACTGCTCCTCACCATATATCGCCACCAATCAGAAGGCAAAGCCCGGGTCCCGCCCACACCACAACTGCTGCGACAACCTGGTCTTTTGCATATGGAAGCTGATTGGACTTCACTCCATTCCACACCTCAAACTCCCCCCCCCCACAAGGCAGTTGGAATGTCAGTTGCATATGGAACCTGCTGTATTCTGGTGGTGTGCAGGTCCCAGGTTCATGTTTTAAAAGCAGACTGACACTGTTTGCCCAAAGCCAGAGCACTCTCCCAGAGCCTCTTTCTAGCTCCCGTTGTATTTATTTCCACAACGGGCCTTATTTCTAGTCTGTATATAACTCAAATGACCAGAATGAATGCGAAATATATAATCCCTTAGGAAAACGGTTCCCCATGATAGAAAAAAATAACCTTTGATAACTTTAATTGGGAAAGCATCAATAAAGCTAGATATAAAATAATGATTTACAGTTGACAAGTTTATCACTCTGTATTCCGTATTCCGAAAGAATGTAAGTTGTTATGAGATAGAAACCTTATGGTATTCTTTTTTCTCCTTCTCTAAGTGAAGCAACCTATATTTGTGTATTATCAAGGGTGTAGACTTTCCAATTTCCCAGGGGGGGCTGGGGCTGGGCCAGAGGCATTGCTGTGCTAGGAGCAAGGGTGGCTCCCGGGGGAGGCTGAGCACTTTCCTGAAAATTTCGGCAGGGGCTGAAGCCCCGCCGCCCCCACGAAGATTACGCCTATGTGTATTATAATGTTGAATTCTGTATTCCTTTTGTGGGGGGGAAAGACCCAACATGAGATGGATTGACTCAGTCGAGGAAGCCATGAGGGCCCTCCAATTGCAAGACCTGAACAAGGCTGTGAACGACACGACACGATGGAGGTCATTCATTTTCAGGGTCACCGTAAGTTGGAAGAAACTCGATGTCACATGACACACACAAAACAAGATGTTGAAGGATGTGCAAAGGAAGGAGAAGGAAAAGAGGCTGGATTTATACCCCCGCCCTTCACACGGAGTCTGCGCCTTCTGCAAATTCCAGACCCAATTCAAAACAGTGCCCTCCAGGTCATCCTGGCCAGGCAGTCTATGGTCAACAGTAGAGGAAGAAGAAGAAGAGATTGGATTTATACCCTGCCCTTCACTACCCAAAGGAGTCCCAGAGCGGCTTACATTCTCCTTTCCCTTCCCCTCCCCACAACAGGCACCCGGTGAGGTAGGCGGGGCTGAGAGAGCTCTTTCCAGAACTGCCCTTGAGAGAACACCTCTGAGTGAACCTGTGACTGACCCAAAGTCATACCAGCAGCTGCAAGTGGAGGAGTGGGGGCGCAAATCCGGTTCTCCCAAATTAGGGTCCGTGCACTTAACAACTACAGCAAACTGGCTTGCACATTAAAGAAAACTATGTCTGCTCTACACACGGATGTTTCCTCTGGAATCCCTACATCACTGACGGCTGACTGCCTAGCAATCCTATGTCAAGGGAAGGATTTGCCTTTGCTACAGTTTCTCCAGGGCAGTGCTTTTACTCCTCCTCCACACGGGAATAAATAGCCACCATTAATTTATACAGGAAAAATTAAAGGGGTGGACCTGGAAGCTGCAATAGGTTTGGGACTACCCTTTTTATCTGCCCTTGGTAGCAATGGCCAGTATGAATCAAACCCGAACCTGCATGGGCATAGCTCCATCCTGTGTTCAGTTTCTTGGACATATTGAAGTGGGACAGAATGTTGGGAGCATAGAATGTGTGATGGCAGAGGTCATTTCGGGGGG
>NW_015162490.1:351254-380913 GCF_001447785.1 Gekko japonicus | reverse complement strand
AGCGGGGGCCCTCATGGGGCTCGGCAGTGGAGCTGCAAGGCCGGCGGTGGCGGCCGGGACCGTTGGGGACGGGGTGTGTGGCCTTATGACACACTTCCGGTGATGTCAGGGGGTGTGGCATATGCTAATAAGTTATGCTAATGAGTTCCCCTAGCTCTTTTTCTACAAAACGACCCCTGTGTGATGGTATTTATGAAACTATCACTCGCTGGAGATATAATGCAAAAAAAAGGCATAAAATATTTGGGACAGTAACCATGCTAGCCTTTATTAGAAAATATAGGGAAGCACCTAACAATTCATATGAGAAGAGCAGAGGACTCCCAGATCACAGGGCTTGGTCTCGAAGAATCATTTTGAAAGCCTTTAACTGTCTGGCGCCCTCGTACCCATGGGACTGCCTCTCCTGTTACAACCCCCCCCCCCCCCCCCCTCCCCCCCCTGTTCCACCCCCCCCCCCCCCCCGTGCTCTGGTCACTGTCTTGGGGCTTCTTGCAGGTGCCCAGCCCTAGGATGGCACAGTTGGCTGTCTCCGGGGGAAGGGCCTTCTCAGGTGTGGCCCCCTACCCTGTGGAATGCATTCTCGGATGACACCCCTGCCCTGCTGGACTTGTTTAGTTTCTGCAGGGCATGCAAAGGTGAATTAATTAATTAATTAATTGCTTCGATTGGCTTACATAAAATGCATACACACACACACACACACACACACACAGGGCTATTTTGGGGCAGGAACACACAGGAATGGAGTTCCGGCTGGCTCCCAAGTTGGCCACACCCAGCAGGAACTCATTAGCATAATAGGCCACACCCAACAGCAGAAACTCATTAGGATTGGCTACATTAGGGGTGTGTGGCCTAACATGCAAAGGGTTCCTGCTACAAAAAAAGCCCTGGGTTTTGACAACAAGGTAAACAAAAGGTGGGTGTGGCTGGATGACCACACTTCTGGCAACATGGGAGTGTGGCCTAATATGTTAATATGATGTGCTACCAGGGGTGTGGCCTAATATGCTAATAAGTTTCTGCTGTTGGGTGTGGCCTATTATGCTAATGAGTGCTTGCTGGGCTTTTTCTACCAAAAAAGCCACACACACACACACACACACACAACATACATAAACAATCAATTATTTATTTTCCTAAAGTACCGGATCAATTAAAATACAAGAGCAAAATTCCTAATTTAGAGCGTACCACTACTTTGGTGTTAGTCCTGATGGCATTCTCACAATGGCTTAGTTTGATTGACTGATTCGTGCAGCAAGCTAGGCTGCAGGTGGTAGAGCCAGGGCACAGGGTCACTCCTCGGTGTTTAAGGTGGCTCCTAATTGAAGATCTGGTGGAAGAGCTCCGTCTTACAGGCCCTGCGGAACTGTAAAAGGTCCCCGCAGGGCCCTGATCTCCTCTGGGAGCTCATTCCACCAGTATGGAGCCGCCACCGAGAAGGCCCTGGCTCTGGTTATTGCCAGCCTGACAGTCTTGGGGCCTGGGAGGGCCAGCCGGTTTTGGGCCCTTGAACGCAGTGCTCTCTGGGGAACAGAGAGGTTAGGTTGGCCTTTGAAGGGTAACCCCATGTTTGGGCTGTTTTAATAGTGGTACGGTGACAGCCACACATTTTAATATTTTAATGTTAATATATTATATTTGTTATTTGTTTCTACCGTATTGGTTGTCATGTTGTAAGTCACCACGAGACCCTTCAGGTGAGCGGCAACTAAAAACATCTAATAATTTTTTTTGAAATTATCATATCTAATTAAGAGGCAACCTAGACCGGCAGACGTCAATCAGTCCATACTACACAGTGATTGGATGGCCCCAAGGCGAATTACTGCTCATGGCACTCCGGTTGCTCAAGACACTACCAAAACGGAAACATGAAGAGGCAGCTACTAGCTCTCAAACCTCGCATGGGAGTAGAAGTGATCCCTTGTGCAAACGGGGGAGGAAGTGGGGGTAGATCAGGAAAAAATATTTTCAGACCCCAACATGTTGCAAATGAAAGTCTTTACAGAACATCAGTTATAGCTACAGGGCTTTTTTTGTAGAAAAAGCCCAGCAGGAACTCATTAGCATAATTGGCCACACCCAACAGCTGAAACTCATTACCATATTAGGCCACACCCCTGACAGCCCAGCCATGTTATCAGAAGTGTGGTCATCCAGCCACACCCACCTTTTGCTTCTTATTCTGTTTACCTTGTTTGTTGTCAAAACCCAGGGCTTTTTTTGTAGCAGGAACTCCTTTGCATGTTAGGCCACACACCCCTAATGTAGCCAATCCTAATGAGTTTCTGCTGTTGGGTGTGGCCTAATATGCTAATGAGTTCCTGCTGGGCGTGGCCAACTCGGGAGCCAGCCGGAACTCCGTTCCTGTGCGTTCCTGCTCAAAAATAGCCCTGGGCCTTTCTATTTTGAAAAAGGGATCATCACAAATAATCCACAATATCAAAAAATGATTTATTTTTTAATTATTTGTTCGATCTATGATTTGTTGTTTCTGAATTATCAAAAGCTATGTTTAATTAGGATAATAATTTCTGTACTTAATGTTAGATATGCACTTATGGTTTACCACAGTATTAATGGTATTTACGTGTATGTCAGAAAGTCATTGTACAAATATGATTTGTTGAAAAAATAAAACAATGTTAATTTTAAAAAGTCATAGTTGTCTATTATTTACATAGTGATTGGATTCTCTTACAGTCTATCAATTTCCCCATTTAGAGACATTTTCTTCTGAAAATCTAGCACTGGCAATGAGTTCAGTATTTGTGGGGTTTGGCCAGATAACTTCACTCTTTTCTTTTATTTTCCCATTCAATATGTTTAGCATTTCTAACTTAGAAATAAAGGATAAACAAAAGACAGCCTTATATTATTAGTTCGCAAGACACATGTATCTCAATAGGAGTAATATTTCCTCCTACCAACACTTAAATTTACATCTGGGAATCTGGATCAAGTCACTGAACATGATTCAAGAACAAATTATGTTGCCTCTCAATACACATTATGAATGCGTACCACATATCAAAAGGGCATGAAAATACATTTCACTACTCATAAACAAAATTGTTAGAACTATGAAAAATATGAAAGCCAGAAGGCTCTAAATAGCAGACATCTTTACTGATGGATCTGCCTGTCATACAATTTTTCACACAGAGAGAATGATTCATGGTCATTAAGCACCCTCTAGTGCCACAGAAGAAACATCTCGCAAAGCATTCCAGTGCCGACTTTTGTGCCTCGAACAACATGGGACGACAAGAGGAGGAGGAGACTGGATTTTACAAAGCCTAGTTTATATTCTACTCAAGAGCAACAAAGGAAGAACAGTTTTACATCTATCTATACACACACACACACACGGGCAAAGTGCATCCTTGAACAGAAAAATACCTGTTAAGTTTGTGCCATCTGAAGGATTCAGCGGTAACCAGTGGCACGCATCTGGATCAACAGATATATCGGCTGGCATGCTGGCATCATGGTCTTCTTCACATGCTTGCCAGGGGACTAGGGTGATGTCTACTTCACCGTTGTATCCAAAGGATGTGTCACTGCTCACACTTTCAGCTATGTAACCAAAGAATTAATAAATAATGGGGGGGGGGAATAATCCAGTGAAAAAGTAATTCTTTGGAACATGATAGTAATTTGTTGAAACAGAAATTATGTTTTTTTAATCAAAGATAAGAATTGACCCCCGTGTATTCTACACAACACTCCAGTACAGAAACAAACAACATACAGTTTACTGACACTCACTCTTTTCTCTTTCCTTGTGAGTCCCACACAACTGTTGCACATCAGTTTTGGGATCGAATTCGGCTGGACCATTCCCTGCCTGCATGCAAAATGTCAAGACCGAAAAACTCCTCTTTACTGCATGATTTAAAATCATTTTATTGCCAATTTATTTATTTAGAAAACTTATATGCCGCCTTCTCCACAGACAGCTCACCACTAAAATACAACAAAAGCAAACCATTAAAAACCACATAAAACACTGAGCAACTTAAAGTGACATTCATAAGAGAGACCTCAGACGACAAGCAGATCGCATATGGCCATATATCTGGAGGAATCCACCTTTTACTTCATCTCATCTTAATATCAGAGAAATTACTTACAAATGTTTCTGCAGGAAATCCAGCAGCAAGACTACAACATAATCCTATGTCAGCTTCAACATTATTTTGGAAAAACAGTTCTTACAGTATTCATTCAAATACAAGACTAGATTTTTTTCCCCGCAAAAAAAAGAGGGGATCATCTTACATTTGCATACAAGTTACAGTTGTGTCCAATAATTTTTTGGGGGAGTGTGTAACATTTTTAAGGGGATTGTCTTCCTTTCGAGTAAAGATGGTGCTAACATACCTGGTGTAAATAAATTTTAAGTTTCTTTAAAAAACAGCTTCAATAGATAGAATCTCTCAGTTAAAACCAAGGGGGGGGGCTGTCACCCCTTCAGAGAGTGTTCACCATAACTGAACGGGTGGGGGAACAGTCTCATTCCCATACTATTGAAAGCCCTTCCCTACAAGAAGCGTAAAGATAAGAAGGCATCTGAATGAAGATCTGAGATTTTTCTATGTTAAGCTTTATAGAATATATACTATTGCTCATATGTGCTATCATAATTAATTAATGTTTGTCTTTTTTATTTGAATACTTTATTTATTTATTTATTTATTTATTCGTTTGTTCGACTTTTATCCCGCCCTCCTGCCAAGGAGGATATACTGTAAGCATTAATTTGTAGGGAAGTATCTAAAGTGAAAGTTAGTTTATTACTGAGCCTTGCTTAGGGTTGCCAAACCTGTTTATTCCTGCGGCGGGGGGCTCCCGGACGGCGTCTCCTCTCCCCCCCATAGCCAGTCAGAACACAGAGGTTATTTGCATATGCAGCCTCATTGGCCTCTGCCTCGGAACACAGAGGTCGTTTGCATATGCGACTTGATTGGCTTTTGCCTCTAACATTCTAAACAGTTTGCTTTTCTGAGGTAAAATGTGTCCAAACTCCAGGTGAGGGCTGGAGATCACTCAGAATTACAACTGCTTTCCAGATGGCAGAGATCAGTTCCCCTGGAGAAAATGGTGGGCTGTGTATCCTTATATACTGCTGAGATGGCCCCCATATGACAGCCAATGTGACGTAGCAGTCAGGGCTTCAGAGGCTACAGGTGTGTGGGGGGTGGAAAGCTGAAGAGTGAGGGGGAAATAAAGGTAGGTTGATGATTGGCTAGGCAGGAGATAGGGTTGCCAACTCCAGGTGGGAAATTCCTGGAGATGTGAGGGATGGAGCCTGGAGAGGGTGAGGTTTCAGGAGGTATGGGACCTCGGATAGGCACAAAGCCATAGACTCCACCCTCCAAACCAACTATTCCCTTCTGGGGAACCATTGTTGCCAATCTCCAGGTGAGGGCTGGAGTTCACTCAAAATTTCAACTGCTCTTTAGGTAGCAGAGATCAGTTCCTCTGGAGAAAATGGTGGACTCAGTGTCATTATACCTTGCTGAGGTCGCCACAGCAAAATGACACTGAGTGTCCAAGGCCGGGGCACCCGCCCAGAGCCTCTTTCTAGAGGCCGTTGTATCTATTTCCACAACGGGCCTTTTCCCTAGTAGTATAAATAGTACTTAAATCTCTGGCCTGTTCTAAGCATACTTGTGGCAACTTTTAGAATGCAATAAAACACAAATAAGATGTATACAGTGTATATTAATTTCACTTACTTGTTGGGTGGAGCTTCCCTTAGTCACTGTCCCCTTAATTTCTTGAACGGACGGGGAATCTGAAGTTAAATTCTGCGAGCTTTCTGTTTTTCTAACTGTGAAGTTCAAAGTAAAATTTTAGAAGTGAAAAAGTGACGAAATGTATTTTATCTTTATGGAATATGCATAGCAACCATGCTGTTTTGTAAATTACACACTCACACTATGCACTCGACTATATAGCAAGCCCTTAAATTGGTAGAAAACCTGGAATCCAGACATAAGCACAAATACATTTGTTAATTTGGGGGTGGGGGAATGAATTAAATCTCAATTACATTGCAAAAATGTGTAAGACAATCTAGTATTTTGTGACTGATATTAATAGAAGGCTTCTCTGAAAAACTGATGACAGAATTGCAATTTTGTGCCATTCATTTAGCATAATAATTGGGAGTTAGTTTGGAACAACTGCAAATACAGCATTAAGTACGATGTACTCATTCAATGACGATTCAGTCTTTTGGGTAAATGCTCAATTTAGAAGTACTACAACTCTGCTCACTTGTAGAAACATGAGTTAACTTTTAAAAACCCTTCATAATCTAGGATACTCATATCTGTGGGACTCCCTCCACCCACATGTGATCACAACACAGTTCCGATCATTAGATGAGGCATTACTGGTGGTTCCTCCACACAGGATGGTGATGACTGGTTTAGCTGGAGTTTGTTGTGCTTTTTCCAGTGGGTTCCCAAGAATGTGAGGAAGGCTCCAAACATGCAGTTGTCAGACGCTCCATAAAACGGAGCTTTTCCACAGTGCTTTGAGTAGGTGTGCACATTCGGTAAAAACCAACTGAAGAAATACCCGAAAAACAACTTATCGGCATATCTCAGGTATTTACCGAGCCAAATACAGATCTGAGAATCTGACTTGGCTACCAATACAGCTGAGCCTGAATAAAATATGATATTATTTGGCTTTTATTTGGGTACTGGCAGAAGAGACTGTGATCTCTTTAAATGTCCTCTCCTCTCCTCTAAGCTACGCTGCCATGGCAGGACTCAGCGAGTGCACTCAGAAGGCATTTAAATGCCTTCTAAGTTCACTTGCCAAGTCACCCTGCCGCCGCCATGTTTGGAGAAGGCAACAGGCATTTAAAGAGGCCAGGGTCCCCATAGGGTATAATGGAGCTGAACATTTCTGGGCTTTCCAAAAGATTCCCAAATCTCAATGGCATACCGATACTGGGATTCGGGAATATCAGAAATACTGATTTTTTTTGGTTCAATATAACTGAAACCGGAAAATACCGATTATTTTTTTTTGCACACCCATACCTTCAAGTGGTATATGGAGATGATGGTGTATTTCCTTTTACTGTTACTTCTGTTGATGCAAGGTTGCATTTATTTTTAAATATGATGTCAAACACTTTGAGTCTCATTGTTCCAGAGGAAAGCAGGATATAAATATTTTTAACAAATGAAGAACTGACAACTTTAAAATGCACTTTTCTCAGTCTTGGTGAACCCAAAAACTCTCTCAGCAAGTCCCCCTTTATCTCTACTTAATTAATGGTACAACAAAGTAGAACCTCTTAGGCACAGTGCAAAATCAATAAAGGCATAAAAATACAGCACTTATTGCAGCAGGAGACAACGGCATTATGGAGCAAAAGGGTTTCTCCTCTGAGAGGCACTTAGATGGGATGCACAAGAAAGACAACTCCTATTATTCCTAAATTACCTTGGAAAATATCAGAACTGCACTCGTCTCTAATATCAGAGGCACTGCTGCTTCGAGTTAATTGTTGTTCCTGGTCTAAAAATGGGCCGTTGCATTCCACTCCTGCTAAACCTTCTGGCTGCTGATACTCCGTTCCTGTGCCATTTTCTGGTTGCGGATATTCTTCCACTTCTGCAGGTATTGGCACAAAAGTATTTTATTTATTTATTTTATTTATTTTTGAATTTATACTCCGCCCTCCCCAAAGGCTCAGGGTGGCTCACAAGGGGCAAAAATGCCCAAGATAAAACATTAAAACAGTACAGAATAATATAAGATACAACAATACAATTCACTAAAATTTGCTTTACGGTGCTCCAAAATTATTTAACTAAAATTATTAACCAGCAACAGTAATAACAATAAATATAGCAGCAACAATATACGTCCATACAGCGTTGACCTCTGCCAGGCACGTCTCGCACCCCCAATAGTCTCCGCTCTAAGGATGGTCAATTTGCGGGACTAGCGAGGGGGGCGTAGATAGAATGATGGTGACATAATGATGATGGCATAATGACGGTAGTGGCGGCGGCTCCTACTCAAAAGCCTGGCGGAAGAGCTCCGTTTTGCAGGCCCTGCGGAACTGCACCAAGTCTCGCAGGGCCCGGATCTCTTCTGGGAGCTCATTCCACCAGGTAGGAGCCGCCACCGAAAATGCCCTAGCCCTGGTAACCGCAAACTTGATGTTTCTGGGGCCTGGAATGTCCAGGAGATTTTGATTCCCCGACCATAGTGCCCTTGGGGGAACATGCGGGGGCAGGCGGTCCCTAAGGTAAGCCAGACCCTGACCATATTAAAACATTATACAGTCTCTAAAAAGGATCATGTTGAACATTCATAAGGGCACAAGGTATGCAAAGATTGTTAGGTCCCCCCCTGGCCACCAGCTGGGGATGGGGTTGTACGTTTGCCGGATCCAGGTTGGGAAACTCCTGAAGATTTGGGGATGGAGCCTGGGGAGGACACGGACCTCCGTGGGGCGCAATGCCACAGAGTCCACCCTCCAAAGTAGCCATTTTCTCCAGGGGAACTGATCTCTGCAGTCTGGAGATGAGCTGGAACTCCAGGGGAACCCCAGGTCCCACCTGGAGGCTGGCATTCTTACTGATCAACAGAGAAAACAGATCAAATATTAATTCATTTTTGGACCAATATGCACTTCTAGAGGCAAATGTGGGTCTGGGAAACCTCTGCCTTTTCTCCATTGCAAAGTGACGGAAAGGGGACTGTGGCATGTGGGGAAAGGGTTAAGATACTACATCCAAATCACTGTGCCTCCCAGCGAGTTACACTCCCTCCCTCCCTCTACTGGGTTTGTTGTTGTTCAGTCGCACAGTCGAGTCCGACTCTTTGCGACCCCATGGACCAGCTCCCGCCAGGCCTTCCGGTCTTCCACCATCCTCTGAAGTTTGCTCAACTTCATGCTCGTTGCATCTATGACACTGTCTAACCATCTCATCCTTTGCCGTCCCCGTCTTCTTTGACCTTCAATCTTTCCCAGCATCAGGGTCTTCTCCAGTGAGTGCTCCCTTCTCATTGGGTGGCCAAAGTAGTTGAGCTTCAGTTTCATTATCTGGCCTTCCAGGGAACAGTCAGGGTTGATTTCTTTGAGGACTGACTGATTTGTTCTTCTTGCAGGGTACTTAAGCAGAAATTTCACAAGCTGAGTTCCAATCACTAAACATAATATCTTGTTTGACTCTCCTACTAACTAGAGAGTTTGGAATTTTATATTACCAAATTCCAGCTTACTAGCTGGTGTGAAGTGCTCCAGCTATTCATTTAGTTTTGCATAACTATAATTGTACTTTTTAAACAATTTTATGGTAGATTCTGCACCTGCTGGTTGACCAGGGGGCGGGGCAGGATCCAAGCAGAGCACTGATGGGCAGTAAACAACAATTTGGGGGATATTTAAGTTGTTTATAGAGCATCTAGGACAATTTACTTCTCCAGACCGTTACTTCTGGCTGAATAGTCACATTAATATTATTCATGCTTTTTTTTTTTTACAATAATCCTGTTTACAAAGAGATGTTATGAATCTTGACTGATCTCTTTTCTGCCATAACTTCACCCCAATTTTTTTCAGCTTGGGGTCACACCTTAGCAGTTTACAGTGCTAGAGAATCCCGTCCCAGAGATGTAGCCCTAGTACTTTGGTACTACCACTACTCTGGGAAGACATCCACTATTTCAGCATCAACATGAGATAAGGAATATCCATTTACACCTGTTGCTCCTCACCTGTGTTCTACCTCTTTAGCATAGCTATTTTTGGAGACGGTACAAAACTGGGGATTTTTGGAAGTTAAAGCAAACAGTTTAGGTGTTTAGTGTACTTGGCAAACCCTTCCTTGGCTCTGTCAAATGTACCCTGCAAAGATGATGGGCCCTTTATTTCACATTCTCTTTGGAGAGGTTATGCTTGTTGGGCATGAAGTATTTATCTCTCCTAGTTCTTTTCCTTTGTTCTCCATAAGCTAGGCAAACTATGGTACTTTTTTTGGATTCCTGCATTTCATTCAACTGAGCAATCTCTGTTTTCTACCTTGCTCTATTACTTGCAACCAATGCTCCCTCTAAGCTGTGGAGTCTTGTGGGCAAAAATTCTGCTTCGTGAGCTCCTGGCATTAAAGTTGTGAGCGAGCGATTTGGCCACTGCATTAATCAGATTGCTCTGGAGCCATCCTTCCTGAGCTAAGACAAAAAACGTGTGAGCCGGAGGCTAAAAAACTGAGCTGGCTCACACTAACTCAGCTTAGAGGGAACACTGCTTGCCACTGCTTTCTACTCTTTGTTCTACTACAGTATAATTGTGTGCTAATAAAACCTTTCAATATAATTCCTAATTGTCACAGTCTTCATGGATAACTTGTGACCATGCCACGGAGTGGGGTGTTGACACAAAATTCAGGAATTAAGGCTGTGGAGTTACAATGTAATGGAATTGTTTTGCACCTCAACAGCAAAGGTGGCCTACTAAATTGCAGCAGATATAGCCAGCACTCTTAAACACCTCCACACATCTGCTTTTGGCAGCTGCTGGACAGTGCGATGCTTGCTTCCTGGGAATCCAAGGCCATTCCAGGCAACTAACCCCCCCGTTCTATATGTAATGGCTGACGGAATGCAGTTTCACTGTATCTGAGGAAGTGTGCATGCACACAAAAGCTGATACCATGAATAAAACTTTGTTGGTCTTAAAGGTGCCACAGGACTCAAAACTTTGTTCTACCCACAACATAAGTGAGCTTTGTGGATTGTACTTTGCTTTGGGAAGCTAAATATCCAGGAATGATAGCCAAAAAAAGCAAGTATTGAACATGCTATATAACAAAGATGGCACAAGAATCCTGAGAAGCATGGGTATGCATTGAGGATGGAATAGCACATCTCCATCACAGCGGTTTGCCTAAGGAGGGCAAATATGCAATACTCAGCAGCTACCGCATTTCTGATAAGCCACATTCTTCTCTTAAGTCTTGCAGTTGCAATCCATCAGCCATCAGTCCACATGGAACTTCTCAGGACACCAGTGTATCATGGGAAATCTCCCCACAACGTTAATGCCAAAGTCCTAACAGGGGGGGGGAGAGAGAGGTTGTTACAAACCACCCTAAGAATACTCGCAGAGCTAATGCTGTGTGTAAAGTACAAGAGGCGCTAAAAGGCCTCTGGAGAAGCTAACTTTGAGGAATTCTAGCACTGGGAATTTTAGATAAGAATGAATTTTATTGTTACGGCACCCAGCCAGCAATTTTAGATAATAAAAGGCTTTCTTTGAGACTGACCTTGGATATCATTGTCACCCAAAATATAGTGCTATAAATACTGGTGTGCAGAACTGTGCAGGTAAGACAGTACAAAACAGAATATTTAGAAGATGGCTGCTTTAAATATCATACCTGAAAGCGTGTGAGAATAAGAAGTGTAAGAGAGACCAGGTAAGAGAGAGCCCACAGTATGAAGGAGAAGAGGGACACTTTTAGTGGCAGACAAAGCCTCACAGAGATGTGTACAGTTGCTGATAGACTGGCTTCGCTTCGCTTCGCAGGGAAACATAAATTAACAAGAAAGTTGTCAGAGACGTTAACAAAATAGGTCATAGTCATGGTTACTGCATAACAATAAAAGAGGGGAAATGCCTTAAACATGAATTCCTATGTACCCAGTGTATTGTTCTTCTTTTACAATAAATTGACTAACCAATAGTAGTCCAGTTTGATTGATAAGATTATTGATTTTTCCACTGAAAATGCTACTTTACAAAAAAATCCAGTTTACTGAATATTTCCAAAGCTAAAGTTTAAGTTATTCTAAGCTTTTGAAGTTGCTAGCTGCAAAGATCATATACCTGCATAAAACATTCGTTAACCTCGTTTCTCTTTGGCACAGTATATCTGTGTCTGCTGCTTCTACTAGAATTATATCCTTAGCCCAAATACTGGGTTACAATGAAGCAAATGGGCTACAATATCCCCCAGAGACATGTGGCTGTCTGCAGGAAGATGGCGACAATACAGGACAACAGTGGAACCAGAAAAAACAAACTGTGGAAAAAGGGCCAAAGGAGAGCATTTAACCAAGAAATTTTACTACTTCTGTTTAGATTATTAAACATATTTTCTTAGAACTTAACTGTTTTAATTGAAAAAGGACAAGTGTGTTAAAAATTAAATTAAGATAATAATAACCTTAATAAAAAAATAGTTTAAAAATAAAATTTAATTTAAATAATAATAATAACCTTAACAAAAATAAAATAATAAAAAACATTATTTTCAGATGTAATTGTAATTGCTATTTAAAATGCAAGTCCATTTTCCAAATAAGAGAAGAAGAAATTGGATTTATACCCCGGCCTTCACTACCCAAAGGAGTACAATTTACAATCTCCTTCCCCTTCCCCTCCCCACAATAGACACGAGGTAGGTGGGGCTGAGAGCTCTTTCGAGAACTGCTCTTTCGAGAACAGCTCTGAAAGAACTAGTTAATTGACCCAAGGTCACACCAGCAGCTGTATGTAGAGGAGTAGGGAATGAAACCCGGTTCTTCCAGATTTGAGTCTACGCTCCTAACCACTACACCAAACTGGCTCTCCTTTGATAATGCCTTTGAGAAGTAGGGTTTGTGCAGGTAAAGAGGCGTTTTTGCGACTGCACAAGAGACAGAAACTCAACAGCTGAGGCTTTTCTTAGCATGGATTCCTCAGCTAGGAAAAGGGAGCAGTATAAGTGGCCATATCAAGTTAGAATCATGCCATTCCAAGAGCGATGACCCAATGGCTTGAGCAGCTCCACCATTCTATACAACCACAATGGCGTGGCCAGCACAGGGGCTTGTGAATGCTGGATGCCGCTGGAGTTTGGAAAGAAAGCAGAAAATGGAGAGGAGAGCCACAGTCCAAGCTGCACTGGAAGGTTGGGGAGGATCCACATACACAAGATCACATCCAGTTAAATATTTTAAAAGGACAACTATTTTTGCATCTGCACGCACAAAACTACATTTTAAGACACTCTCAACCATTTATTTTAGTAGAAAATGTACCGGCCACCTCTCTAGAGCCCTGCTCAAGGAGACAAGGTCTCTCAGAAGGCAAAGCCAGGGCCACGAATTACCACCGAGAGGCCACAGGAAACTGGGATGGCCCCTCGTAATAAGAGGGCCCCCTGGTAGGTGTGCGTTGAGCAACACGGTACAGAATCATCAGGCACACATTTACCTCTTAGTCCTGCTGCATTCAGATCTCTGAAGAAACCGAAGTGGCTTGGAGAGTGTGGACTAGAAAGCTCCAAGCCTAGAAGGACGGCTGGTATGGCAGTAAGCAGAAAGTTTAAGCAGGGCATGGGGCAAAGGGAGAAGAGAGAGATCTTGGATTAATTGCAGCTGAAAAGGAGGAGAGGAACCATTGGGACCGCAACCAGGGCAAAATTCCCGCTTGCGCCAGAGCTTTTGCACAAGTGGAAACGCGAAGGAAAAGTCGGCAGTAGCCACTTGCACTATGTCAGACTTACTGCACCTCCACTTGCATTTCTGCCTGCACAAGATCTTGTGCAAGTAGGGCTCTACTGGTAGCAGGAGCTCCTTTGCATATTAGGCCACACACCCCTAGTGTAGCCAATCCTCCAAGAGCTTACAGTAGCCCCAGTAAGAAGAGCTCTGTAAGCTCTTGGAGGATTGGCTACACTAGGGGGTGTGTGGCCTAATATGCAAAGGAGCTCCTGCTACCAGTAGAGCAAACAATTTTTGGGCACTGTAATATATAAGGAGGAAAGCGCTAGGTGTTGCACAAGACCTTGCACAAATGGATTGATGTTTCTGCTAGTGCATCACTGGATCCAAGCCATCGTTCGGGACTGGCATCTTGGCAGGTGTTAGCTCTCCCTCCGGTCCTAGCATCTCCCGAAACATCACGAAGCCAAACATTCCAAACTTTACAGAGATGGTGGTCCTAGTTATAATAATAATCTTTCGATTTATTAATCGCTCAATCCTGCAGAGCTGCTGGCTCTGAGTGATTTACAGTTACTCAAATACACACGGGACTAACAATGATTCAAAGGGGTAAGGGAGGACAACATATAAATCTTTAAATCACACACGTTCGCAGCCGACGGGGAGTTTGTTCAGCAGTAAGGTCAGACATGTTCCAACGGCCGTTTGTTGTCAGCTTTTCTCCAGGACTGCTTCAGTTGCAGCGCAGCAATGCCACCGTCTGGTCGGACGGCCCATTACAGGCTTTCTTGATGCCGAAGAGTTCTTTCTGGCTTTCGATCTTTACAAGCTGGACTTTCCGTTCGCCGGCTAACACCTCCCCCACTGGGGGGGGGGGTTTAGTGTGCCCACCCTCTCTAAGGAGTGGTACCCATTTTATCTACTCGCCAAAGCTTTCGAACCGCTGGGTGGATGGCAAGCTGGGGACAAGGCTGGTAGCTCACACCAGCACGGGGCTAAAAATGACAGTAGTTCTGTTCAGCTCAGATGTTTTAACCAGAGGATAAATCCCCTGTGCCACCGGTCCCGAGTTTCATTCTCATGCTCTCTGAATTTTGGGAGGGCATGCAAGGGTCTCCTGGAGAGTAAAGGCCAGGCTAGTAAGTTAGATCACATTTCAAACAGCAGGAGTCGGAGGTCTGATACCCCATCAATTGGTTTGGAAGTCGGGTGATGCTGAGGCGGAGGGGGGGCCATCAATTGATACCCCATCAATTGGTTTGGAAATCGGGTGATGCTGAGGCGGAGGGGGAGCGCCTCTTCCCGTACCCTCACTGACCTTCCCAACAAGGAAAATGATGTGGGGGAAATGTGCTCACTTTCAGATCATGCACAGTAATACTGGCCCGACTGACAAGAATGCAACATGAAGTGCTCCAAACAGCCAAAACCGTTATTCAAGCAAAGCATCACTTTTATTGCGAAACGATATTGTCACAGCCAATTTGCACCGTGGCAGATTACAAAACACAAAGGTAGTAATGTGGGTGACGAATGCACTGATGCTGCATTTGACAGGATTACTAGACAAGTGACAGTTTTAGGATATATTCCAGAGCGGAAGGGGAGTTAAGTCTGCCCACAGGAAATCCAAAAAAGTTTTGTGCCACCTTTTAACAGATTTGCAGGGGCACTTGTGGATATGGCATTTCATTGATCACAGTGCGTATCTGGCGTACATTTGCACTTTGCATCAAAACACCACAGGCACCAGGCCAAAGCAGATTACCAGCTTACCCAGTGGAAGGGTCTTTCTGGTCATCTGTCATTTTATCTGCTTTTGTTGGCATCCAAAAATAAGTTTGGAACAGCTGTCAACAAACGGCAATGAGCCCCATGAACAGCATGGAAATTCAGTTTCTTTTATACAGAGAACAAAACATTGGACTTATCATGAAGGTTTCTTCTCAGCAGTGGACTGGAGGATAACCTTGTATGGCCTTGCTCTGACAGGCAGGGCACATGCACATTTTTTGCAAAGGCTTCCAACTATCCCAAGAATGTGCTCATCTCCCCAGTTTATGTCTTGCCAAGCTCCTGATGGAGACAGATCCTCCAATGTCACAATCGCTTGAGAGAGAATTCTCCCTGAAGACCTGTGAGTGGAGATACTGTAAGGACCCATATATTTCTTTGTTGTTGTTCAGTCGCACAGTCGAGTCCGACTCTTCGCGACCCCATGGACCAGCTCCCGCCAGGCCTTTTGGTCTTCCACCGTCCTCTGAAGTGTGCTCAATTTCATGTTCGTTGCAACTATGACACTGTCTAACCATCTCATCCTTTGCCGTCCCCGTCTTCTTTGACCTTCAATCTTTCCCAGCATCAGGGTCTTCTCCAGTGAGTGCTCCCTTCTCATTTGGTGGCCAAAGTATTTGAGCTTAAGTTTCATTATCTGGCCTTCCAGGGAACAGTCAGGGTTGATTTCTTTTAGGATTGACTGATTTGTTCTTCTTGCAGTCCAAGGGACTTTCAAGAGTCTTCTCTAGCACCATAGTTCAAAAGAATCTATTCTTTGGCGCTCGGCCTTCCTTATAGTCCAACTCTCGCAGCCATACATATATTTCTACTTGGTCACAAATGAAAACCATGGGAATTGATTTGGTCTCCCTGTACAATTGTGGTGAAACAGCTATTTGCGGGTGGTACGGAGGAGGATTTGAGATATGGAAGCCCAAACAATTAATGCTGGGAGCTGTGGAGTCTGTTCTCCACGCTCCCTTGACCTTCCCCCCCCCCAAGCCTCTTAGGCTCTGTACATCTCTAATCTAACAATCCCGCTTTGTCGGCGGGTTTTTCTGCTTGCGAGATTCAATCTTTCCCCCTCAGCTGTTGTTTTAGGCAGATATAGGGGTATCCCCTATAGGGACAGAACCTGCAATTGTCTCTATAGTGAACCTGATTCAGTTGCTCAATAATCTACTATGCGTAGCGATCTGATTAGTCCCCACTTACCTACCACAAGGAACCCGACTGACAATGATCTTAAAATTTTATTGTCTGATAAGTCCCCGGCAGTTACTTTGTCTGTTGCCGAATTCTTAGCCTATGTTTGGAAGCTTAGGGTAGGGGCGTACAAGCCTCAACCCCCTTGTATTTTTTAGAATTGCTATATTCTCAACTGAGTCTATTATTTCCGAGAAGTTTATAAAAACGATTCCTCGTTGGTGCAGCATGGTGTAAATTGTTGTAATCTATTACTTCGTGCTATTTATTTTCTATTTGTTTCATTGTTCTCTTTGCTGCTGCGTTATGCCAATAAAGGTCTATGTATGTGTGTGTGTGTGTAAGGCTGAAAAACAGGCGAGGAACAAACCTGACAGCGCCTGTCTTGACTTAGGGAGTCCCTTTCCAAAACCTTCTCCACCAACTAGGGCAGGGAAGGATACCTTCCAATCCACTGATTCACAGCAAGTCCAGTGTTTTCTTCTCTATCAGTAGAGGAAGGTATCCTCCAATGGAATATTGAAAAGCTCTATTATTCTGGGCGGGGGAAAACTGAAAGGAGGGGAATTAAGGAACTACCTTTTAGAGAAGACGTCTGTCAAAAGTAGCCACACCTTAGGCAGACTTGATTAGTTGGTAGCGCCTCACCAAGGTAGAAGCCAAAGCTCAAGTCACTATGCACATGATGGGTGCACTGGTGGAGAGGGTTGCATACGCAGTGGCCAGTCTAGCAAAAAAGGCAGTATCTTCTGAGGCTGATGGGAGACGTTGACTGTCATAAGCAGGGAAATGCACATTCTGATGCATCTGTAGATCTTTTACAATGATGCCCTCTGTTGTTGGGTAAGATGGTGATGAACAGGAATCCAGAGATCTGAAGGGAGATGTAGGGAGTTCCCCGGACATCTAACTTATGCTAGACACATTCAATAGCATGCCTGGGATGACTACAGATTGAAGAAAGATTGAAGATGCCCTGCTCCCTGTGGAACAAAGAGTTAACAGATGTTGTTGTAGATTTTCCAGGCTGTATGGCCGTGGTCTTGGCATTGTGGTACCTGACGTTTCGCCAGCAGCTGTGACCGGCCTCCTCAGAGGTATCACACAGAAAGATGGGAGACCACGGCCATGTTGTTGTTCGGTCGCACAGTCGAGTCCGACTCTTTGCGACCCCATGGACCAGATCACCCCAGGCCCTCCTGTCTTCCGCCGTCCTCTGAAGTTGGCTCAATTTCATGTTCGTTGCATCTATGACACTGTCTAACCATCTCATCCTTTGCCGTCCCCGTCTTCTTTGACCTTCAATCTTTCCCAGCATCAGGGTCTTCTCCAGTGAGGGCTCCCTTCTCATTGGGTGGCCAGAGTATTTGAGCTTCAGTTTCATTCTCTGGCCTTCCAGGGAACAGTCAGGGTTGATTTCTTTTAGGATGGACTGATTTGATCTTCTTGCAGTCCAAGGGACTCTCAAGAGTCTTCTCCAGCACCATAGTTCAAAAGAATCTATTATTCGGCGCTCGGCCTTCCTTATAGTCCAACTCTCGCAGCCATACATGACTACTGGGAATACCATTGCTTTGACCATGTGGACTTTTGTTGGCAGGGTGATGTCTCTACTTTTTATCATGCTGTTTAGGTTCGCCATCACTTTCCTCCCAAGGAGCAGGCGTCTTTTAATTTCATGGCTGCTGTCACAGTCTGCGGTGATCTGGGATCCCAGGAACGTGAAGTCTGTCACTACTTCCACGACTTCCCCTTCTATTTGCCAAGGAGTGATGGGGCTGGATGCCATGATCTTAGTTTTTTTGATGTTGAGCTTCAAGCCCACTTTTGCGCTCTCCTCTTTTACCCTGAGCAAGAGGCTCTTTAGGTCCTCTTCACTTTCTGCCATTAGAGTGGTATCATCTGCATATCTGAGGTTGTTGATCTTTTCCCCAGCAATCTTAATTCCCGCTTTTGATTCATCCAGGCCAGCATTTATTTGATGGAGACCACGGCCATACAGCCTGGAAAATCGACAACAACTAATGAACTCTGGCTGTGAAAGCCTTCGACAACATAGTTAACAGGTGGCAAGAAAGAGGGGCTAGTGTGTAACGCCACTCAATCTTCCTGAAGGGAGAGAAGCTCATCGCTGAGCTGGAGGATAATTCTGAAGACCTATTTGTTAAGAGCACAAGAAAGCTACTTTGAGCATGTGATTTCTCAGTGTAGCAGATCTCAAAAGAAGTTTGAGTAGAACTCTCAACATCCTGTGAAGATTCACAAATGGAAATGATGCAGAGCATGATGACTGGCTAAGGCTGCTTCCTTTGGGAAGGCTGTAACCAACGGTCTAGCAGGCAGGTCTTTTTGCAACAAGATAGGGAACCAATGACGGGCTGCCACCTGGCGCCAGAGAGGAGTTCAGTCTGATGTGTTCCATCCTGGAAGTAATGGAGAACCTGCAGTAGAGGCATTGGTTTTCTTCCCCCAACTCTGCCAGTGGAAAATTGCCCAGGTGGCTTGAAAGATCTCGTGGGTCAAGAGCTTTAAAAAAGCCAAGACCTCTGGAGGCCTTTTGTGGCTAGGCAAGTCACTCTAGTGTCTTCTTCTCAATTTTCATGCAAAGAAGAGGATCTTATCCCAGAGCAGATGGAAGAAGGGACCCGTGGAATGATGCTGTAGTCCATTGCAATGATCCCTAATGGTAGCTGTGCCAACACCACCAGGTCAAAGAACTGTTAGAAGTGGAGGACTTGGCGCTGTCTCCTATCTCAGACTTGAGAAGATGGCACCAAAGAGCATCCTTTCCTTCTGCTATCTGATCCTTTCCTTTGAAGTAGAATGCTACACTTAGGGGCAATTTCCTCTGCTTCCGCTCCCACACCCTCTTCTCTCTTGCACGCACACAAAGAAGGCGCTCAATCTCCGTCTTGCACCGCGGAGGCTGGACATGCTTCCAGCATCCAACACCATCTAGTTAGTTAGAATCGGTAATCAATCTCTATCTCTCGCCTGCACCCTCCGGCATGTATTTCCTTTAATAAAAGTTACTTATGAATTTTAGAACTGGCCGCTGATTCTGTGTGACTTTGTAAGTCTGTGGCCACGGTGAGCCCCAAGCTCTGCTGCGTTAAAGCCTTCGCGCACGCTGCTATTTTTCCGTGGTCCCCCGGCAGTACCAAGTCTGGCAGAACTAGGTTCTCCTTGGCCAGAAGGATACAATGAAGATGTCCTCTGGTTTCCCTTAACTGTGTTGAACTCCCTGGCTTTGAGTAGAGATGTTGGGAGGGTATATAGGAGCCCTTATGCCCTGGGGGCCGAGAGAGCATCCTCGCCCCCCCCCCCACTAATATGCACCTGTGCTGGAATTTTGGCACATTGTTGTTGATTGGGGACATTGGGAGGTCCAGGCAGCCAATATGCCACCTCCTGGTCACTACATGGAAGACTCTGGAGTTTTGAGCCCCTCCCCTAGATCCAGGTCCTGCTTTATTTATTTATTTATTTTATTTATATTTCAACTTGGTATACCGCCCTGACCCCGAAGGGTCTCTGGGCGGTTTACATGGTGGGTTCTAAGAACGCTTGATCCCTAACTAGGGCCACATGATATAGGGGCGGGGCTGCCTACCGGCACCAAGGTGGTGGGCCTGTTGTTGCTCTGGCTCGGCTTCTTCCAGGCAATCTCTGGCGCTTCGGGACAACTTTCGTCGGCGGGACCGTTCAGGCGCACGGCCCATGTCCGCTTCGGCCTCGGCTCTGTCCATTAGGCTCCGCCGCGCCCGCGTTGCACGTCATCGCGCACCTCCCGGTCTCCGCCTCCGCCATAGTCAGCCGTACGATGTTATACTGGCCACCAGGGATCGCTCAGTCGACTTTTGTTGCCGCTGCATCGCCATTCTACCTCCACCGCCGATGCTCTGCCGCCGCCGATGCCACCACCACTCACCTCGTCGGAGGAGGGTGTCCCCTACCCATCTAAGGGTAGGTACCCATTTTGTCTACTCGCTTATTTTTAATTGATTTCGAGCCGCTGGGTGGGTGGGAGCTGGGACTAGGGCCAGGAGCTCACCCCGGCCGCGGTGGTTCTCGAACAGCCATAGTGGCTGTTCATAGTTGTTAAAGCAGGCGTTTTACCGTCTGCGCCACTGCTCCCTGCTGACTGAGATAGTCTGCCTTCAGGCTGTGGCGTATCTGGAGGTGTTGAGCTTGGCAACAGGAAGATGGGATTCTGCCCACTGAAGTAGTAGGGGCACTTCCTGTCCTGTCAGGAAGTCTGCCCACTAAAGTTGCAGGGGCACGCCTCGTCATTTCTGGGCGTGGAACAGCGGTCACTACGGGTGTGGAGGGGGAGGTATCTGTGAATTTCCTGCATTGTGCAGGGGGGTGGACTAGATGACCCGGAGGCAATGTTCCCTCTAAGCTATGGAGTCCTGTGAGCAAAAATTCTACTTTGTGAGCTACCGACATTAAAGTTGTGAGCGAGTGATTTGGCTACTGCATGAATGAGTTTGCTCTGGAGCCAGCCTTCATGCACGAAGGCAAAAATGTGTGAGCCAGAGGCTAAAAAACTGTGAGCTAGCTCACACTAACGCAGCTTAGAGGGAACACTGCCTGGAGGTCCCTTCCGACTCTATGATTCTATGAGGGAGGGAGACCTTGCAGCTCCCTGATGGCTGAAATGGTGTTTACCATCTGTTTACCGTCGCTGAGGAGGAGGGTGTGAGAGTCTTATCAAGAGCTGGGAGGAGTGTAGCGCAAGCGAGATCACACTCTGCTTCAACTATTCCATGTTGTGCCTTATTTCCATGTTGTGCCAGCTTCCTTGGGTGAATAGGGGATGCGAGTGTACACAGAGTATGCTGGCATCCATAGCAGATTCCACTCTGAGAGGGTTTAGAGTTCCTCCTCCCACCATATGAGAGTCCTGGAGCTATCAACTGAAGGACCAATGCGCACAGGGAATCATAGCTACATTCCCGCCGATGATGCTGACAGAGGTGCCATGAAAAGGCATTGCATGTCACAAGGGAGCTACTGCTGCCCTAAGACTGAAGCAACATTTTTCTTGGAGGGCAACAGAAGATTAAGTGGAGTCCATCTACGTACCCAGAGGGAAAATGGTCTGCGAATGAGGGTGAAGAAGAGAACAACAAGAAGAGAAGAGACTGGATTTATACCCCGCCCTTCACTCAGAGTCTCAGAGCGGCTTACAAATTCCTTTCCCTTCCCCTCCCCAGAACAGACACCCGGTGAAGTACATAAGAACATAAGAGAAGCCAATGTTGGATCAGGCCAATGGCCCATCTACTCCAACACTCTGTGTCACAGTGGCCAAAAATACCAGGTGCCATCAGGGAGGTCCACCAGTGGGGCCAGGACACTAGAAGCTCCCCCCCCCCCAAGCACCAAGAATACAGAGCATCCCTCGCCCCAGACAGAGAGTTCCTCTCTGTACCTTGTGGCTAACAGCCACTGATGGACCTCTGCTCCATATGCTTATCTAATTCTCTTTTGAAGCTGTCCATGCTAAGGGAGAAAAGTACTTCTTTCTCGACCTGCTTTATCCCATGCATAATCTTATAAACCTCGATCATGTCACCCCTCAGCCATCGTTTCTCCAAGCTAAAGAGCCCCAAGCGCTTTAACCTTTCTTCATAAGGAAAGTGTTCCAACCCTTTTATCATTCTAGTTGCCCTTTTCTGCACTTTTCCCATTGTTATAATATCCTTTTTGAGGTGTAGTGACCAGAATTGTACACAGTACTCCATATAAGGACGTACCATCGATTTATACAAGGGCATTATGATACTGGCTGATTTGTTTTCAATTCCCTTCCTAATAATCCCCAGCATAGCGTTGGCCTTCTTTATTGCAGTCACACACTGTCTTGACATTTTCATTGAGTTATCTACTACGACTCCAAGATCTCTCTCTTGGTCAATCTCTGCCAGTTCAGACCCCATCAACGTGTATTTATAGTTAGGGATGTGCAGATCTGTCCTCGCAGAGGAGGGAGAGCTTTTACCTGAATAAAACTTGGTCTTAAAGGTGCCACTGGACTGTTTTGGGCTGGGGGCCCGGGGGGCCCTGCAACCTACCTGGCTGCTTCTTGCTCTGACTGAGGGCTGCTGGGAGCAGGGGGTGGGGCTTGTTGCATGTGCCCTCCCCCTGGGCTCTTTACTGCCAGAGCTCCGCTCCTGTGCGCTCCTGCAGGAAATGACCCCTGGAGCTTGATCTATCTTCCAGTTAATTAGGTTTTACTAACCAGAAACTCAAAGGAAAAAATCTTTATTTAGGGCCCCCCCCTCCAATTTAGCAGGACTTCTTACCACAGCAGCTAACAAAACAGGGCCAGAAAGCGCTCACCCATTTGTCGAGCTCTCATCTAGAACACAAAACAGCGCTTTACTTTGTTATTTATTTATTTGGAAAATGTGCATGTGGCCTATCCAGAGACTTGCTCAAGGCAGCAACAGGCTGTCATATCTGTACTACGTTCTGCAGCAGAGGCATACAGGTAAAGACCCAAATGTCTGCACAGGGGGCATGGCAAAATAAATAAATAAAGGGTAGTTAGTGCGCCCAGGAGACCCAATAGCAAAGGACAGAAAATGCATTCCGATGGCATATCGCTGACATGTTTGTTTCTGATGGGTGAAGCAGTACATTAAATTGCCTGGGCCTCACCTGTAGTTCTCTGTCGCACCACATTCCTGGCTTTCTCAACGCCTGGCACTCCCGAGGTGGTAGCACTCCGAAATCTCATGGGTTCCACAACTTCCGGATGATTTCTCCAGCTTAAAGAAAAAGATCTGCCGACTGTAACGGTTTTCTGAAGTTCCAAAACACCACCTTTGAGACAGAGAAATAATACAGGGAAGGTGAATCCAGTGTATGCGAGACATTAGACACGAGATTTTAGAACAAATACATTCAAGTTGTTTGTTAATGTTAAGTAAGAAAGGCCCCTTGATACTGTATAAATTGGAACGCTGAGGTATATAGCTTTGGGACTAAAGGCAAAGTGTTATTTTGCGATATTTTAAGACAGAAATTCAAAAAATGGGAACAATCCACTAAGACGTTCCCCTGCTCAAACCATACCAACTTAAAAAGCGTTAACTGCTGTGCCCATACATTTCAATGGGACTCTTGCTAGAGGATTTCTCAGTGATTCGTACCCGGCATAACTATTGGTATATTTATTTAACTGAAAGAAATGTGAATTCAAAAACTACTTTCAAAACATACGCTCATTGTTGGAAGCAAGAAAGAACTCCCGATATCTGGGAATGGTTGAAAAAATAATTTTTAAGGTTGAGATGGACAAAATGACGAGAAAGCTTAAAAATCAAGAAGCAGAAGATTTTTTTGCAGATTGGAAAGACTTTAAAGACTACTTGGAGAAATACTGGGATGTAAAAAACAATCTATTTTGCTTTGACAATTATTAAGGTTGGATGGACATTTAGATTAAATTTAAACATACATAGATAAACAGATAAAAAGATACATTACCTGAAAGAATTATGTTGTTAAAGAATTGGAAAAGGAGAAAAAAAATTTAAGAATGTAATAGAGGTTTGAGCACTGTGGGAAGTCAGAAAGGGGGGAGATATTTGCATAAAAGGATATGAAAAGTTTGTTATATGACGTATAATTTTACTTATTACTATATCCTAATAAAATTGTTTTTTTTAAACTACTTTCAAAACATAACAAACACACCAAATTTACTTGCATCATGAAAACTGACCATAAACTTTAGTGATTTATTACCACCCAAAGGGAAATGGCTCCCACTGGGGCATGAAATGGCTCCCATAAGGTGTGTGAAGATGGCGAAACTTGACTCAGGGGGACAGAAGAGGCATATAAGCAGAATACTAGATAGGAGTGGTAGTTGGAAGGGAGATGCAGAAAGCAGAGAAATCGTGGAGAAAAGCCGGACTCCGTTTTTGGGGAAAAAGGGCCAAACGTTTTTTGGCGAGCGGGGTCAAGCTCCCCCGACCCATCTCATCTTTCCCCACACAGCAGATGCAGGGAATATCATTTTAAAGATCAGAGAGAGACCTTTCCCTTTTCTGCTCGGGGCTGTCCCGCCCACTGTCATTTTGAGAAGCCAAACTCCCGCCCAAGTGGCCAGTTATTTATATAACTCTGAAGCTGCACGTGCTTGGAATAATCCAGTTGCCACTCAAAAATATCAAAATAACTCCTTACTGGGGGTTGTTTCAGCTTCTGGTATGGGGGAGGCAGGAGCCCCTCTTCTCCACATAAGAACATAAGAGATGCCAATGTTGGATCAGGCCAAAGGTCCATCCAGTCCAACACTCTGTATCACACAGTGGCCAGAAATACCAGGGACCATCAGGAGGTCCACCAGTGGGGCCAGGACATTAGAAGCCCTCCCACTGTTGACCCCCCGCAAGCACCAAGAAGACAGAGCATCACTTGCCCCAGAGTCCCTATCTATACCTTGTGGCTAATAGCCACTGATGGACCTCTGCTCCATATGCTTATCTAAACATGCTGCAGTTTCAAACTGACAATGCCACAGGATGTGGTGGCAGCTACAAGCATGGACAGCTTCAAGAGGGAATTAGATAAACAAATGGAGCAGAGGTCCATCAGTGGCTATTAGCCACAAGGTATAGATAGGGACTCTGGGGCAAGTGATGCTCTGTCTTCTTGGTGCTTGCGGGGGGTCAACAGTGGGAGGGCTTCTAATGTCCTGGCCCCACTGGTGGACCTCCTGATGGCACCTGGTATTTTTGGCCACTGTGTGCTGGACTGGATGGGCCACTGGCCTGATCCAACATGGGCTTCTCTTATGCTCTTACGTTCAATGGCTCCCTCTGATTCTGTAAAATGACATTCCCTGCAGCTGTTGTGCAACTGCAGGGAAAGTGTGTTCAGTCAGGGGAACCTAGACCCAAATTGCTAAAAAAACACACCCTAACATCTAGTTCAGCCCTAAAGCAACAGCTTAAAGTGTCCTAGGCCAGCCAGACAGGCACGTTTACCTTGACAGCTGGCAAGTCTAAAGTCTCCTGGAGTTTAACACAATGATTTTTAACCTAATCAAGAAGAAGAAGAAGAAGAGAAGAGATTGGATTTATACCCCGCCCTTCACTACCCAAAGGTGTCTCAGAGCGCCTTACAAACTCCTTTCTGTTCCACTCCCCACAACAGACACCCTGTGAGGTAGAAGAAGAAGACATTGGATTTATACCCCACTCTTCACTACCCAAAGGAGTCTCAGAGCGGCTTACAAACTCCTTTCTGTTCCACTCCCCACAACAGACACCCTGTGAGGCAGGTGGGGCTGAGAGAGCTCTTGACAGAAACTGCCCTTTTTCAAGAACAGCTGTGCCAGAGTTATGGCTTGCCCAAGGTCATCCAGCCAGGTGCAAGTGGAGGAGTGGGGAATCAAACCCGGTTCTCCCAGATTAGACTCCGCGCACTTAACCACTACACCAAACTGGCTCTCTGAAAGGTTTACCTTTCCCTCTTTGTATCTTCTCCTTTTGCTCGCTTAGCTTATCCAGAGGCAAATTGGTCATTTCGACTCCATACACGGTTCTTGCCAAAACGGACGTCAGAGAATCCATGATGTTGGCCCATTCCATTATCAGCTCCTCCCAGTCCGTAAGGGAGGACAGCACGCGCAGCAACTCGTCCCACAGCTCTCGAGAAATATAAACGCTCAGGTTTGCTCGGATCCAAGCCACAATCAGAGTCTGGAGTGGTGAGAGAAGAGGAGGATGGGGAGTGGGGGGGACACAGAGTAACCTGAAGTTACAGTTTGACATCCGTTCTTTTCTTTAGCAAAAAGATTCACACACACACACACACACACACACACACACACAAACCTGGAATATGCGACCCCACTCACAACATAGATTAAACAACATTAGCAGGGCTATTTTTGGGCAGGAACGCACAGGAACGGAGTTCCGGCTGGCTTCCGAGTTGGCCACACCCAGCAGGAACTCATTAGCATAATAGGCCACACCCAACAGCAGAAACTCATTAGGACTGGCTACATTAGAGGTGTGTGGCCTAACATGCAAAGGAGTTCCTGCTACAAAAAAAAGGCCCTGGATTTGGACAACAAACAAGGTAAACAGAATAAGAAGCAAAAGGTGGCTGGCTGGATGACCACACTTCTGGTAACATGGGGGTGTGGCCTAATGTGCCAATGAGCTGTGCTGTCAGGGGTGTGGCCTAATATGCTAATACGTTTCTGCTGTTGGGTGTGGCCTATTATGCTAATGAGTTCCTGCTGGGCTTTTTCTACAAAAAAAGCCCTGAACATTAGTATCTTAGTCCCTTGCAATCGTTCCCCTGACTTATTCAGATGATATCCCTGTATCCTTCCCTTGCTCTTCTAGAAGTTGAAGCAGTTATTTCCATCATTTGCAAATTACAAACCTGTGGTAAATCCAAGGGATCCTGTTCTTGCAATTAAAAACTTCCAGGCATGTAACACTTTTTAAATTTTTTGGCAACAGCACATGAATCATTCAGAGAAACCCAACCCCCCCCCTTTGACAGTCACTATATTTTTACTCTGTCCCTTTTTCTAGATACAATTTCTACAGTCTGTTTCAGTCTTCTGTTCCTTTGCAAAGAGCAAGACCTACCCGGAATAGCAATTCTGCCAAATTTTGAGCAAACAGGTCCTTAATTTGTCCATCCTTTGGTTTGTGCATGACGGCTTCTGTTATCCTAAGCAGTACTTGTAGCATTTGCTCCCTAAGACAGAATCGAAAATCATAGATTGAAATAACAGTGACAAAGCTTGAGCTATTCTTACATAGGATCAGGCCAATGGCCCACCCAGTCCAACACTCTGGGTCACACAGTGGCCAAAACCCAGGTGCCATCAGGAGGTCCACCAGTGGGGCCAGAACTCCAGAAAGCCCTCCCACTGTCCCCCCCCCGGCACCAGGAATACAGAGCATCACTTGCCCCAGACAGAGTATTCCATCTAGACCTTGTGGCTAATAGCCACTGATGGACCTCTCCTCCAGATGTTTATCCAACCCCCTTTTGAAGCGCTCTATGATTGTAGCCGCCACCACTTCTTGCGGCAGTGAATTCCATGTGTTAATTACTCTTTGGGTGAAGAAGGACTCCCTTTTATCTGTTCTAAGCTTACAGCTCATTAATTTCATTGAGTGCCCACGAGTTCTTGTATTGTGAGAAAAAAGAAAAGTAGTTCTTTACCTTCTCTATCCCATACATAATTTTGTAAACCTCAATCATGTCACCCCTCAGTCGTCATTTCTCCAAGTGAAAGAACCCTAACCTCTTCATAGGGAAGGTGTTCCACCCCTTTAAACATTTTAGTTGCCCTATTGTTATAAGATGATGTATAGATGGTATATGACACCAAAAAAGATTGCAAATATAAACAGTAATATGTCAAACAAATGTTGGAAATGTAAAAAAACGGAAGATTTGTATTCACTTACCGTGAAGCTTCCTTCTCGGTGGTCCAGAGTGGGGCAGTCCTTGACTCCTTACTCCTGGGAAAGCACCTCCCCCTTCCATAGGCAGGGCCGGCAAACTTTGATCCCAGAGGGGAGGGGCTTATCCTCTGATCCCCAGTCATACCGAAAGCCACCTCCGAGCTGCTGTAAATACACTTAAAAAATAACTCCTTCCCCCTCAGACAACCAGGGAATACCATCACAGCCACGGGCTTAAACAAATACAAACCAGTATTTTAACCATTAGAGAAAAGAAACAGCAACAGTCCGCCACATCACGTAATCATTTAGACCATATTCACGAACAGCTGAACAACTGCAAAACATAAATGGACCGGAAGGTGCTTTCCCAGGAGTAAGGAGTCAAGGACTGCCCCACTCTGGACCACCGAGAAGGAAGCTTCACGGTAAGTGAATACAAATCTTCCGTTCTCCGGTGGTCCAGGAGTGGGGCAGTCCTTGACTCCTTACTCCTGGGACGTAAAAAAGCAGTGCTCCCCCCGGGTGGGTCACACAACTTCCGGTGCCTACAGGGCCTAAAGGAGCCCTCTACTGTCAAATACTGCTTTTGCCAAGGCTAGTTTGTTAATCCTATAGTACTTTGTAAAGGAATGGACAAATCTCCGTGTCACCACCTTACAAGTGACTTCTAGGGGTGGCAAGGCCCTATATGCCACCAATGTGACTGCCCCCCATAGAGTGCCCTGTGACCCCTACTGGAGGTACTAACCCCTACACCTTGTATGCCTGACGGATCCTTATCCACCTGCTCAGGGCAGAAATGGAGACACTCTTTCCCAGGGACAACTGACTAACAAACCCAAACAAGGATTCAGTCTATCTCAACCCCCTGGTCCTGTCCATATAGAAAACTCAAAGCCCTGTGCACGTCCAGATGATGCCAGACCGTCACCATCTCATGGCCAGGGTTTGAAGAAAAGGAGGGAAGTACCATATCTTCCTATATATGGAACCAGGAGTTAACTTTTGGGGATGAACACTGGGGCTGGTCTGAGGACGACCCTGTCATCGTAGAAGGTACATAAATCTGTGTGTACCGACAAAGCTCTCAGCCCCAAAAACCTACGCGCTGAACTGATCCCCACTAAGAAATTGTTTTCAGAGTAATATCTTTCATGGGACATGATGCCATTGGTTCAAACAGCTCCTTGCATAGTGCTCACAGCACTGCATTTAAATTCCATGCGGAGAACCTGTGTACCGGTGGTGAATTGAGGAGGAAGGCCCCCCTCAAAAACCGCCATATGTGTGGGTGATGGGGAAAAACCTACCTTCCCTAGCCCCTCCAATCGTGGAAAGGGCCATTACCTGTCGCCTTAAGAGAACTAGTACTCAACCCTTTACTCGGACCCTGTAGGAGAAAAGCCATGCCCATCTGCGCCCGCATTGGGTCCACCCCTGCTCTCCACACCAGTTAGAAGATGTTTGTCAGGATCTGTCATATATTTTGGTCATAGAAAATTTTCTGGATGCCAAGAGTGTGGAAACCATCTCTGTCTCACATCCTAGAGCTGCTAACTGTCTCCTCTCAACCTCCACGCTGTGAGTTGTAGCATGTTCAGTTGCAGATGAACGGTCATCTCCTGAGATAGAAGGTCCCGTCTGAGAGGCAGCCACCATAGATCCTGTCTGGATAGGCTCATGAGGTCCTGGAACCCCGCCCTCCGTGGACAAAAGGG
>NW_015162490.1:342235-347805 GCF_001447785.1 Gekko japonicus | reverse complement strand
CATTGTAAATCGAGGCCTGCAGCTCTCGAATATATTTTAGGGCTGGAAAGTAAATACTTTCTACCATTGCCCTTTAGGTCTCCGCTTCTTCTTCTGACCTTCCAGTGTCTTCTGGGATCTTCGTGCTCTTCAGAGCACAGCCAGCACATCCTGCTCAGAAGGCAGGGCCGGTAAGACTGGGGATCAGAGGATAAGCCCCTCCCCTCTGGGATCAAAGTTTGCCGGCCCTGCCTATGGAAGGGGGAGGTGCTTTCCCAGGAGTAAGGAGTCAAGGACTGCCCCACTCCTGGACCACCGGAGAATGGAAGGCTCCTTTTATCATATGTGGTGGACATGTGACAAAGCAAGAGGTTATTGGGCTGAGATACACAAAGAAATGGAAAAAATTGTAAAATGTAACTTTAAGAAAGAACCTGAAATTAATATGTCAAACAAATGTTGGAAATGTAAAAAAATGGAAGGCTCCTTTTATCATATGTGGTGGACATGTGACAAAGCAAGAGGTTATTGGGCTGAGATACACAAAGAAATGGAAAAAATTGTAAAATGTAACTTTAAGAAAGAACCTGAAATATTGCTTTTGGGACTTAAAATGGAAGAAGTTAATGTGCAGAAAAGAACCTTGATGTGGTATATGATCACAACTGCTAGAATGACTTATGCACAATGTTGGAAACAAGACAGAATCCCGGAAATCGGGGAATGGATAAATTAATATTTATGGCTGAAATTGACAAAATGACAAGGAAACTTAAGAACCTTGAAGCAGAAGAATTCTATGCAGATTGGAAAGACTTTAAAGAGTATTTAGAAAAATATTGGGATGTAAAGGACAATTTAATTTGCTTTGACAATTATTGAAAAGTTAATGGACGGCTCCAGAGAAATGTAATTTATGCAGTAGCCAAACAGTCCGCTCACAATTTTAATGCCAGTCGCTCACGAATTAGAATTTTTGCTCACAAGATTCCACAGCTTAGAGGGAACATTGCTCATGGGGCGTCTTGTTGTGGGGAGAGGAAGGGAAGGCGATTGTAAGCTGCTCTAAGACTCTGAGTGAAGAGCAGGGTATAAATCCAACTGTTCTTCTTCAAATCGTTAATTAACAAGTTTAAAAGCACTGGATCTGGTACCGAGCCCTGCAGTACCCCACTGCTTACGACCTTCCACTGTGAAACCTGCCAATTTATACTCACTCTCTGTTTCCTGCTAAACAACCAAGTTTAGTTGGTAACCTAGCACCCATACCTCAGATGAGGGGGTGCACAGTATTGGGGCTACATTTCAGAGGCACAAGCTACTTCACCAAGACACAGGCAACAGTTCCCTTCATCCCGACTCTCAGCTTTAAAACAAGCATAATCAGTAAGTGTTGATTTCTCTTTCACTGTAGAAATCTCCCAGAAATCTCCCCGTATTTACACAACCTTTCTTTTAAAAACTATGATAAAAAGGTAAAGGTAAAGGTTCCCTTGCTCGAAAGCCAGTCGAGTCCGACTCTAGGGTTGCGGTGCTCATCTCCGTTTCAAAGCCGAAGAGCCAGCGCTGTCCGAAGACGTTTCCGTGGTCATGTGGCCTGCATGACTAAACACCAAGGTGCACGGAACGCTGTTACTTTCCCACCGAAGTGGTACCTATTTATCTACTTGCAATTTCTTGCTTTCGAACTGCTAGGTTGGCAGGAGCTGGAACTAGAGACGGGAGCTCACTCCATCATGCGGCACACTCGGGTCTCGAACTGCTGAACTACTGACCTTCCACAGCCTGCAGTTCAGCGTCTTAACCACTTGAGCCACCGCAGCTCCAAAAACTATGATACAATCCATTAAAAAATATATCTGTGGTTTTTTTAAATGGAAAAAAAACTATGATACAATCCGTTTAAAAAACCACAAATATATTTGCTGCGTTACGTATGGTTTAGCCTGGAAAGGAAAATTCAAATGGTAATCATTCATCTTGACGTTTGTGTAGCCTGCAAAACAGAACAGGGTTTCTGAGGCCTACGATGTTTCTTTCCCAGAAAAAAAATGTGGAACACTTCTGCATGCGTGAGAACCTGAGATGGTGAGCATCATACATCAATTGATTTCCAATGATTTAAAGTATCCTTGCTTCTACAGAGGGGAAGGAATTCGCATGAATGGCTCTTCCCTACCTTCCCCAGCAATTGGTGCTTGGGGGGGGGTGGTCAACAGTGGGAGGGCTTCTAATGTCCTGGCCCCACTGCTGGACCTCCTGATGGCACCTGGTATTTATGGCCACTGTGTGATACAGAGTGTTGGACTGGATGGGCCTTTGGCCTGATCCAACATTGGCGTCTCTTATGTAATCCTCTGCACATCGTGAAGAGCCTCCCTGCTGCGGATGGAGGACCCTCCTGCGCACTACTGGGGGCTGCGAGGAGGGGCGGGAAATGGGGAGAAATCCCACCCCCACGCTCTTTCAGCAACAGAGCAAGCGAACCCCCTTATTGGAGCCCCCCCACACCGCTGCATGATGTTTTGTTTGGGAAGGTCTTTAAGCCTCAACAGAGGCTTTCCAGGGTATGCAGGGGACCTCTGAGGCAGGGTGGGGGGAAGGCAGGAAAGGTCTGCTTATGTAACATGTTCCTCCTGCTTGCGGACAGGCGGCTGCCACTCGGTGTGTTTCAACAAGATTTATTTATTTATTTATTAGATTTATACCCCACCCTCCCCAGCGGGCTCAGGGCGGCTACAACAGAGGCAATTAAGAACATAAGAGACGCCAATGTTGTATCAGGCCAAAGGCCCATCCAGTCCAACACTCTGTATCACACAGTGGCCAGAAATACCAGGTGCCATCAGGAGGTCCACCAGTGGGGCCAGGACATTAGAAGCCCTCCCACTGTTGACTCCCCCCCAAGCACCAAGAAGACGGAGCATCCCTTGCCCCAGAGTCCCTATCTCTACCTTGTTGCTAATAGCCACTGATGGACCTCTGAGGGCTTCGCATCTGAGGGCTTATCTACATAAGATGTGCTATGTGAATTGGGTTGGGGATTTCCCAATATGATTCACGGTGCCACGTATCATTGAGTGATACATCTTAGAAAGCACTCCACTGTTCAATGTGGCTTGGGAGTGCCATGCGAGGGGAGGGCCTCTACTTCCCCCCGGCACCATTTTCTAGAGTTGCAATAGTCACAGTGGGGCCCTCTTTGCACCCATCTCTGGCTCCGTGTCTTCTCAGTGATATGGTCCCAGAGCATGTGGAGCCCGAGATAGGAACAAACAGGGTTTTCTTAATCCAAGATGAGTTCCATTCATCAACCTAACCTGACAACATACATTCTTTGGTTAACTAGGCGTCTGCCCAGGGCCGGCTCACCTCCAGATCTAATCCACCGTCGAAGATGGCAATTCGGTGGTGGTACAGTGACGGCAGCGGCTCCTATGCAAAGGCCTGGCGGAAGAGCTCCGTCTTGCAAGCCCTGCGGAACTGCGCCAGGTCCCGCAGGGCCCGAACCTGCTCCGGCAATATGGTTTCCCGATTATGGCAAAATGTCAATGATCCCACCTGACTATTTGATGAAGAGATGTTTACAATTCTTAAATGAAGCATGCTGAGTGGCTTAGATCCATGCCCAACTTAATCGCATGGCTTTATCTATTTACAGGATGTACACTTCGCCTTTCTCACTGAGATTCAAGGTGGATTACGAAATGCAAGTCAAATACAATCACAGGGATGGAACACCCTATGAACAATGCAACAGGACTGGGATTGCAGAAATACGAAACAGAGCTGAAGCAAAGCAAAAGTATTAACGCAACGTATTAGACAATGTAGAGATAACATATACCTATGGCAACAGAGAGTACGTACCACATAACGTATAGTAAACAGTCCCTTTACTATACTCTGAGTGGTGGCACAGAGGATTTATCCTCTGGTTAACAACTGAACTGAACAGAGTTGCTGTCAGTTCTAGCCCGTGCTGGTGTGAGCTACCAGCCTTGTCCCCAGCTCGCTGTCCACCCAGCGGTTCGAAAGCTTCGGCGAGTAGATAAAATGGGTACCACTCCTTAGAGAGGGTGGGCACACCAAACCCCTGTAGGGGAGGTGTTAGCCGGCGAATGGAATGTCCAGCTCGTAAGCCTGATAAAAAGACCTCTTCGGCATTAAGAAGCCTGTAATGGGCCAATTTGGCCAGGCGGTGGCAGTGCGGCGCTACGACTCAAAAGCAGCCCAGGAAGAACTAACATCATCAAGCCAAGCCGAAATGAATGCCCGGAACACGACTGAAGCCTACAGCTGAACAAAAATCCCCGTCGGCTACAAACGTGTGCGATTTAAAGAATTATATGTTGTCCTCCCTTACCCCTATGAAATTGTTAGTCCCTTGTGTGAAACCGTGTAACTGTAAATCGCTCAGAGCCAGCAGCTCTGCAGGATTGAGCGATCAATAAATCGAAAGGTATTATTATAAACACCATGTTCTGAATCATTTTGTTATATTATAGTTCTATTACCTGTGTAAAAGTGCCCTACTGAATAATTCAGAAATTCAGTTTGCAGAAAGCCACAAGGGAGACATTGCCCTCAACCTCGTTTATGACACCCAAGCATGTAAGGGAAACATGCAGAACTTACCAAGTTTTTTTGTTCATGGGAAGCTCCATTATCATGCGTCTGAAAATACTCAAGACTGCTCGGCAAGCATCCACTTGCTCCTTCAGGAGTGCAGGTATTTCAGTGCAGGGCTCCAACAAAAACACATTTGCAGAGTTTGTCAGGAACACCTTGAAATATTTCAAGTGACATGGGGGAAGAATAGTAGCTGATGAGTTCCATTTGGGATCACTTTCTCAGCACTCACCCTCTCTGAACAGATACAGGCCTGTCACAAATGCAATCTATTTGCCAATCCCTTTATAGCAAAATCCACGTGGAACACAGTCTTGCCACTTGGGCTGCACTGGGCCCCCCACCAATGTTCCCTCTAAGCTGAGTTAGTGTGAGCTAGCTCACAGTTTTTTAGCCTCCAGCTCACACATTTTTCTCTTAGCTCAGGAAGGAGGGCTCCAAGACAAACTAATTTATGCAGAACCCTAAATCGCTCGCTCACAACTTTAATACCAGTAGTTCACAAAGTAGAATTTTTGCTCACAAGACTCCACAGCTTAGAGGGAACATTGCCTGCCATTTTGTATCCTTGCAGGAGTACCACAACCACAGGCAGAACTTACTTCCTCAGAAGAAGCAGCGTAAGGTCCTGTTCCTGGTGACCTTCGCAGGACACCCCTCCAATCATGTTAAGACCTCCTACAGTATTTTAGAGCAAGAGTCCAGTAGCATGTTAAAGACTAACAAAACATGGGGCATGGTATGAGTTTTCATGAGTCACTGCTCACGTCTTTAGATACAGCTAGAATGGGAGTCCATCTATCCTATTTATTGGGAAGTGGAGTGATTTCAGATGCCGAATGACATTAGCAGGCAAATGACAATAGCAGGTGAATGACAATAGCAGGCATGATTGGATTTAGGTGAGACAAGGGGTGGACCCGTGATACCCGCGGGGGGGGGGGCGCAGGAGGAATGAG
>NW_015162490.1:311855-342142 GCF_001447785.1 Gekko japonicus | reverse complement strand
CCCCACCCCCGCTGCTCTCTTTCGCCCCCCCTCCGTAGTGGCGGCGGGAGGCCGACTGCAGAGCGTTCTCTGCGCATGCGCAGGGGACGCTCTGTCAGTTTCGGGGGGATTTAAACATCCCCCCGATATTTTTTACAGGGTTTCTGATTTTTGTGCACACCTGGGGACCGCCCCACGTGTGCACAAAACTCTCCCTCCCCTGCAGTTGCCCCCGATGTGCGGAAATAAGTATCCGCACACCGGGGGGCGACTTGGCGATTAGGTATATAGATATGCACAGGGGTAATAGGCGTGGAGAAATCAGCATTGGTAAGGAGACAGAAAACCTAGGTATGGATTCAATCCAGGTAGACGCATTGTCTTGAGCTTCATTATTAGTTATAATTATCAGTTAATGAAGCTCAACACTATGCATCCACAACCACAGTGCTGATTTACCTAATACAAAGATAGCCAGCACGGCACAGTGGTCAAGAGTGTCAAACTAGGATCTGTGAATCCCCACTCTGCCACGGAAGCTTGCTGTATGACCTTGGACTAGTCACATAACCTCAGCTTAACCTAACTCACAGAGTCATTGTTATGAAGATAATATGGAACCAGGGGGAATGGTGTTGGAAGCAATGCTCCCTCTAAGCTGTGGAGCCTTGTGAGCAAAAATTCTACTTTGTACGCTAATGGCATTAAAGCTGTGAGTGAGCAATTCGGCTACTGCATAAATTAGTCTGCTCTGGAGCCCTCCTTCCTGAGCGAAGGCAAAAATGGGTGAGCCGGAGGCTCAAAAACTGTGAGCTAACTCACACTAACTCAGCTTAGAGGGAACACTGGTTGGAAGCCACTTTGGGTCCATATTAGGTAGAAAAGAGCATAAATAAAGCCTAAGGGTTAGGGTTGCTAAACATTGCACGGTATTTTGTATCACATAGTTCCTGTATCGGTTTCAGAGAGTAAATGTTAAGTGGTCAAGTTGACATTTTACTGGACCAATGGGAATCCCATCACCATTCCCCACACTTTGTCAGATATATACAGTTTCATTTTAAGTTACCACGTTCTTCCAAAGAGCAGTTATTTGCCAACACCAATATTGCGGCACACTCGGGTTTCGAACTGCTGAACTACCGACCTTCCACAGCCTGCAGTTCAGCGTCTTAACCACTTGAGCCACCGGTTAATACATACCATTTTAAACACCGTTTAATAAATACCGTTTAAATGCCATCTGATTAATTATGATTGATTGTTTTAAAATTTTAATCTGAAGATATGTATTTTCGAAATGTATTTACTAAATGTTGTTAACTGCCTCGAGCCCCACGTGAGGGAGGGCAGTCTAATCAAATAAATAAATAAATAAATAAATAAAATTTTAGTCAGACAGACTCTATATAGGGCAGAGCCGTTTTTGTGCCTATTCGTTTGCGAGAAAGAAAGAGAGTTAACTTTGCTTAAAGCAGACACCTCCAAACACAAAAACAAGATAAGAATGGAAATTAGAAAAACCTCTCTCCGATCCAAACATCTCATCTTCCCCATGAACAGCTTACCTGTAGCGTAGCTTGAACACCTGCTTTAACGTTCTTGTTTTCATCTTCTAATATGCATCCTCTGCTAACAGCGCTAGAGAAGGAGTGGGTTCTTCCCCAACTGGAGGACCTTTTATGTCCAGATGTAGGCTTTCAAAAACAGTAATCAACATATGCTGATGAGCTTGGGTATCATAGTTATGAAGATACAAAGGTATAAATGGTAACAGAAATGCCATTTAGTGGCTCTCATGACTTAGCCCTCTGTCCCATCAAGTATAGGGATGGGCACAAACTGAACCACGAAGCAAAATTCATCACGAATTTTGCCCTGCTTGTGGTTTGGGGCCTTGAGGTTTGTGATGGGTCTGTCACGGACTTCCATGAACTTTTAAAGCCATTTGGGATAGAGCAGAAAGCGGTCTAAGTCCCTTTAAACCCCCTGCTTTCCATTCCCCACAAAAGCCACAAAAATAGCTGGGCCGTGGAAAGCGCCTGCTCCCTGCTGCCTAGCTGTTTTGGACTGTCTTCTGCGGTCCCTTTGAAGTTTAAAGGCAGCCCAGAACAGCTGAGCAACTGAGCAGCAGGCGCTCTGCCACTCAGCAGTTTCTTGGGTCTTTTTGTGCACCCCCTTTAAACTTTAAAAGGACTGCACAAGACAGCCCGAAACAGCTAAGTGACAAGGAGCACACTGTTCCCCATCACTCAGCTGTTTTCCTGGCTTTCTACAAACTCTGTTTAAAGGGACTGCAGTCCCTTTCAAAGTGACACAAACTGCATTCTTCTGGTTTGTGCCCATCCCTAATCAAGAACCTGGCAATCTTAACACATTCCTATATTAAAGAAGTATACCCGACAAACCCCCAACAAAGCCAGTGTAAATTAGGACCTATTTAGGTGTTGAAGTCTTCATGTAAGCACCACTAAAAAAAACTTCTATACTGCGGCTCCTCAAGCAGTATCCTTGTTATTTCAAGAATTCCCTCCAAACCAGGTGCTGCCCAGGCCCCAAAGTTGCATTGAGCCCACCAAATTCTAATAACGCTGCTAAGGAGGACCTTAACAAAAGGCTCAAGAAACTGACCAAGCTGTAACCCAACACCCCGTTTAGGTGTTTAAACGTGGGGCTGTAACCTAACAGAACACACCTTGTGCCAAGAGAACAAGCCTCACCCCCCCCCCCCTTGCCTGGGAGGTCTGGGCACTGCAGTAGGACTGAACTTGACTGAACCGACGGGGCTTAGCGGCTTTTATGTTTTTCTCTGACCAAGATGCCTGTTAAGGTTTGAAACATGCGTTATGTTTTTATGCCAACTTTTTGTCCAATGTCATGGGACTTATGCTTGTCGGCACCACTTTAGTGGCACTGCTGTACATCGGCTCTACGTGCATCTGTCCCATTCAGAAACAGCTGCCTCCCATCATATGCTGCCTGCGTGCCTTAAGGACCACCCACTCCCATACAAATGGGGAGGGGGTGTGGCTCAGTGGCAAAGCGGCTGCTTGGCAAGCAGAATGTCCCAGGTGGTAGGGGACATGGCAGACCTCTGCCCGAGACCCTGGAGATACATCGAAGACAGGGGGCTGCAGTTGGTATGACTAATACAAAGAAAACCCCCCCTGCAAATTGTGCAAACAATGCTTGCAATATTACAGTAATATGCTAGAACACTCCGAATTACAAAAATGATTTTAGAAGATGTGATACAAAATTCTCCTTCTGTTACAGACGTGACGAAATTCTCCAGAGTAGACCTTCCATTTCGTAAAGAACTTCATCAAAACATCGATACTCAGAAAAGATGAGTCTTCTTATTTCATAACTATTCCATGCTTTTCCATCAATTTCCTCCAGGAGAGACGCACTCCCATCCACTAATTTTGCAATCTTTTCACAAACGCGGGCAAGACAATACTGACCTTGAAGGTCTGATGGTTTGATTCAGTGCAAGGCAGGTTCACGTGTGTTCATGAGTGAACCTGCCCAACCACAGATGGGGCCACGTTGCAAATTAGGTAATTTGTACGTGGGAGTTTAGTGACATTACAGAAGGAAATGGCTAATGGAATACTGCACACGAACACAGTATTAAAATAGTTTCATTACCCTTTAAATACATGTAAAGGTAAAGGTTTCCCTTGCTCGAAAGCCAGTCGAATCCAACTCTAGGGGGTGGTGGCTCATCTCCGTTTCCAGGCCGAAGAGCCAGCGCTGTCCGAAGACATTTCTGTGGTCATGTAGCCACCATGACTGTATGCCGAGGTGCACGGAACGCTGTTACCTTCCCACCGAAGCGGTACCTATTTATCTACTTGCAATTTCTTGCTTTCGAACTGCTAGGCTGGCAGGAGCTGGGACCAGAGACGGGAGCTCACTTCGTCACGCGGCACCAGGGCCTCGAACTGCCGAGCGACTGACCTTCCGGTCTGCAGCTAAGTGTCTTAAACACTGAGCCACTGCGGCCCTTCATATACTGATGAATAATATCCTTCAGTGCCATAAATAGCATTAAGTGATTATCTCTTATCCTATCGTATCAGAGATGATCTCTGACAGACCATCTGCAAATCTCCAGTAAGATCTGCTTCTTCTAATCATACACCGGGAACAAACAAATGGGCTCACAGATACTCGACCCATCTACCTGTATTTATATTAAGAAGCGCAGAATGATGTGCTAGCGATAGGAATTGTGTTGATCTTATGCACGGATTTATCAGCTGATTGCCGGACGGCCAGACTCTGCCCCAGAAATTCTGGACAGGGGCGTGAGGGGCCGTGGCTGGATGGCTGCAGCGGAGCTGGCTGAGATTAAACCCAACGAAGACAGAGGTCCCGTACCTGAGTCGTGGGGGCTTGGGATCGGGAATCTGGCTACCAACCCCTGGCAGGGCGCCATTGATGCCAGTGCCAAGGGTGAGGAGCTTTGGGGTGATCCTGGACGTCTCAGTGGAGGCCCAAGGTCACCGCTGTTGCCAGGTTGGCCTTTGATCGTCTTCAGCTGGTCAGGCGACTGGTTCCCTATCTCGCTTCCTGGGACTTAGCTACAGTGATCCATGCAACGGTCCCTTTCAGGCTGGATTACTGTAACTCGCTCTACGTGGGGCTGCCCTTGAACCTGACCTGGAAACTGCAGCTCGTGCAGAATCTGGCGGTGTCCTGACAGCGCGTATACAGCCAGTGCTACGCCGAACTGCACTGGCTGCCCACTGGGTACCAGATCCAGTTCAAAGTTATGGCATTGACCTTTAAAGCCCTATGCAGCCTGGGGCCAGCATACCTATGGGACCGTCTCTCCCCATATGTGCCCCCCCTGGAGAGCCTTGTGCTCTGTAGATCAGCATCTACTGGTAGTCCCTGGCCTGAAAGACATCTGCCTAGCTTCAATCAGGCCCCGGCCCTGGTGGAACACACTCCCATCTGAGATCAGGGCCCTACGGGACTTACAGCTCACAGTAATTTATTAGCTAACATCCTGCAGGAGGCGCTATGGACTGCTCTGGGGTTGTTGTCTTTGTTTTAGTTGCCATCTTGTTCTATTTGTCTTAAATCTGGCTTTGATTATCTTTTATCTTTTATATGTTGTGAGCTGCCCTAAGCCCACTTGTGGGATAGGGCGGGATACAAGCTTAACAGAGCAATAAATAAAAATTAGGTGCAGTCTCCTGCAATGCTCCCTCTAAGCTGTGGAGTCTTGTGAGCAAAAATTCTACTTTGTGAGTTACTGGCCTTTAAGTTGTGAGCAAGCAATTTGGCTGCTGCTTAAATTAGTTTGCTCTGGAGCCACCCCTCCTGAGCAAAGACAAAAATGTGTGAGCCGGAGGCTAAAAAACTGTGAGCTAGCTCACACTAACTCAGCATACAGGGAACACTGGTCTCCTGATGTTCCCAGTATGGTGACTTAACACGGGGCCTGCTGCCCCATTTGGGACTCGCTTGGATTCAGAATACAGTCCAGTTTCTGCGGCACTAACTCTGGCAACAATAGATTCAGGTGGGTAGCCGTGTTGATCTTAAGCAACAGAACAAAGTTAGAGTCCAGTGGCACCTTTAAGATCAACAAAGTTTAATCCTTCAGAAGTGTGCATGCACACAAAAGCTTATACCCAGAATTAAACTTTGTTGGTCTTAAAGGTGCCACTGGACTCAAACTTTGTTCTGTGGCAACCATGAAAGTTATGAAAGACTGTCCAACAATCCTTAGAAACCCCCCCTTGACTGAACAGAGAAATCCAGCCCTGTAACTTTTTATACTCCAAACCTGCATGATAAGGTGAAGATTCATTTAACAATGTTAAAAAAGTGGACTGTGCATCTATATTTCTATTAGGAGTAGAAAGTAACTGGTAAGAAAATTATGAATTACAAATCCAAACATTCCACTTATAAAATGGCCCCATATGGAACCCTAATAAAACTGTCTTAAGTGTGCTATTATGTATTTATAGGCATGCATAATATATGTCATTTAAGTGCTGCTATAGCCAAATGCTACTTGTAACAGGAAAGTTCTCTACATACAGCACCCTGAGCACAAAAGAAAATAACTTATTACCCAAATACTTCACTGTTTGTTCCACATCGTTTCGTGAAGTCACAGAGAATGTTTTAAAGAAACAAAAAATTAAGAGATAACTGCAGAATTGCTGGCTATGCAGTCACCGCAAGTGAAAACCCAAAAGGGGCAGGACAGTTCCCTGTGCCAAATCAGTCAGCAGAGCAAGGTCAGGTCTTCACGCAGCTTCATAAACAGCCTCCTTCCTGTGCTCTAAGCATTAGATAATAGGGCCCTGTTGAGTTTTGGAGAGTCAGCAAAGCTTCTATACGGCTGAGGGAGATTCTCTAGAGCAGGGCTTTTTTTGTAGAAAAAGCCCAGCAGGAACTCATTAGCATAACAGGCCACACCTAACAGCTGAAACTCATTAGCATATTAGGCCACACCCCCATGTTACCAGAAGTGTGGTTATCCAGCCACACCCACCTTTTGCTTCTTATTCTGTTTACCTTGTTTGTGGTCAAAACCCAGGGCCTTTTTTTGTTGCAGGAACTCCTTTGCATGTTAGGCCTAGGCTTACCAAACGCCGGCGGGGGAAATCTATTTCCTGGCAGGATGCGTGCCGCGGGGGACGGCTGTGCGCGCTGCACCCGCCGTCGCCAGGATGTGATGCTTGGTAAGCCTAGTTAGGCCACACACCCCTAATGTAGCCAATCCTAATGAGTTCCTGCTGTTGGGCGTGGCCTGTTATGCTAATGAGTTCCTGCTGGGCGTGGCCAACTCGGGAGCCAGCCGGAACTCCGTTCCTGTGCGTTCCTGCCCAAAAATAGCCCTGCTCTAGAGACTGAGAGAGGCTAGTGGGGGTGAGAGGAGGGGAATGGGAACACAGTTACCCATAGCAGAGCGTCGCAAACTTAGTCTCATGTGTTGTCTTGCATACCACCCCGTTGCTATCTTAAGAACATAAGAACATAAGAACATAAGAGACGCCAATGTTGGATCAGGCCAAAGGCCCATCTAGTCCAACACTCTGTCACACAGGGGCCAAAAATACCAGGTGCCATCAGGAGGTCCACCAGTGGGGCCAGGACATTAGAAGCCCTCCCACTGTTGACCCCCCCCCCCCAAGCACCAAGAAGACAGAGCATCCCCTGCCCCAGATCCCCTATCTATACCTTGTGGCTAATAGCCACTGATGGACCTCTGCTCCATATGCCTATCTAATTCCCTTTTGAAGCCGTCCAAGCTTGTAGCCGCCACCACCTCCTGTGGCAGTGAATTCCATGTGTTAATCACTCTTTGGGTGAAGAAGTACTTCCTTTTATTCGTTCTAACCCGACCGCTCAGCAATTTCATGGAGTGCCCACGAGTTCTTGTATTGTGAGAAAGGGAGAAAAGTATCTCTTTCTCTACCTGTTCATTCCCATGCATAATCTTGTAAACCTCAATCATGTCACCCCTCAGCCATCTTTTCTTGGCCAACAGTCACAGATCACAGGGCTGTTTGTAAATCCCAAGGAATACACATCATAAACTTTCTACCTATTTAGTAATGAACGGTAGCATACATGTTTGCCATCTGTCTCTGCTGCTGAAGGGTTCAAGATGTTCTCATCCTCTTGAACAGCTTCCTTCACATCTGGCTCTTCCATGAACACGGGCTTTTCTTGCAGTATCCACTTCCTGTAGACTTTCACTACCTTCTCAGTTGACGATATCTCTGATGAGGGCAGTAAAAAGGCCTAAAATGTTGACAGGAAGCCTGAGTGACATGTCATAGAAATGAAACTGTGTACTGGGAAAGACAGAAGGCATATCATGGATCATTTAAAGCAGCCCCTTCTATCAAGGCAGAATCCGCCCTGCCAAAGATATGCATGGGCAGGGGCGGATTAACCATTAAGCAGACTAGGCACGTGCTTAGGGCACCAGGGCCAAAGGGGGCACCACAAAATTGGGAAAAGGGTGAAAAGCTTAGTTGGTACAGTATATTGTGTTATCCTATGAATACATTTTTGTATTGCTGCAACCTGCATTGTATTTCTGGTCAGACAGGTCAACCACTAAAATGGACTGGGTCAGTGTGGAAAGGAGGGGGGCACCAAGATTGGTCAGTGCTTAGGGCACCCCTGAGCCTTAATCCACCCCTGTGCATGGGTTTTTTTAATTTTCTTAGGCTTGTCACCCCTTTAACCTACCCTGCTAATGTGCAAATAAATTGCAACCTTAAAGAAAATGGACTGAGTCATTTATGTGAAAATGATGTGATAAAACTGCAGCTGGTGTGAAAGCAAGCCAGAGATGGTGAGAGATACTGAGTGGGAGGAGGAAGAAAAACAAGGCATAGGTTTCTGCAGAATAATGAATGAAGAACAGAAGACTAATCCTCAAAAATGCACAGCCTGTTTTATCTATTGACACCTCAACCCAATGAATATCTCTTGGAAGCAAGCAATAAAGAAAACCAATACTGCAACTTGTAATGTCTTGATTCTGCATAACAGAGTGGATATTAATTTAAGTGCAGTATAAAAGACTACGACAATCATTAAAATCAGAACCAGGAACGTATGAAATAGCTGTATCAAGATGGGTAGCCAAGTTAGTCTGTAGCTGTGTTAGTCTGTCTGTGTCAACCATGCCTTGGTTGCCATAGAGAGGTGGGGGGTGATATACTGGCTGCTATACTGTTATCTGTCTTGACTGAACCATGTAACCTTGAGACCTAACTGTGTCTGGTATCCTCTTTCCCCTGAGATCTGCATACCATTATTCCGGTGGACTTTCTAGTTTAGGTGCAATTGGCCAAGAGCCATTAATGACCTGTTTGACTTTAGTATAATTGCTTGCTTCGCCACTTGTCCCAGTTCTAACAAAGAATCATTAAGAGTCTGGATCCTATCAATGTCTCAATAAACTTTAATTCTCCTGAATGACTGTTATTGGGAACTGATTTCTCCAGAGGCTCTGACAGTCTGTAGCATGAGAAAAGAGCGAGAGTCCAGTAGCGCCTTAAAGACTAACAAAATTTGTGGCAGGGGAGGAGCTTTTGTGAGTCACTGAAGAAGTGAGCCATTTTGTTAGTCTTTAAGGATTCTCACTCTTTTCTATTATGAACCGGTTGGTAATCTGATGCAGATCTGGGACCATCTTCCACTGAACACAGTAGCGGTTACCTCCATGTAGACAGACATAAGGGCTTGAATTCCATGATGGATTTCTGCAGGTAGAAGGGGGGGGGGGATTTCCACCTATTCCCTCCTTCCACTATGGACTCCCTTCCCCCAGGTGCTGTTCCTACGGTCCCCCCTCCTCCATGAGCAACACTGGAGCAGGGTATTTGGGGCTGCAACAGGAAGGAGCGATAAAGTTGCACCCATGGATGGAAATTCCTTCTGTCCACATTACTCCTGTGCTGGATCCAGCCTAGGACCTGCATGTAAATTAAATGCTGTGGTGCAACTCAAACAGCCAATCCATCACAGGTGGCGGAAGAACCAGTGGCGTAATCTTACAATCCCATGCGGCTATGATATACGACGTGGGGACTTGCCTGTCCTGCCCAGGACATCCATGTGCTCAAGATGACTCACAGACCTCATGAAAGAGGGAGAAAACCTATGTGCAAGTCGCTCGGGTGTTTGTGGCTTGCTGCCTGCAACTGTACAAGGATGCAGTGTTCCCTCTAAGCTGAGTCAGTGTGAGCTAGCTCAGAGTTTTTTAGCCTCCCGCTCACACATTTTTGTCTTTGCTCAGGAAGGATGGGGCTCCAGAGCAAACTAATTTATGCAGTAGCCAAGTCACTCGCTCACAACTTTGATGCCAGTAGCTCACAAAGTAGAATTTTTGCTCACAAGACTCCACAGCTAAGAGGGAACATTGCAAGGATGATGTTAAATTACTGTAATTCATCTTTGTATTTGTATTTGCTGTTTGTATTTGCTGTTCATTCTCTGGCTACAAGTGTGAACCTTGCCTGCCATTCTAACGTATTTGACAAAGCGTGCCTTGCACAGGAAAGCTCATACCTTCAATAAGCCTGTCTTGGTCTTAAAGGTGCCACCGGACTCTAAATTTGTTCATCTTTGTACCAGAAGAGGGCAGCCTAACAGGGACCCAGCTAACAATATCCCAGCCCATTAATTTTTCTTCTCTAGAAAACTATACACACACAAAAAAATTGCCAGCTCTGGTCCTTCTTGCTGCTTTTCCTAGAAATACAGCTCTGTTCAGAGATAACAGAGAAGAAAATATTTCTATTGTTTATTTTGCTCCCACCTGCATAACCCCAGGGAAGTTGTTCTCAAACCGTGGCTCAGGACCCAGAGGTGGATCACGACCCTCACAGTGAGAGAGGCATACTTGGAGGCTCAGCTGCAATTGGGGGTTTGTCTCTGCATTGTTCATGAAACTGCCATGAAATACAGCCTGTTGCTCAGTCATGCTGTACTGTATATTTATAAATTAAGGTGAAAAATAAAATATAAACTTGCTCAGTGTTTACTGGCATGAGATGCCTGCAGTGTATATTGGAGGAAAGTAGCATGGAGCGATTTGTAAATAAATCCTGGAAAATAAAGTTTAGATGTAGGTCCCACCGCTAAGTGACTTAGGAAAAAGCACTGCAGCTCAGCATTACAGCACATGCTTTGCCTGCAGAAGGTGCCGGTTTCAATAACTGATTCAGAAGCTTAAATTAAAAAAAAAAAAGATCTTTGGTGGCAAGCACTGGGAAAGACTTTTCTCTGGAGGGAATGATGGTCATGAGCACAGGTATCTTTAAAAGGGGGTTAGACAGATTCATGGAGAAGAGGACAATGGCTATCAGCTATGGTGGCCGCCATCTACAGAGGCAGGAAACTTCAGAAAACCAGAGCTGGGAGGCGGCTGTGGGGAGGGGCTTGGCCTTCCAGCCCTGTTTGGTACTCCAGAGCAACTGGCTGGCTGCTGGGTGAAACATGTTGCTGGTCCAGATGGACCACTGTTCTCATCTAGCAGGCTACACACACGGTCTCTGCCAGAGACCCTGGAAACAGATGGTACAAAATGTGGCGCCATGCCTGCTGACATCGACGCCTGTGCGGGCTCACATTCGGCATGTGCTTTGTCGGCTGCACTGGGTGTGCACTGATGCTTCAAGGTGCTGGTAATCACCTTCAAAGCCTTATATGGCCTGGGACAAACATACCTAAGCAGGGCTCTTTTTGTAGAACAAGCCCAGCAGGAACTCATTAGCATAACAGGCCACACCCAACAGCAGACACTCATTAGCATATTAGGCCACACCCTTGACAGCACAGCACATTAGCATATTAGGCCACACCCCCATGTTACCAGAAGTGTGCTCATCCAGCCACACCCACCTTTTGCTTCTTATTCTGTTTACTTTGTTCTCAAAGCCCAGAGGTTTTTTTTGTAGCAGGAACTCCTTTGCATGTTAGGCCACACACCCCGAATGTAGCCAATCCTAATGAGTTTCTGCTGTTGGGTGTGGCCTATTATGCTAATGAGTTCCTGCTGGGCGTGGCCAACTCGTGAGCCAGCCGGAACTCCGTTCCTGTCCCAAAATAGCCCTGCCTAAGGGACCGCCTCTTCCCATATACGCCTCGAAGAGCGCTACACTCTGAGAGTCAACCTCTCCTGGTGGTCCCTGGCCCAAAGGACGTCCACCTCGCCTCGCCTCGACCAGGGCCAGGGCCTTCCCTGCCCTGGCCCCCACCTGATGGAACAAGCTCCCTACTGAGATCAGGGCCCTGCGGGATCTTATTCCGTTCCGCAGGGCCTCCAAGATGGAGCTCTTCCGCCAGTCCTTTGGCTGGGGCAGCGGGCGCCCACACATGGTCCCCCCCGAGGTTGCTGTCTCCCACCCACTGATAACCGGCCATACCTACCTACATCAATGGGCCGGATTCTCCCTACGGCAAGCTGTGATGATTGATTTTTATATGTTTAGAATGCGTTTTTAAATTTTATTGTATTTATGGAAATGTTGTCACCTGCCCTGAGCCCGTTTTACAGGATGGGCGGGATATAAATGCGATAAATAAATAAATAAATAAACCTACTGCTGGGACTCTATCCCCCCCCCCCCATTAGGAAGGCAAAGCAGAGGCCTCTGCCTCTATTCCACCAACATACTCACCAGTTCTACAGCCCAGCCTGACTTTTCCTCCTTTCCTGACTACAGGGCAGGGTTCTTGCAGTGTGCCGGGGAAGGGGGAGCGAGAAGACTCCGAAGAGGAGCCTCTGACTCTCTCCTCCCTCCCCTTGGCCTTACAATGATTGCAAATCAAACCCCTGGCCTAGCCCAGCAGGCAGAGCCCCAGAGAACAAGTGGGTCACACGAATGAGGCCCGTTCCTCTACAGAACAAGAAAGTGCCTCCCTCAGCCCAGTGAGACAGTGCAAGGATGGGCAAGAAGCAGGAGTGCAGACGATACCACTCTAGTGGCAGAAAGTAAAAAGGAGCTAAAGAGCCTCTTGCTAAGAGTGAAAGAGGAGAGCGGAAAAGCGGCCTTGAAACTCAACATCAGAAAAACTAAGATCACGGCAGCCGGCCCCATCACTCCTTGGCAAATAGAAGGGGAAGTTGTGGAAGCAGTGACAGATTCCACAACCCTGGGATTCAAGATCACTGCAGGCGGTGACAGCAGCCATGAAATTAAAAGACGCCTGCTCCTTGGGAGGAAAGCAATGGCGAACCTAGACAGCGGAATAAAAAGTAGAGACATCACCCTCCCCACAAAAGTCTGTATGGTCAAAGCAATGGTATTCCCAGCAGTAATGTATGGCTGCGAGAGTTGGACCATGAGGAAGGCCGAGCGCCGAAGAATAGATGCGTTCGAATTATGGTGCTGGAGAAGACTCTCGAGAGTCCCTGGGACTGCAAGGAGATCAAATCAGTCAGTCCTAAAAGAAATCAACCCTGACTGTTCCCTGGAAGGCCAGATAATGAAACTGAAGCTCAAAGACTTTGGCCACCCCATGAGAAGGGAGCACTCACTGGAAAAGAAGCCTCTGATGCTGGGAAAGACTGAAGGAAAAAGAAGAAGGGGATGGCAAAGGATGAGATGGTTAGACAGTGTTAGACAGATGGTTAGACAGAACATGAAATTGAGCAAACTCCGGAGGACGGCAGAGTTTGCTTAACTTCATGTTCGTTGCATCGATAACACTGTCTAACCATCTCATTCTTTGCCGTCCCCTTCTTCTTTTCCCTTCAGTCTTTCCCAGCATCAGGGTCTTCTCCAGTGAGTGCTCCCTTCTCATTGGGTGGCCAAAGGATTTGAGCTTCAGCTTCAGTAACTGGCCTTCCAGGGAACAGTAAGGGTTGATTTCTTTTAGGATTGACTGATTTGAACTCCTTGCAGTCCAAGGGACTCTCAAGAGTCTTCTCCAGCACCATAGTTCAAAAGAATCTATTCTTCGGCACTCGGCCTTCCTTATAGTCCAACTCTCGCAGCCATACATATAGTCCAACTCTTGCAACACAATACCTTGCATTTATCTCTGGTTATATCAGCATCCGTTTAGCCCAGGACAAGTGTGGGGCAAAACCGGGGTGATCTCAATGTAATGTATAAACAAAAAATACCCCAAGATGATGATGATAATAATAATAAGAAGAAGAAGAGAAGGAGGAGGAGGAGGAGAAGATTGGATTTATACCCCACCTTTCACTCAGAGTCTCAGAGCAGCTTACAATCTCCTTCCCCTACCCCTCCCCACAGCAGACACCCTGTGAGGGAGGTGGGGCTGAGAGAGCTCTTTCCAGAACTGCCCTTTCAAGGACAGCTCTGACAGAACTATGGCTTGCCCAAGGTCATCCAGCAGCTGCAAGTGGAGGTGTGGGGAATCAAACCCGGTTCTCCCAGATTAGAGTCTGCGCACTTAACCACGACACCAAACTGGCTCTTACAGGGGTGAACTCAAGTGTAGTGTAGAATGTAAATTCAGGGATTTAAGGTCTAGTGCGGAAAGGACCCTTGTCCTCTGAGCAGCTCTGCTTCAGCAATTCCACCTCAGTCTTTGGACTGGGATTCGTTTGACTGGCACTTAGGCTTGTCACTCTATATACAATGGACCTAAGGAGAATTCATCCCTATACAAGGAAACCTCCCTAGAATGTTGCAAATTATGGACAACTAAATTAAAATTTAGCATGCCAGCGGACAGGGCACCAATGACTGGATAACTGAGTCAAAGAGTCAACAGGCAGAGACTGCAAATGAGAGAAAAATATCAGAAAGTGATTTCTACCTAAAGATCGTCTACTTCCATGGCCTTCATAAAAGGGACCAAATTAGTTGACATAGCAAAATAATCCATAATATTTGCACCTCCTGCACTAATGTAGGTATAATCTCCCTCAGAATAAACGGCATACGCCCAACGCTAACCTGGCGAAACACTTCATTGACAAAATTGATGTAGCCTCGCGTAGACAAGAGGACCTGCTGCACCATCTCGTAGACCGCCCGATGTTGCTCTTCAATGCTGCAGACGCTGGCATTGCTGAGCCTCCTCTCGGGCAAGAGGCTGTGGTTGGAATGGCTTTTCTCCGGGTCTGACGGGACGCTGTTCTGCGTCTCAGGGTTTTTGTCTTGCACTGTGCCGCCCACAGTCTTCAATACAAGTAAGAAAGGAAGAAGAGAAATAACATTGATTAACTTGCCCCATAATTGTCTGGAGAGGAAAGGGCTGAAGGGCCTTCGCCCACCCAGTCACTCTCCCCCTCAGAAAAGCAACACCGCTGGCTGCAGCTGGAACAGAAAGAAAATATACATTTTAAAAAGCGTGACGGAACTATTCCCAAGGGCTGCGCCAAAACGGCGAATAAATGCTTCAGTCATTCCACTGTTTGATTTCGTGCAACGAATACAACCACTAAGGTACTGTTCTCTTAAGCTATGCAAGGGATTTGGTCTACCCTGCAGCCTACCCAGCTTCAGCAACAAGGCCCACTTAAGAGTTTTCTTTCTGGGACTGGATGGTGTGCAGCAGGGCTATTTTTGGGCAGGAACGCACAGGAACGGAGTTCCGGCTGGCTCCCAAGTTGGCCACGCCCAGCAGGAACCCATTAGCATAATAGGCCACACCCAACAGCAGAAACTCATTAGGATTGGCTACATTCGGGGTGTGTGGCCTAACATGCAAAGGAGTTCCTGCTACAAAAAAAGGCCCTGGGTTTTGACAACAAACAAGGTCAACAGAATAAGAAGCAAAAGGTGGGTGTGGCTGGATGAGCACACTTCTGGTAACATGGGGGTGCGGCCTAATGTGCTAATGAGCTGTGCTGTCAGGGGTGTGTCCCAATATGCTAATGAGTTTCTGCTGTTGGGTGTGGCCTATTATGCTAATGAGTTCCTGCTGGGCTTTTTCTACAAAAAGAGCCCTGTGCAGCACTGTCTTTTGCTATTTTATCAGCACTTTTTAAATCGCGGCTGAAAGAAGAAACTGTCCTCCTTCCCGGCATCAGATGATACATGTAACAACCAAAGGTGAGGACAGAACTGACATCCACAGCAGGTTCTTCACCTGTTGCGTGAACTCCTGCTTCGAAACTGGTCTTACCTAGACACAAACTGCACGCTGGATTGGCTCCCCCTCTTCAGGTTCACCCACCCTTTAAAAAAAAAAATCTATCGGGCACCGTTCTTCCCTCAACAGGCACAGCTCACTCACTCAGAGAGTTCACGGGGCAGAAGAGAATCCTGTTCCCTGCGCCTCAAAGTTCACAGACACGGGGTTGGATCCAAACTAAATATTCCAGGGGCAAGATGGAACTGTCCTGCCCCCCCCACTTCCTACTGCAGAATGCTGATCTCTACAAAATGCTGTTCCTGAGGAACTCAGAGGCATGAAGGGGGAGGGGGGCAGGGGTCTGCAGTGGGGAGGGGAACCGGTGGAAACTGCCCGTTTAGCCCAGCCCCAACCAACCAACGGAGAGTGCAAGCCGGAGCAGAGGTACACCCTCGAAGCCACGGCAGGGGGAAAGAGGCCTGCGCATGCCTCCCATCTCTTCTCCCCGTTCTCTTTGTGTTTTTTTGTCCCCAGCTTTCAGAACTGTCAACCCAAACCATATTAACTGTTTAACGGTTTTTAAACGCGCCTTGCAACTTTATCACACTCGCTGATCTTTCCGACACCTGGAGATACTTCACAAGAACTGAACAGAGTGTTTCTTGGAAGAAAACTTCCCTTTTAGCCGAGGAATAAAATCCTTGTGAGAATGGAGCTGACTAAGACCTGCCCGTTCCTTGCGTTTACCGCTGACAGCAAACTTCCAGAAGGCAGACAGTTTTAATGAATACGATGCAGTCAGGTCTTTTTTTTTGTAGAAAAAAGCCCAGCAGGAACTCATTAGCATAATAGGCCACAGCCAACAACAGAAACTCATTAGCATATCCAGCCACACCCATGAGAGCATAGCTCATTAGCATATTAGGCTGCACCCCCATGTTACCAGACGTGTGGCCATCCAGCCACACCCACCTTTTGCTTCTTATTCTGTTTACCGTGTTTGTTGTCAAAACCTAAGGCTTTTTTTGGTAGCAGGAACTCCTTTGCATGTTAGGCCACACCCCTAATGTCGCCAATCCTAATGAATTCCTGCTGTTGGGTGTGGCCTATTATGCTAATGAGCTCCTGCTGGGCGTGGCCAACTCGGGAGCCAGGCGGAACTCCGTTCCTGTGCGTTCCTGCCCCAAAATAGCCCTGGATGCAGTTATAAAATCTCTCTTTTTAACATAACCGTTTATTGAATGGGGCACAAGTTTCTGAGCTAAGTTTGTGGGGTTTTTTAGAATTAACATGAACACACTTTTTGGGCAGGAGAAGGACAACCTTAGTGCTGAGTAACGTCGACCGAACTCTTAGCTGCCGGAGCACCACACTGAGGGGTGGGGGAGCTGACTCCGCCCAGCACTGCTCAGCACCGTTTCCTGTGCAGGTTAGGATACACCAAGCCGGCCGTAACACTGGGCAAGTCTTAAGTCAGGATGGATTCGGTCAAAATGCTCTAAAGGCTGCTTGCCGGCAGCAACTCACACCAAAGATAAATTAAGGTTATTTGGAAATAAGTGAATGAATTCAGAACATACTTGAATGATTCTGGGCAAAACCTCGCCTCCATTTTTCGAGTTCTGTGTTGCCGTGAAATATTTCTTCTCCAGAAAAAAGTTCACCAGCCATTTAATAAAAGCGACGCGAGCAGCCATATAGGGGATCTTCGTGGTATAAACATTTTCATTGTTAGAAGTCGTACTGACATATGCTGGCTTGGGTCGCAGGCCGGGGATGTCTGCAAAACACAAAACAGGAAATATTTCATCTGAGAGCCCTGACCTAACATGAGCGGACGTTCGGGATGTCACCTTTCCACTCAGTGGAAACAATGAAATCAGTTACTCAGCGTAAGCAGTACCCTTAGTATTTATTACCGTTCTAATGTAATATAAATACACATAAGGTATCTACAGCACTGAAATGAAACAGCTGACGAGTCACTTTACATCGCAAATTTAATTTAAAGGGGGGGGGATCACAATTTGAAGATGGAAGTTGATGCAGTCCAATAACACCGCCCAACGTTCCCAGCATCCCATCTCCCAGCTACTTTATAAATAAGGGACAATGATTCCCCCCCCCCCCCGGATAGCAAAAATTAAGCTTCACGATTGCCAAAATTAAGGTTTACTTAATAGACAAAGGCTACAATCCCATGCAACTTTACTTAAGAATGCATTTCACTGACATCAGGGGAACTGGCTGCTGAGTAAACCTGTTGCAAGATAAACCCTGTTTACTTGGACTAAATGTCATCAATGACCTCAATTAAACTTGCTCCCATAAATGAGCACAGTATCATAGCCTAATTCTTAAAATAATCAGTTAAATGCGTCTTCTTGATCCCACCTACGGTCCAAATCACACTAGTAATTTTCTGCAAACATCATAGCTCTAATGTTCTCTTTCCACTGAGAGTCTGTTGAAGCCAAGTGTCCTTTTTCTGGGAGGATGGCTGACTTGCCTATTTATGGTCTGGGGCCTGCCTACCTGCGGGACCGCCTTTCCCCGTATGTTCCCCCGAGAGCACTGAGATCCGAGTCACAAGATCGCTTAGTCCTCCCAGCCCCAGGGATGCCAAATTAACATCCACCAGAACCAGGGCATTCTCCGTGGTAGCGCCTGTACTGTGGAACCAGCTCCCCCACGAGATCCGCGCCCTCCGGGATCTCTATCAGTTCCGGAGAGCTGTTAAGACAGAATTATTCCGCCAAGCGTTCGACAACTTGGACTGAGCATGCAGCACTTTATAGTCGCCATTCTGAATAAGTTTTATGGAGTGTAAAGTATGTTTTAATGTTTGTATTGATTGTTTTTAGAAGAGTTGTTTTATTGTATGATGTTGTATGCCGCCCTGAGCCGCTTCGGCGGGAGGGCGGGATAAAAATCAAATAAATAAATAAATATTTAGAATGCTATGTCGATGGGCCAGAAGAAATACTATAAATTTCATATCTTTCCCCCAGAGATCCAATGGATGGGGCACTGGACTGGCGATCTCCCAGCTAAAAAGCTGACTTAGCTATGAAGACTCGGGAGGGGGGGAGGGGAGATATTCCAGCCGCGACCTGATCTACAGGAAGGAAAGTTGCTGCAAGGATTAATATGAGGAGTGCAGACTGCTCCGGCACACTCAAAATTTATGAGAGAGCAATACTTGTTAGAGTGATGCAGTCTACCCAACACGACGAGTGAAAATTTCTCCATCATCTTCAGTAACCTTTCTGCCTAACCGGTAGGAGCTCCTGGCCTTCTCCAACAACAAGCGACAGGTAACCTTCAAGAGTCGCTGGTGATCAAGGTGTCTCCCCTTGCCATTTCTCTCACTGTATCTCCAGACCTTTTTATTTTTGATTTATGGCCAGATTATTCAATGGAAAAGAGTCAACGTTCCTTGGTCTTCGATATTGATTGCAGCTGCATGACAAGCAATTGCAGCCAATTGGAAAAACCCTTCCAATTGGGTCTTCCATAGATGCCTGGTTTGACAAACTTTGGGATGTTTATATCATGGGGAAAACAGTAAACCATTCTTTCTTTGTTGGTTCCCAGTTATCTTTTTCACCCTGTGATTATGATGAAATCTGGAAGCCAGTTATTGGTCTTCTGAGACACAACGAAGTTCTTCCTTGTACAAACGATGACAGAATCTGGTTAAAACTGTAAGGCTATTGCAAACAGGTGCCAATGTGAGTTGCTTTGTGGGTGTACGAAAACTGTACGAAAATTTAGATTTAACCTAGGTTTTCTGGGAGTATCTACCGGCTGATAATGATAGGGGTTTTTTTGTTGTTGTTGTTCAGTCGCACAGTCGAGTCCGACTCTTCGCGACCCCATGGATCAGATCACGCCAGGCCCTCCTGTCTTCCGCTGTCCTCTGAAGTTTGCTCAACTTCATGTTCGTTGCATCTATGACACTGTCTAACCATCTCATCCTTTGCCGTCCCCGTCTTCTTTGACCATCAATCTTTCCCAGCATCAGGGTCTTGTCCAGTGAGTGCTCCCTTCTCATTGGGTGGCCAAATTATTTGAGCTTTGAACAACTGAACAATTTCATGTTTGTTGCATCTATGACACTGTCTAACCATCTCATCCTTTGCCGTCCCCGTCTTCTTTGACCTTCAATCTTTCCCAGCATCAGGGTCTTCTCCAGTGAGTGCTCCCTTCTCATTGGGTGGCCAAAGTATTTGAGCTTTGAACAACTGAACAATTTCATGTTTGTTGCATCTATGACACTGTCTAACCATCTCATCCTTTGCCGTCCCCATCTTCTTTGACCTTCAGTCTTTCCCAGCATCAGGGTCTTGTCCAGTGAGTGCTCCCTTCTCATTGGGTGGCCAAAGTATTTGAGCTTTGAACAATTGAACAATTTCATGTTCGTTGCATCTATGACACTGTCTAACCATCTCATCCTTTGCCGTCCCCGTCTTCTTTGACCTTCAATCTTTCCCAGCATCAGGGTCTTCTCTAGTGAGTGCTCCCTTCTCATTGGGTGGCCAAAGTATTTGAGCTTCAGTTTCATTATCTGGCCTTCCAGGGAACAGTCAGGGTGGATTTCTTTTAGGATTGACTGATTTGATCTCCTTGCAGTCCAAGGGACTCTCAAGAGTCTTCTCCAGCACCATAGTTCAAAAGAATCTATTCTTCGGCACTCGGCCTTCCTTATAGTCCAACTCTCGCAGCCATACATGACTACTGGGAATACCATTACTTTGACCATGCGGACTTTTGTGGGCATTATTTTTGCCAAGAAACCCCCATGGACAGTATCAAAAGGCTAAAACGATAGTTTTACTTTTGGATTACTCTTTTTTGTGTACTTAACAATTAATAACGTTAAAAATTTTATTAAAAAAGAGTCGCCAGTGATATTTTCCAACCCAAATGAGATGAAGGAACTTTCCAGTGTTCCAGGGACTCATCAGCCTTCTGGCAGGCACCCCTCAGGCTTCCCAGCGATCCTTTACTTGCTAGGAGTGCCATACAGATGCTGGTATCTCTGGAGGGAGGGAGCGGGAGAAGGGTCTTGTCTGTGGACCTGAGAGCAAATTTATAGTAGTGATGAAACTTTGAAGAGGGCTTGAGAGAACAATCCAACTGTGCAACCTGCCAAAAGACTGAAAGCCCCACATTTCAAGTTTCATTCAGTTACAGATGATTACAGATAACTACAGGTTCTTCCAACAAGCAACAGTGACACACGTCTTTTGTCGGGTCTTAAATTTGGTTATGAAAAACACAACAGAAAACCCCAAATCCCCACAAGATTCAACAGTGTTGAATCAACAGTGTTTACTGACCCCTAAGTGGAGTGATTAACACTTGGAATTCACTGCCACAGGAGGTGGTGGCGGCTACAAGCATGGACGGCTTCAAGCGGGAATTAGGTAAGCATATGGAGCAGAGGTCCATCAGTGGCTATTAGCCACAAGGTATAGATAGGGACTCTGGGGCAAGGGATGCTCTGTCATCTTGGTGCTTGGGGGGGCCAACAGTGGGAGGGCTTCTAATGTCCTGGCCCCACTGGTGGACCTCCTGATGGCACCTGGTATTTCTGGCCACTGTGTGATACAGTGTTGGACTGGATGGGCCTTTGGCCTGATCCAACATAGGCATCTCTTATGTTCTTATATGGAGCAGAAGTCCATCAGTGGCTATTAGCCACAAGGTATAGATAGGGACTCTGGAGCAAGTGATGCTCTGTCATCTTGGTGCTTGGGGGGGTCAACAGTGGGAGGGCTTCTAATGTCCTGGCCCCACTGGTGGACCTCCTGATGGCACCTGGTATTTCTGGCCACTGTGGGATACAGAGTGTTGGACTGGATGGGCCTTTGGCCTGATCCAACATTGGCGTCTCTTATGTTTTTATGTTCTTAGGACTGGATGGGCCACTGGCCTGATCCAACACTGGCTTCTGTTATGTTCTTATAAGAGGGAACTAGGTAAACATGTGGAGCAGAGGTCCATCAGTGGCTATTAGCCACAAGGTATAGATAGGGGCTCTGAGGCAAGTGATGCTCTGTCATCTTGGTGCTTGGGGGGGCCAACAGTGGGAGGGCTTCTAATGTCCTGGCCCCACTGGTGGACCTCCTGATGGCACCTGGTATTTCTGGCCACTGTGGGATACAGAGTGTTGGACTGGATGGGCCTTTGGCCTGATCCAACATTGGCGTCTCTTATGTTCTTATGTTCTTAATGCTGGAACATGGAATGCAATGCAGGAGCAGCCATGCAGGAGGAAGAGAGACGAAGGAAGGGGGCTCCCATCCAGTGACTGGTAGTACAAACAGCACTCCTGGCGGAGGCGTGGCTGCACTGTGGGCAGAACATCTGTCCCCAGATCCGTGCTGGGAAGAACGGCCTGACGCCACTTCAGAAACGGAGTCTGAAGCCTCCTGCGGAGCGGAGCTGTATTGCATCCACACAGGACATTATGTCCAAGCTTGGGCATCTCTGAAGACGAATGCATGCTGCCTTCCTCCGCTCTGCAGACTGCCTGACTCAAGATCTACGCACTAGCAACTGGGGAGCTGAACTAGAGCTGAGTAATTTATAGCCTGCCAAGGGACAAAATATGCTCCTATTCGCATAAGAAGGCATATACGTGGTGAAGCATGAAATACGGTACAGAAAAGTCTTCCACATTGATTTAAATGATTAAAAATAATGAATACCTACCAAGCACAGGTTTGTAGAGGTTGGTTAGTTTTGTGAAAGATGGAAACAAATGAGGAAGATAATACTGTCGGAACAGGGCAAAGAGGAACTTAAAGCCAGTGTCACGGTTCTCCTTGTTCTTCCATTCCAAGCTTGCAGCCTTCACGGAGTTAAAATAAGTTTATCACAATTATACACTGAAAATGTTTAATGTCCATTCTGTTTTAAAGTATCCTCTCTCTCCTGTGCCGTCTCCAGATCTCAAGCTGGGGAACATGCAGACATGCGGCACAATAAAAACTAACAGTAATGAGATTCTGATGAGCCTCCCCAACTGTGGGGGAGACGTCAAAAACATTGTTGCTTAGACGGTGCACAGGAAGATGTCTGAAGGATGTGAGGTCCTGAGCTACCCAGAACTTTAACCGTCAAAGCACACACGTTAACAGAAACAACAGTTAAAACAGCAGCACAAAACTAATAGTTGAAGATGGCAACAGTCAAGATTAAAAAAAGAAGAAGAAGAGGAGGAGGAGATTGGATTTATACCCCGCCCTTCACTACCCAAAGGAGTCTCAGAGCGGCTTACAAACTCCTTTCCCTTCCCCTCCCCACAACAGGCACCCTGGGAGGTAGGTGGGGCTGAGAGGGAAGAGAGGAGATTGGATTTATACCCCGCCCTTCACTACCCAAAGGAGTCTCAGAGCGGCTTACAAACTCCTTTCCCTTCCCCTCCTCACAACAGACACCCTGTGAGGTAAAAGAAGAAGAAGAGATTGGATTTATACTACCCTGTGAGGTAGGTGGGGCTGAGAGAGAAGAGAGGAGATTGGATTTATACCCCGCCCTACACTACCAAAAGGAGTCTCAGAGTGGCTTACAAACTCCTTTCCCTTCCCCTCCCCACAACGGACACCCTGTGAGGTAGGTGGGGCTGAGAGAGCTCTTGACAGATACTGCTCTTTTTTAATTTCGGAGACAGCTCTTATCAGAACTATGGCTTGCCCAAGGTCATCCAGCCAGGTGCAAGTGGAGGAGTGGGGAATCAAACCCGGTTCTCCCGGATTAGAGTCCGCGCACTTAACCACTACACCAAACTGGCTCTCTCAACTCTCAAAAGCATACATAAATGAGACATATTGACAAAGATGGTGCCAAATAAACACGGGGGGAGGGTATCCCACAAATAAGACTCAGCCTCAAATAAACCCCTCTCTCTCTGGGATATACATGCTGAACGTTCAAACGCAGGCCCCCAGGGGAAGGCCCAAGTTAATGACTTCTACTGATACTCTGCACCATGTATACTCACCTGGATTACCATGTATTTTAACAATATCTTAAGAAAGTAGCAAGTTGAGTCCTCGGCAATTTTTTCACCCGTAGCATGTGGTAGAAGAGGTGTTATTTCTTCAGGATAAATCTTTGCTGAAAGCAGGGAAAACAAGACTTTTTCAACAAATTAACACACAGTGGCATAACCATTTGAACTCCATTCTCAATTGTTAGCAGTCAGACCCCTCTTCTCGCTGAGGGGCAGTTTATAGCTAGAATAATGATAAATACCCGTCTTAAAATATCATCTCAAATCATAAGTGCAGGACACTGCTTGGCCCAAAATGAAACAAAAATGGATGCCAGTCAGATGCAAGTCTGGGCACGTAGTTTAGAAGTGTGAGTAAGAATGGCTGTTTACTGCCCCCCCCCCACACCTCGGAGAGATGCGTAATTTGGGACAATGCATCTCCCAAAAACCTACTGACTCACCCTTGGACTAATTCCATCAACACCCACAGCCTCACTCGATGTACACACTTACCCTAATAGAGCTGCAGTTAATCAACATTTAATTCTATTCACCTAACCCACTAGCCCTTCTTGCTCGGCACTTGCGGGGTCATCAAACTTCTCCCACACCATTGTCCACCTCAGGCAAGCCCATTAAGCTATTGTTTTTCTGGCAAATACATCAACCTGCCCCAGGATACATTTTGCCCTATATCTGAAGCACCCGGCTTCCTAGTAGAGTTTGTGTGTGTTGTGCGACCACATATACCCCCACTTTGTGGGGTTCTTTTTCTCTCCTGCACAGAACAAAATGCTGGCCGTTTTGCTCTTCAACTTGCTGCTTCTGCGGACATCTTTGAGATTGGTAATTATCACCCTTCCCCAAAAAGCTCTCCCTCTTTCCTCCCTGATTTTCTCTTAGCTAGCTTTGTACGTGTTTTCATTGTGTATGTATGTATGTTTTGCTCATTTCAATTTCTTACTAACAAAATACCTTTCTGGTTGAACTTCTGCCTGATTTATCTGAGAGTTCTCTTAAGGGAAAAATCCCCGTAAACATTGGTGGAGAATCCCAGTTACCCCATCTCACTCTGTCTCCTTTAAGCTAATTCCCCCAACTAATTAGGAGACTGCCTCTTTGGGTAACACAATGTAATTGTCCAGCACATGCCACAGTAAACTGCCAATAAGCGTACTTTCAATTGATACTCAATGAACGACTAAACATGTCTGAGCGGTGGCACAGTGGGTATATCCCACTGCCTTAACATCCGAACTGTGTCAGTTCGAGCCCCGCGGTGGTGTGAGCAGCCAGCCTGTTGTCCCCAGCTCATCGTCCACCCAGCGATTCGAAAGCCTCGGCGAGTAGAAAAAAAGGGAACCACTCCTTAGAGAGGGTGGGCACACCAACTCCCTTGTGGGAAGGTGTTAGCTGTCGGTCGTGACGTCCTGCTCCAGGATCGGAAAGCGGAAGAAACTACTCGGCTACAAAAAATCCCTGCAGTGGGATGCTCCGGCCAGGCGGTGGCAGTGTGGCGATACGACATACGGGTCCTGAAGCCCCAACGTCATCAAGCTGGTCAACGCAACCGTTCAGGACAAGACTGATCCAAGCCAGAGATGTTTCCACCGTGCAGTCACAGCGTGTGCAATTTAAAAAAAAAAATGAATTGTATGTTGTCTCTCCTATCCCCCTATGAAACATTGTTAGTCCCCTGTCTAAAAGTGTAACTGTAAATCACTTTGAGCCCACTCGTGGGGAAAGCGATTAATACATCGAAATTATTATTATTATTATTATTATTATTATTATTATTATTATTATTATTATTATTATTATTCCTCTGATGTTTGAGTATGTATGTACACCGACACACTGAGTAAAATTCATCTATTTGTTTATTAAAACTTTTACACTCCCCTTTTGGCTCAAGTTGGAAGCCTCCCTCAAATCTAAGGAGCCCTCCTCGAATTTAAGTGGTCTTCGATTGCAGGAAAAGCCACTTAGGTCAGAGGGAGGCTCTTTGGGCTCAAGAAAGGCCACCTGGAGGACAGCTGGATCCCTCCCAGTGTATTTTCCACTAGCAGGTCTGCTGAAATCCGCCTTCACCCGTCAGCCATAGAACTTTTACAACAAGGCCTGGTGATCAGATGGAAAACGAGCAACAAAAATGACAAGGCGGAAGAGCCCATTGTTTCACCAGCAATGGAGGACTCTTTACTGGGCTCTTTACTGCCGGAGCTCCGCTCCTGTGCGCTCCTGCAGGAAATGACACATGCTGCTGCTGATGAATGTCACCAGTTTGCATGAGGGGGTAACGGATGAGGAGCTAATGCCCCTTGCTGATACCGCTGAAGGTGTTTGGAGCATCACTGGGACTTCTCACCTGGACTTGTTACAGGGCCATTTTCACGGCCCAGTCCACGCCTGGGTCCTCCTTAGTCCAGGGGTATCGAACTCATTTGTTACGAGGGCCAGATCTGACCTAAATGAGACCTTGTTGGGGCCGTGAAGCCTCATCGACAAGCAGCCATTCGGAAAATGACTGAGCCAAGCCAGAAGACGTTTACACCGTGCAGTGACAGCATGTGCAATTAAAATGAATATATGTTGTCTTCCCTATCCCCTATGAACATTGTTAGTCCCCTGTCTAAAATGTGTAACTCTACATCACTTTGAGCCCACTGGGGAAAGCGATTAATAAATTGAAATTATTATTATTATTATTATTATTGATAATGATAATACTAAATTGAGCAGACAGGCAGTGCTATGTTCAAGAGGCAGGTTAGAAATACCAAGGGCTTCCCCAGAACCACAATTCAAAAGGTTCCCCACAAACCGACCACATGCAACGTATTACTATGAAGGCCTGGTTGCTCCACTGGTCTGTGAGGCAGGTGAGTGGAGAAAGGACAAGATCTTCAAGTGGACTCCCATTCATATATTTGCAGGCAATCAGAGGGCCCCACAGCCAGAAACGGTCTACCTGTTTTATCATGAGGGTGACTACCCCGAATCAGTTCAAATCCGGGGGGGGGGGGGAGAGAGAGAGACTGGCTGAGACTGTCCAATCTGAGTCCATACTTCTTTATGGGTATATTAAAACCTACCAATCAATACTCCAACCTGGAAACTTGACAGAAGAAGAGGAGGAGGAGGAGGAGGAGATTGGATTTATACCCCACCCTTCACTACCCAAAGGTGTCTCAGAGCGGTTTACAAACTCCTTTCCCTTCCCCTCCCCACAACAGACACCCTGTGAGGTGGGTGGGGCTGAGAGAGTTCTTGACAGATACTGCTCTTTTTCAAGAACATCTCTGACAGAACTACGGCTTGCCCAAGGTCATCCAGCAGGTGCAAGTGGATGAGTGGGGAATTAAACCCGGTTCTCCCTGATTAGAGTCCATGCACTTCACCACGACACCAGAAACTCTACAAAGAACTACGAACCATCTGGCAAGTGGAGGGGCGGGCTAATGAGGGTATCCAGTGTACATGGACCGTTGGACGACATCACTGCAGGAAAACCGGGAACGAGGCAGGCGAAGATTAACAGCTGTTCTTCTGCACAATTGGTCTGGAGAGCTTGCAGCCAGAGGAGAAACAATCTGATTCCTTCACATCTTATCTAAAAAGGGGGGAGGGGGGATAGAAAGCCACACTGTATGAAATGACAAAGACCCATGCGGCTGAGAAAATAAGAAATCACCCGAACAGCTTCATAAATGGCTTTATCTTAACTGAATCAATTGCCTTGAATGAGAGGATATCTGAGCCCAGAACTAAAACATCTCCTGTCCATTAACACAAGATTAGTGCCTTCCATTAGGGTACATATTTAATGACTGGTCTTTGATCAACCACTGTTTAGATGCTGCTCCCCAAAGCATATATGGTACGCACACAGAAACAGATTACCAACTGACATGTCATTACCATCAATGTTCCCTCTAAGCTGAGTTAGTGTGAGCTAGCTCGCAGTTTTTAGTCTCCGGCTCACATATTTTTGCCTTAGCTCAGGAAGGATGGCTCCAGAGCAAACTAATTTATGCAGTAGACAAATCACTTGCTCACAACTTTAATGCCACTAGCTCACAAATCTACAATTTTTGCTGGCAAGACTCCATGGCTTAGAGAGAGTACTCATTACCATATGAGTTACTTGCTTGCTATAAACAGTTTCTTTTGCAGGCCAATTGGTGGCTATTCCCATAATAACATTCTTCCCTTAAAACAGACCACTGACTATATTGATCAGGCCTACAGTGCACAATTACATCTGGCCATCCAGCATCTGTACTGTGACATTCCTTACATATATTTATGGCTCCATTTGGACAATCTTCCAAACCACAGTTTGGAAAATCCTGAATGTGCCACAGCCTCATATACTCCTTCTCCCCTCACAAGTCTCTCCAACCTTTTACAGGCCGTGACAACCATAGTTTGCTAAGATGTCCTAACTGAGCAGCCTCTGGCTAGTACCAGTCTCCAAACCATGGACGGAAGCGGGGTTTGCAAAGCATGACATTGATGGTTAGCACTAATCATACTCTGTTGAAGTATCATAGCAAACTATGGCCACTGCAACCTGGTGTCAGACCCCCAAAGCAGGAGAACAAACCCACGTTCCAAAGAAGTAAGATTTATTTCCAAAGCATGGTTGATCATGAACATACAGAGAATTGTCCAGAATGACTACAATACACAGGGGCAGTATAATATAGGAACTTCAAACTTGGTTAACCCAATGGGCTAAACTCCCTCGCAAGGGAGTTGATTAGAAAAGGCGCGAAGCAGCCTGAGAACTCCAACGGCTCATACCATAAACACAAGTTCAGTTCACACGGGAATCTAATTAAGCAAGGCAAGAAGACATAACACTCCATCGTCCACCTGTAGGAGAAGCTTGGCAGTTACAGTCGCATACCAGAAGAGAATAACACGGGGAGGGAGGGAAGAGGGACACATCCCAGAGAAATGGCAGCTCGCTGACATACTGCCCACCCGAAAATACCACTCACCCACCGTCTCCCGGCCTGGGCGGGAGATCTCCCGGTTTGCCCGGGAGACCTCCAGGTTTGCCCGGGAACTGCTTGTGAAACGCCCGAACATGATAAGGGGCCCGAATATCCCCTTCTTCCACCCATTCGCGGTGCTGGGGACCGAAATCAACCCATTCCACAAGACACCACAGTTTACCACGTTTGAGCCGGGAATCAAGAATGCCAGAAATTTCATAATGTTCCTGGCCGTCCACCAAAACAGGAGGTGGTTGAACATTACTGTTCCTCCATTGACATTGACCAGTATCTTTTTTCAACAAACTGACATGGAATACAGAATGTAAAGATTGTAAGTTTTTAGGCAAAAGTACATCAACAGCCACACCATTCAACACTTTGCGAACCTTGAATGGACCAATGTATTTCCAACCCAGTTTTTTACTGGGACGTAACATTTTAATGTTTTTTGTGGAAACATAAACCGAATCACCAGGTTTGATATCCCATTCCTTGGCTCTATGTTTATCAGCTTGCACTTTATATTTTTCTTTAGCCAAATCAAGAGTGTGACACAGTAGAGGCCAAGCTGATTGTAGAGACTGGCACCACGAGTCCGCATCAGAATGGGGTTTGGAGTCATCCCCCGACCTGTCAAGAAAAGGGAGAGGAGGGCTATCGTATCCAAATACAGCTTTAAAAGGAGACATACCAATGGAAGAATGAACCGTATTGTTATAACAATATTCTGCTAAGGGGAGCAAGTCACACCAATCAGATTGTTGATAGTTTGTGAAACAACGCAAATATTGTTCCAAGGTTTGATTAAGACGTTCTGTTTGTCCGTCAGTCTCGGGATGGTAAGCGCTGCTCAATCCCTGCTCCACCCCCATGAGAGACAACAATTCCCGCCAGAATTTAGAAACAAATTGGGTCCCCCTGTCTGAAATGACCTTGGCAGGCAAAAGATGGAGGCGGACCACATTACCGAAGAAGGCTTTAGCCAAAGCCTGGGCAGTGGGCAAGCTAGGGAACGGTACAAAATGAGCTTGCTTAGAGAACAAATCAACCACAATCCAAATCACTGTTTTCCCTTTGCTGGGAGGCAAGTCAGTGATGAAATCCATAGAAACCACTTCCCATGGCCTGGAAGGGGTGGGGAGAGGATGAAGGAGTCCAGCCGGCTTCCCCCGTTGGGGCTTGGACAGTGCGCAGGTCTGACAAGAGCGTACGAACTCCAGAAGATCTTTGCGCATGTGTGGCCACCAGAACTGTCTGCGTAGGAGTTGGAGAGATTTGACGAAACACCAGTGGCCCGACAGTTTGGAGCCATGCGCAGAGTGCAGGATGTCCCTGCGAAGAGAAATTGGGACATAAAGCCGGTGGCTGGAGTAAACAAACCCCTCGGGGTCGCGCACACAGTCAGGAAAGGCACGAATCACAGTCTCATCCTCACTGGAGAAGGCAGAACGGTATTTAGCTTTCCAATCCCCCGCAGGAGGGGGGGGTGGACTTGCGGCCACCGAAGAACTCAGAGGCGTGGGAAGCTTCCTAGCCCCTCCCAGTTGCTTTGGAGTGAACACTGAGTCAATAACTACCTCCGATTGGCTGTCGTGCTGAGGGAGGCGTGACAAAGCATCAGCCAGCGAGTTGGAAGACCCGGGAAAATGGTGGAGCGTGAACTGGAACTTAGCAAAGAAGTCAGCCCACCGGAGTTGTTTAGCATTAAGCATCCGAGGGGACTTTAA
>NW_015162490.1:272563-308763 GCF_001447785.1 Gekko japonicus | reverse complement strand
GGTGGAATGACAGGACCCAGACGATCCGCGATGCGATCGTCCACCATCTGGTGCATGGCGTTGAAAACTTCTGTCACTGTCCTCATGAGATCCTGCACCGACCTCTCGAGCTCCTGGATCCTGCCATCCTGGGATGCCCCCCAGCCTGGCTGCTCTTCCCGCTCGTCTCGTCCGGTCGCTCTCTCCTCCGGCCAAAACTCATCCTCCCCTCGATAAGCCACAGCCGGGCAACTCCGGGGTCTTTCAGGATAAGATCCCGGTTCAAAAAGGCTTTCTCGGGGCCCACTGCCCCGATGAACAAACGTTTCCCTGGTGCCTTGGGTATCGAACATAGTCCAATCCTCTGAGGCTTTGACCTCTTGTTTTCCCCAATGCGATGGGGTAGGAGGAGGCCAAGGAATAGTCTCATGCCTCGGGATCGCTCCCCCAACGGCACCTCGGGCTTCCATGTAGTCCGATGTTAAGGCAGTGGCCGGGACGGCACCTCGGTCCTCTGCCCAGAAAAAGGATTTCCCTTCGGCCCCGCTCATGATCGATGTCAGACTCGGGGTGAGGGGGAAAGAGGATTCTGGACAAAATGTCAGACCCCCAAAGCAGGAGAACAAACCCACGTTCCAAAGAAGTAAGATTTATTTCCAAAGCATGGTTGATCATGAACATACAGAGAATTGTCCAGAATGACTACAATACACAGGGGCAGTATAATATAGGAACTTCAAACTTGGTTAACCCAATGGGCTAAACTCCCTCGCAAGGGAGTTGATTAGAAAAGGCGCGAAGCAGCCTGAGAACTCCAACGGCTCATACCATAAACACAAGTTCAGTTCACACGGGAATCTAATTAAGCAAGGCAAGAAGACATAACACTCCATCGTCCACCTGTAGGAGAAGCTTGGCAGTTACAGTCGCATACCAGAAGAGAATAACACGGGGAGGGAGGGAAGAGGGACACATCCCAGAGAAATGGCAGCTCGCTGACACCTGGAATGAAAGAGGCAATCCATGCAGGAGAGAGGAGTAAGTGAACCAGTGGCAAGCTCTGGGTCCTTGAAGGTTTGCCAAAATGGGTATGTATGAATGGTAGCTTAACGGCACAGTCCTAAACACTGTTACACCATTAGAAGCCTATTGACTTCAATGGACTTAGAAGGGTGTAACTTTAGGACTGCACCGTTTATCTCCAAACTATTTGAATGACATACATTAGAACAGTCTTCTACTAAAACTTCTGTCACCCCATATTAAAGCCATAAAAGGATATTAAAAAGAACCTGAGGGCCACAAATTAAGCTGTTAAGAATAACAACTTGTGTCCCTGTGCATGATTGAAAACACAAGACAAGCAATGGTGTTTTATTTCATAATGTTTCCTGCTTCACAGATTTGTATAAGCCATAAGAAGTGCTGTAGGAGTATTAGGATAAGGTACAAATGTAATAACACATGAAAATGTGGCACAAACCAGATTATTCCTAGGTGGAACACACCGCTGTTGGAAAGAAAGAAAGAAAGAAAGAAAGAAAGAAAGAAAGAAAGAAAGAGAGAGAGAGAGAAAGAGAAAAAGAAAGAGAGAGAGAGAAAGAAAGAAAGAAAGAAAGAAAGAAAGAGAGAGAGAGAAAGAGAGAGAGAAAGAGAGAAAGAGAGAAAGAGAGAAAGAAAGAAAGAAAGAGAGAGAGAGAAAGAGAGAAAGAAAGAGAGAGAGAAAGAAAGAAAGAGAGAAAGAGAGAGAGAGAGAAAGAGAAAGAAAGAAAGAGAGAGAAAGAGAGAAAGAAAGAAAGAAAGAAAGAGAGAAAGAAAGAAATAAATAAAGAGAGAAAGAGAGAAAGAGAGAAAGAGAGAAAGAGAGAGAGAGAGAAAGAAAGAAAGAGAGAGAGAGAAAGAGAGAAAGAAAGAAAGAAAGAGAGAAAGAAAGAAAGAAAGAGAGAGAGAGAGAGAAAAAGAAAGAAAGAAAGAACTTCTAGCTTCTTTTCAAGAAAAAGAAGAATGGGCTTCATACCCCACCCTTCACTACCCAAAGGAGTCTCAGAGTGGCTTACAATCACCTCCCCTTCCTCTTCCCACAACAAACACTGAGAGAGCTCTGAGAGAGCTGTGACTGACCCAAGGTCACCCAGTTGGCTGCATGTGGAGGAGTGGGGAATCAAACCCAGCTCTCCAGATTAGAGTCCGCTACTTTTAACTCTGAGCTGGCTCTCAAGGAACAGGAGTCTTAAGGTAACTGTAAACTTTGTGTTCTGGTATTTAATATCGGTTGATGGAGGATGAATCCATGCATCCCTTTGTACAGGGTGGAACGCCAATGAGCTCCGAATCTGTACCAAAGCGCTACTGCAAAGTCACCACCCAGACGGCTGGTCTGCCTTTGACACAGACCACTGGATAGCTCATAAATATCTAAGCACATAAGCCCAATTTACTTATCCTTCCGTCACATGGAAAGACAGCGTTACAAATATTTTACGAGGTTGTTTTTAAAAAATAAAAATAAAATAAGTGCAGCAGATCTGCAATTATACAATTTATGGTCACTCTTGATCACATGGAGCGGACTAGGGACAAAACAAAGTAAACGTTGGGCTACACAGAGAAGAACAGAGCACAGTTGTTCCCATGTGTGGGCAGACGCATGTCCCCGTGCATGAGGCCCTCTCTTCAGTCAGATTAAATTCCTCCCGGGGAAGCCTGGCCGTTAAGGAAGAAACTTCCCTTTTGCTATCTCCTTCCTATTCTAAAGGAGCCGCGGTGGCTCAAGTGGTTAAGACGCTGAACTGCAGGCTGTGGAAGGTCGGTAGTTCAGCAGTTCGAGACCCGAGTGTGCCGCATGACGGAGTGAGCTCCCGTCTCTAGTTCCAGCTCCTTGCCAACCTAGCAGTTTGAAAGCAAGAAATTGCAAGTAGATAAAGAGGAACTGCTCCGGTGGGAAGGGAACAGCGTTCCGTGCGCCTTGGTGTTTAGTCATGCCGGCCACATGACCACGGAAATGTCTTCGGACAGCGCTGGCTCTTCGGCTTTGAAACGGAGATGAGCACCGCAACCCTAGTCGGATTCGACTGGCTTTCGAGCAAGGGAACCTTTACCTTTTACCTCCTATTCTAAAGGAAATGCAGGCTTAGGTTTTACACCTGGTTGAGGGAACGATACGCACTTTGGCAACTATGAGATCACTTGACAAAGCGACAAGGCTTCCAAGTAAGCATGGAAAGAACAATGAAACCCAGTATATTTAACTATTGCTCTCTGTTTTCTGTTTTCATGATGTTTCCCTTGTGAGTCATCTCGTGCAGGTTTTCTAGAGAGGCAGCACTGAAACGTTCTGAATAAATAATTATCAGGCATACAGCAGCAGCACCAAATACTACAATGCCCATGTGGAGATGCGAGTATTCCAAACACCGACACACTATGTGCAACATGGATCCCTAGAGAAGGGGAGGCAGAGGCCACGGAGGTAGTGTGAGAGGGGAGAGCAGAAGCTTATAGTCACCTATTGGTGCACATCCTGAGCAGAGATTCCTCCGATAAGGGTTTCGAGTGCCCAATAATCCAAAATGAAACATGTATGACTACACAAACTGAGAGGGTCTGGAGCGGGGGCGGCAAACTGTGGCTCAGGAACCGCATGCAATGACAATGTTTTCTTTAAGAGGCTATAAGATTCCCTGTATTGGAGCAAATTGCCACTAACATATACTTGACCACACCTGTTTGCAAACATGGAGATGCAATCTGGAAGCAGACCCTGGTTCGGAAGTAAACTGTTGAGGGCTGACACTACTGCAACGTCTACAAGTATCAGTTCGGTTTTCCCTGCACCAACATACTGAAGATTTCTCCACATGGAGCTTAGAGCTACATACTGGACAGCTGCCAATTTCAGCCCTTCCTCCCCTATCAGTATTGAACAACCCCACACAATAACACTGAGGCATTCTTATGCATTGTTAGGTTTGACTGCCATGGCTTATATGGGTAGGTTTAGTAAAGCTGCTTCAGTAGCGCTCCCAGAAATGTTTCAACTACAGTTGTACACTTAGATTGCAAGAATTTTCGGGGGGCAATGCGCTTTTTTGAAATGAAAATCTATGCAGTATTCTGCATACCGCATGCAGAATGTTGTTGTTCAGTTACTCAGTCGAATCCAGCTCTTCACGACCCCATGGACCCTCATCATGCCAGGCCCTCCTGTCTTCCGTTGTGTTCCGGAGTTTGCTTAATTTCACGCTCATTGCATCGATAACACTGTCTAACCATCTCATCCTTTGCTGTCCCCTTCTTCTTTAACCTTCAATCTTTCCCAGCATCAGGGTCTTCTCCCTTCTCATTGGGTGGCCAAAGTATTTGAGCTTCAGTTTCATTATCTGGCCTTCCAGGGAACAGTCAGGGTTGATTTCTTTTAGGATTGACTGATCTGATCTCCTTGCAGCCCAAGGGACTCTCAAGAGTCTTCTCCGGCACCATAATTCGAAAGCATCTATTCTTCGACGCTCGGCCTCCTGATTCTGATGTGGTCCATGGGGTCGCAAAGAGTCGGACTCGACTGTGCGACTGAACAACAACATTCTGCATGTGGTCTGAAAGCCTTGGACACTGACCGGAGGAGCTGGTGTGACAGCAAGAAACGTTCAGAGAGTAAAGGAGCTTCAGTGGTTAGCAAGCCAGCTTCTTTGAGGGAAAGGGAAGTCATCTGAATTAAAACTTCATACAGAGAATGCCATAGAATCTGGAAGAGATGCCAGGAGGCAGAGATGCCAAGCGACATGGATCTCAAAAGGAGGCAGTGCCCCCAAATCTCTGGAAACTTGTCAACCTGGAATTGGCATCCCTAGTCAATACGCTATGGGGAAAGGGAGAAAGGAATTCTGTCCGACTGAGAGAAAGGCCTAAAGCAGAAGTGTCAAACTCATTTGTTACGAGGGCCAGATCTGGCACAAATGTCATTTTGTTGGGGCCGGGCCATGTGTGCCTTAAAACGTATTGCCAGGTACTGGAGACAGAAACTGTATAAAGAACAGCAGCCAGTAAGCTCTGAGTTGGTGTATCCTCACTGCAAGGCCCCAAGGGCTGGGAGGGGGGTGTAGAGGAAAACCCACATGGGCGGATTGGAGAGCCAGCGGTGCAGCTCTGGGCAGATGCTACCATGATGCTTGACTGCTGCAGACGAGGTTGTTCTGCCATGCTGAAGCCACAATCGGAGTGGTTTCACCCACTCCCCCCAGTACTCCTCCCTTGCACTAGTGGCTCACGGGCCGCATAAGAGGCCTGAACGGGCCACTTCCGGCCCCTGGGCCTTATGTCTGACGACCCTGGCCTAAAGTATACACTGGACTTAAAACTATGGGTTTGGGGAAACAACGAGTGGCAGAAACGTGTAGGTGGAGCAGCCAAGGTTCATGCATGCCAAAAGAGACGGTGCACCATTGCCGGAAGCAGGCAATCGAGAGCAAAGGAGGTCATGGAGGCCCTGGGAACAGCCAGACAAGGCTTCTGTGTGATCACTGCACAGTGAACCAAAAACCCTAACATGACAAATGGGACCAAGAAGCTGGGGAGGGGGGCACAGAGCTGAATTTCATGTGGATTTGAGCTCACCAACAATTCTTTCGCTGCAGGTTTTAAGCAAATAAAAAGCATTCCATGCATATTTAGATTGGACTTTAAACACAAAACAAAATACCTTAAGACAGTTTCCAGTGTGCAAAAGTTTCTTCAAGACTGACCCTGAGAAAAAAAGGGGGGGGGGAATGTTAGAATATTTCCAAATAATCTGCTGTATCTTCCATCAGTCACTTAAACCCAGTTAGCCAAAAGCAAACCCCTCAGAAATGCTTACAATTCAGGTCTCATTCTGATGGACACCAGACGAAGCAGTGACCCTTGTCTGAGTTGGACCACAGTGCACTGTCATGGCAGCTCACATGATGGAACAATGTTGATCAAAAACCATCCCTCCACATAGAAGACTATCTGTCGCCCAGTAAGAGGCTAGGTCAGTATGCAGCAGCAGGAGCATTGCCACCATGTGAGTGCCTCCCCGCGGAATGAAATGAGACACCCCAGAAAGAGCTTTACCTCCTCGTCTGCCATTTGTGAACTCTTCCCAGAATGTTTAGCGGAAGGTTCAACAGCACCAGTGCTGTCACCATAGCAGGTGGCTTGGGCAACACACTGCAGTAGACAACCAAATGACCAGGAAGGTTCAGATCCAGAATAGAGTGGAAGATAAGGCTTTGCCTCAAGCTGGGGCGGGGGGGGGGGGGTCAACCCAATGAGCAATTCATTCCTTAATTCTGAGTTAGGCAATTTATCTGAACTTCATGTGCTCTTGTAAAATCGAGCATAAATAAATTCAATTATGTTGGTATAATTATTTCCAATAAGAAAAGGCTAACACTGATAGCCAAAGGTCCATGCATACTGGATTGGACTATTTACCCCCTTGCTGTTATGAAATAGCCACATTTCTTTTATACATGCACATCCAATGGAATGACTGCATATTTGCCATGACTGCTTTTTACTTGAGAACACTGGGGCAACACAATCAAAGGAGGCAATTCTTGGACCAAAAGTCTATACTTTAGAACCACTGGGCGAGTGATTGCACATTTAAAGATCTCATTTGCATATTTATTGTGTGCCTGGTGGTTTTATTCTGGAACAACTGGTTTTCTGGTCCATATTGAATTTATATTTTGTATCTATTCTGATTGTGTCTACAGGATTGTATTATATTTATATAGCCATCTTGCCATTTAATCGTTTGACCTCTGAGGAAGGCCTATGCAGGCAGAAATGTGTCAGGTTTTTAAGCCCGTGTGTATTGCCACATTATTTATATATTTGATGTGAATGGGCCCTTATATATGTTTTAAAACTTGTAAATACATGTATCTTTTTCTATATATTTTCTACATTTAGTTTTTAATATTGGCCCTCTTTTTCACATTTTACTAGCCTTTGTTAGGTTCTGAATTTTAGTGTTAAGCTTCAGTTTTTTGCCCTTTCTGTCCCTGCACATTTGCCAAAACCTTCACATGCTCATAGACTAAACCGTTTTACTTATTAAAACAAGACACTGCTTGCAGTTGTTAAAAAAAAGGTTTCCATTAACAAATGACCTTGATCAAGTTGAACAAAACTGATAAAAGGGAATACAGCACAAGAGGACAGTTTAATTTCATTAAGGCAATCTGGAATTTTTAGACTGGCATTGCTAGAGAGCAGAGGAGCATACGCCCAACTCAGTAATAAAATACACATAGTAAAAGGCCAGGCACGCAAGTACTCTTACCTATACTGTGGAAATGCCACCGAAAGAAAATCCTTTCAGGTAGTAGTTGTAATAATCTCTGCAGAAGACAGGATAAAAAGTTTTATACCAGATTAGCACATAGCAGCCACTCAATGTCCTTACTTGATCACAAGGATTACTAGAAAAGGGGGCAGGGTGTCCTCTGTCAAAATATTTTCTTCTACTGATTACCAATGTTCCCTCTAAGCTGAGTAAGTGTGAGCTAGCTCAAAGTTTTTTAGCCTCCGGCGCACACATTTTCGTCTCAGCTCTGGAAGGATGGCTCCAGAGCAAACTAATTTATGCAGCAGCCAAATCGCTCGCTCACAACTTTAATGCCAGGAGCTCACAAAGTAGAATTTTTGCTCACAAGACTCCATGGCTTAGAGGGAGCATTGCTGATAGCCCACCTTCCCCAATAGTAAAAAAAAATAAAAATGGCCGACTCCTAGTGGCGTCTACTGTGCTGTCCAAAGGTATCAGTTGTTTAACTACCATTGTTAAAGAAAATGTTCTAAACCAAGTAGGCAACTCCCAAGTTGGGGGGGGCTTATAACATGGCTTGAATAATTTGAAGTCAAGCAAAACTGGGACTGGCCACACATAACACGGATGTATATATGGGGTGGGTGAGAAAAAGATACCTGACTCAAAATTAGGTGCGTAACAGAAAAACGATCCACTTCTGAAAGTGAAAGGGTTCTAATGTGTTCTAACTCATTCCACATTTCTTTGAAATTAATGGGTCTTGGAAATTCACAGGCCACACAATTATTATTTCAGGGCTCTTTTTGTAGAAAAAGCCCAGCAGAAACTCATTAGCATATTAGGCCACACCCTGACAGCACAGCTCATTGGCATTATAGGCCACACCCCCATGTTACCAGAAGTGTGCTCATCCAGCCACACTCACCTTTTGCTTCTTATTCTGTTTACCTTGTTTGTTGTCAAAACACAGGGCCTTTTTTTATAGCAGGAACTCCTTTGCATGTTAGGCCACACACCCCTAATGTAGCCAATCCTAATGAGTTTCTGCTGTTGGGCGTGGCCTATTATGCTAATGAGTTCCTGCTGGGCGTGGCCAACTTGGGAGCCAGCCGGAACTCCGTTCCTGTGCGTTCCTGCCCAAAAATAGCCCTGGTTATCATCAATAAAATTTATATCCCTTTACCCTCACAAGGGCCGTCAAGGTGGCTAACAAATTAAAACATATAAAATATCACATTCAAACCACCCCCCCCAAAGCGCACATTGTTAAAACAATTAAAAACAGAGCATAAGTACATACAAAGACATAAAAACAACAACTGGAACATTGGTCAGGAAGCAGGGGGTCACTGAGGGAATCGCAAGCAAAATACTGGTGGAAGATGGCAACAGAAGGGAACAGACAAATTTCCCTAAGGCAGAGAGTCCCACACTTTTGGTAGCAAATAATTGGTAACATGAAAGCAGCATAAAGCTATTATTGGCATCAGTACTGGATACATGAACTCCAAAACAACATAACAGCCGATGCTTTAATCTCTGAGTCTCTATCCTGTATGCATATCTTTATCTATCTGTAGAGAGAAAAGAAGGCACCTTTAATCATTCTGGACTTAACAAAAGCAAATCATTTCTCATTCCAGTGTAAATATAAAATATAAACTGCACTAAATTCCAAACCGTTACTGACATCTTGTTCAGATTTTAATCATAAAGAAATATAAAATACCTCGGGGAAACCCCATAGCGCGGAATACTCCCTTTTGTGTTTTACTCCATTTATATGGAAATCCATTAGCACACTTGAAATAGAAATTAGGTATTACTTCTAAGCAACACACCAGGGGACTTGCTGGTTCTTTTATTCATACTCCTTTTGCTTCTGCACTTACTGCATGACTAAGAATAATTTGAAGAGTAAACTTTGACTTACACAGGCTGCTCTGTTCTTTTTCCCCTTTTTCTTTTACTTAAGCAGATGCGTTTAATAACCCATCTGGGGACTTTTTTAAACTTACAAATTGATGTTGGGAAGTACCTCTTAACCAGTGTTCCCTCTATGCTGAGTTAGTGTGAGCGAGCTCACAGTTTTTTAGCCTCCAGCTCACAGATTTTTGTTTTAGGTCAAGAAGGAGGGCTCCAGAGCAAACTGACTTATGCAGCAGCCAAATCGCTTGCTCACGACTTTAATGCCAGGAGCTCACAAAGTAGAATTTTTGCTCACAGGGCTCCACAGCTTAGAGGGACCATGGCTCTTAACCAGATTATCTGCAAACCATAAGGAATGTCGTCATCTCAAAGCAAATCAACATGTAACGTTAGGGAGACTTGCCAACTACCCCTGAGACTGCCCCAGGGCTGGCATCAACATGCAATGTGGTGGGGCAGATGCCAGGAACCAAGTCACTTTGCAGGGCTAACCCCCTTGTCTGCGCACTTCACCTGCCACCTACTTGCCAGTGTGCAAGCACTCCGTCAGCCATGTTCCTGGTTGCATGTGCTCCCCAGCACCAGAAGAAGAGTAGAGATTGGATTTATACCCTGCCCTTCCCTCGGAGTCTCAGAGTGGCTCACAAACTCCTTCCCCTTCCCACAACAGTCACCCTGTGAGGTAGGTGGGCCTGAGAAAGCCCTTTCAAGAACTGCAGTTGAGAGGACAGCTCTGACAGAACCATGGCTTGCCCAAGGTCATCCAGCAGCTGCAAGTGGAGGAGTGGGGAGTCAAACCCGGTTCTCCCAGATTAGAGTCCGCGCACTTAACCACGACACCAGACTGGCTCTCGGGGAGTAAGTGTGTGAACAGCACACAGGGGCACTGCTACTGGCAGTCACCACGGCGGCACTCCCAACCAGTGTTCCCTCTAAGCTGAGTCAGTGTGAGCTAGCTCACAGTTTTTTAGCCTCTAGCTCACACATTTTTTGTCTCAGCTCAGGAAGGAGGGCTCCAGAGCAAACTGATTGATGCAGCAGCCACATCGCCCGCTCACACTTTAATGCCCGTAGCTCACAAAGTAGTTTTTTTGCTCACAAGACTGCACAGCTTAGAGGGAACATTGCTCCCAACCACACACTTGCCCCAGTCAGGGAAAGGACATACAGACAGGGTGGGCTGCTGTGAGTAGGCACGGAACAACACATAAGCGGAGCAGATGGGAAGGGGGGCATGTGGGTGGGTAATAAGGATAGTGGCGGGGGAGACCTGAAACCAACCCTGCAGTGCCCTCGTCCCTCCCAGCACCTAAGCTTAGCATTACGCACAAGCAGCCCCGACCCGAGTAAAAATGAACCCGGGAAAAGCAACCTTCGGCACTTGAGAATGCTGACCAAAACTGGGCTCTTCCATGAATACGCCCGGGGTTACTGAAAACAGCATGCAATGCCAGCTCTGGCCACTGGAGCAGGAGGAGACTGCCACACAGAAGCAGGCGGGGAGAGTGAACACACGCAACCCCCGCATCCTGCTCCCGAGCTGTACACCTTCACTGGCTCTACATCCAACAACTGTCCTTCTGGCTGAGGAAGCCTTTCAACTGCCTGGAGAGGTTCAATATTGATGCTGGCTGTGTCACCACTTCCACAGGCTTCAGCTGTCTACGCTGACTGGATCTCCATGTCTCAAGATCCAATACTGGAGTCTCGTGTGCAGTTCTCGAGGCCTCACTTCAAAAAGGGGACAGAATGGAGCGGGTACGGAGGAGAGCGATGAGGGTGATCAGGGGCCTGGAGACCAAGCCCGATGAGGAAAGGCTGAGGGACCTGGGAATGTCTAGTCTGAAGAAGAGGAGGTTGAGGGGGACACGATTGCTCTCTCTCTTTTTAAAATTTTATTAAAAAAACAAGACAAATACAAAACATAAAACTTAACATTTCTACAACAAGCAACAGAACATACCAAATTGTAAACAATTATCTGGACTATTAAATACAAATATACAACACATAAATGTAAGTGTTAATCAGTTATAACTAGTCGTATATAAACCGCTACCCTTTTTGATGTCATATACACCGTTTAACTAATAATATTCCTTCTACTTCAAACACAGATATCATCAGGACACTTTGAGACTAAGAGAAGGCAGAGGAGAGGTAGGTAAAGAGGAATATATTTTAAAGTAACTCTTGATAGATAGGGTTTGAGGGTAGAATCTTGTTAGAATTAATATACTCCATACAGGGGAACCATTTGGCTTTATGTCGTCTGTCTAGGAAAGATGTCTGATTGCAGAAGGTCATTATTGATTTTTTCCCATACTTAATAAGTGCCCAATTTTTGTCAAATCACAAGTCTACAGATAGTACTACTTGTTGCCTCCATAAATTCACAATGGATGTTTTGGCAGCTGTAAGTAGGCAGTTAATCAAATCTTTCCTGATATCAGGAATGTCCATTGATGTCCAGTGGCACAAGAAAATGACTTCCGGTGTTAGAGTGATGTTGTATCCTGTTATCAGGAAAACATACCTTTCAATTTCCCTCCAGAAAATCTGTAACAGAGGGCAGTCTTACCAACAGTGTTTGAAGGAGCCCAGGAAGTCACTCTTTTTGTAGCAGGAACTCCTTTGCATCTTAGGCGACACACCCCTAATGTAGCCAATCCCCCAACAGCTTACAGAGCTCTTCTTACAGGGGCTACTGTCAGCTCTCGGAGGATTGGCTACATGAGGGGTGTGTCGCCTAATATGCAAAGGAGTTCCTGCTACAAAAAGAGCCCTATATACGGGCTAATTTTACCGGTGTCATGTACCATCGGGTTAATATTTTAAAGTTTTGCAGTCTAACATGCTCTCTTTAAGTATCTAAAGGGCTGTCCCTTAGGGGAGGGCAGGGAGCTGTTCCTGTTGGCAGCAGAGGAGAAGACTCACAATCATGGGTTTAAATTAAGGTACAGGCTGGATATTAGGAAAAAAACCAGGGCTTTTTTTGTAGAAAAAGCCCAGCAGGAACTCATTAGTATAATAGGCCACACCCAACAGCAGAAACTCATTAGCATATTAGGCCACACCTGGACAGTGCAGCTCATTAGCATATTAGGCCATGCCCCATTCTTTCCCTTGGCTTTAAATGCCTCCCCGATCCTTCCAGGCCCCCCCAGGCCCACCAGCCTCAGAATTTCCGGGGGGGGGTCACTCTCCAGGCCTTCCCTCTGTAGCCACGCATGCAGAGGTTATGGCAGTAGTGGGCGTGGCCAACTCTGAAGCCAGCCGGAACTCCGTTCCTGTGCGTTCCTGCCCAAAAATAGCCCTGGGAAATACATTTTTACAGTAAACGTTGTGCAACAGTGGCATCGGCTGCCCAGGGAGGTGGTGAGCTCCCCCTCACTGGCAGTCTTTAAAAGCTGTGGCTGGACTCTGGAGCCAGGGAGGCTCTAGGCTGATACTGCATTGGGCAGGGGGTTGGACTAGATGGCCTGTCTGGCCCCTTCCAGATCTGTGATTCTAAGACAAAGACTAGACTCTTCTTCTCTAAAGTAGTTTCTCTGGTAAAACTATAGTTTACCACTTGAGCATGCTATTCCCCCCCCCCTAACATTTTACGTTGTCTAACCAACATGACTGTTTCCTAGATTGCTCCAAAGTTTTGATACCAACCAACGGCCTCTGCTGCTTGGAAACATGTCACATTAAGTATATCACAGCAGGTTAAAAATACATCTCCTATCGCTGAGGCTATTCAATGACATTCTGCAGATGGTGGCTCTTTAAGCTGGCGGAAGGAGAAGAAAGATCCACCATCGGCAGAAAAGAGCCTGTAGGATAAAGTCTTAAGCATGAAGTTACTAGAAGGCTTTAGACAACTCACCCCTGCGGCTAGCGACCTTACCACTGCATAAAACCAGGGGTCATTTCTTGCAGGAGCGCACAGGAGCGGAGCTCCGGCAGTAAAGAGCCCAGGGGGTGGGCACAGGCAACAAGCCCCACCCCCTGCTCCCACTCAGTCAGAGCAAGAACCAGCCGGGTAAGCTGCAGAGCCCCCCCCCCCCCGGCTCCCCGGTCCAAAACAGTCCAGTGGCACTTTTAAGACCAGGTTTTATTCAGGTACAAGCTCTCCCTCCTCTATGAGGGACAGATCTCCACGTTCCCCCCCCCCCAACAGCTAGCAATCCAAAACAGTCCAAAATAAGTGGAGCCTGAGCGGTGGGTGTTGCCTTCTGACACACTTCCGGTGATGTCAGGGTGTGTGGCATATGCAAATGAATTATGCTAATGAGTTATGCTAATGAGCTCCTGCACCTCTTTTTCTACGAAATGACCCCTGCATAAAACTATCTAATGATTATTGAGATAACATATGTGAAGGGCTCTGAACACCCTAAAGTAAAAGGTAAAGGTTCCCTTGCTCGAAAGCCAATCGAGTCCAACTCTAGGGTTGGCTCATCTCCATTTCAAAGCCGAAGAACCAGCGCTGTCCGAAGACGTTTCCGTGGTCATGTGGCCGGCATGACTAAACACCAAGGCGCACGGAACGCTGTTCCCTTCCCACCGAAGTGGTACCTATTTATCTACTTGCAATTTCTTGCTTTCGAACTGCTAGGTTGGCAGGAGCTGGAACTAGAGACGGGAGCTCACTCCGTCATGCGGCACACCCGGGTCTCGAACTGCTGAACTACCGACCTTCCACAGCCTGCAGTTCAGCGTCTTAACCACTTGAGCCTAAAGTGCTGCGTAAATACTTACTGTCATTCCTGTTATATTGTCCCAGTGGTTGGATTCCCTGGGAACCTGTTTCTGCAGAGCAGAATAGCTGTGTTGCAAGGCATCAGCTTGGCAGGCAACCTCTGTTAGGGATGCTATTTCTGCACTCCCAGCCCCACAGGATTATGCCGTTTTACTAAGAATTTTTGCTGTTAGACTCAAACATGACCACATTTTGCAATCAGCTTGCTGACGGAAGGAATAGCCTTTTTTTTTTGCCAGGAAACCTTGCTGTTAGATTCCAATACTGTTATCATTCAAATGCTATATTTTGTAACTGGCTTCCTGACTGACCAACTAATTCTATCGTACCTGTAATCTGCCTTGAGTCCCAGTGAGAAGGGCAGATTATAAATGAAAACAAAGAAATTAATTAATTCGTATCTGCCTGGTTGTCACAAAAGGGACTGGAAGTGGGAGATACTTCAAGTCACTGTCGATGTGAAAACTGGTTCATCTGGTCTTCTTTATACTTAAAAAAAATAGGCGTGGGACAATTCTGGGAGCAGCAAGCATGTGGATCACTCAAAATAGCTTGTCTGTTAAAAAAAAATTACGCATGTTAATCAACTATGTTAACAGGTTACGAAGAAGAAGAAGAGGAGGAGGAGGAGGAGATTGGATTTATACCCTGCCCTCCACTTGGAGTCTCAGAGTGGCTTACAAACTCCTCTCCCTTCCCCCTCCCCACAACAGACACCCTGTGAGGGAGTTGGGGCTGAGAGAGAGCTGAGAGAACTGGCCCTGAGAGAACAGCCCTGACAGAACTATGGCTTGCCCAAGGTCATCCAGCAGCTGCAAGTGGAGGAATGGGGAATCAAACCTGGTTCTCCCAGTCCACACACTTAACCACTACACCAAACTGGCTCTCTTGACTATTTAACACTGACTATTTAAGATGCTGGACACATCATAAAACGAGACATGTAATAATCACATCACCACCTGCAGACGACATGTTCCGGTCCCACAGCGTGTTGCAGCTGAGAGGGAAAGCTGGACATTGTCTACAATAAGATTATTTATTGATTGATTTGATTTGTATCCTGCCCTCCCCGCCGAGGCAGGCTCAGGGTGGCTTACATTACAAGTTAAAATATTAAAGTACAGGTAAATGGAAGGGTTCGGGAGCCAAGTGACCAGGCGGGGAAACATTAACCACTAGCCACTGTATGTGGAGCAACAGATGACTAGTGGTGACAAAGGCGGTGCGGACCCAGCCCTTTCCTGAGCTCTCTGTGCTTTGTTCCTTGGAGGAACATTCTCCATTCCACCAGAGTAGTTTCCCCCTCAGTATGCAGTTGAGCTGCGGTGGCTCGAGTGGTTAAGATGCTGAACTGCAGGCTGTGGAAGGTCGGTAGTTCAGCAGTTCGAGACCCGAGTTGCCGCATGACGGAGTGAGCTCCCGTCTCTAGTTCCAGCTCCTGCCAACCTAGCAGTTCGAAAGCAAGAAATTGCAAGTAGATAAAGAGGTACCACTTCAGTGGGGAGGTAACAGCGCTCCGTGCGCCTTGGTGTTTAGTCATGCCGGCCACATGACCACGGAAACGTCTTCGGACAGCGCTGGCTCTTCGGCTTTGAAACGGAGATGAGCACCGCAACCCTAGAGTCGGATTTGACTGGCTTTCGAGGAAGGGAACCTTTACCTTTACTATGCAGTTGTAAGTAAAGGGTGGAGTAGTGCTTTCAGCCTTAGAATTCCACCATGTAAAAAGAGAACCCCCTTTCTTTGGAAACTGAGACACAGCTTAGTTTGTAACATTTATCAATACCAGGTGTCACTCAAATGGTTGCAAGTGTTCCAAAAAGGTATAATGATTATGTAAATCCTGCTCTAAAAGGTGTTTACTGATCTGGATGTGCTGAAGTTTGATTCCAGGTGCCAAGCTCTAATAACCCTCATTAGCTATTTAGCTAATTGAAACAAAACAGGGGACAAGCCCTTACTCCTGCTGATACAGGATGAAATTGGCTGCCCAAACAACCAATTTGTGAACCTCCTACGGCTCGAAAATATAGATGTTAATCTAGATGACATTTACACAGTTTTTCTGCCTTATGTTTGCTTTGAGGGAACCCTCAGCCAATCTTATGACAGCTCCTTTCCGTGGAAAAAAATTCTGACCCTGTCTTCAGAATAACACTATCACTTTCATACCAGAAGATTTCAGCACAGAAGAACCAGAAGGGAGAGGGAACCCCCCCCCCCCAGAATATTTTTGGTTTAACTACTCAGAAAAATTCAATGTCAGTGCTGCATAGACATGTGGTTCATAAATCTGCAACTTTTCAGAAGACAAACACCAAAGACTGGAACAGGTACCACATTAACGAAATAATTTTTCCTTTCTGGAAGCATTCCGTTCAAATTCTCTCCAGAAACAAGCTACCCAAAAATAAGCTATTATTGTAAGTGAGACTGGACAAAGAGGAAAGGTGGGTTTATATAAAAATGTTTAAACAAATAAATAAACGAGGGCAGGATTCAGCAGGTGCGTTGTGCTAGTGGAGGCTCTTTCCTCTAGTGGAATCATTTCCTGGTTTAAGAGGGTCCTATTTTGGCAAACGAGCATCTTACACCATGTGAAGACTCCTTTCCACCAGAGGAAAGTGCCTCTATTAGCGCGATGGATCTCTGGGATCCAGCCCACAGTAGGCTAATACTTATACAGCGCAATTTAAAGTATGTAATCCAATGAACATAGATTACTACTAGTGTAATCCTTACTACAGGCCACTAAAGTATACAAGCACTATCTACCCCATATTGCAAGTCCTTTTACTGCCTGCACTGGATGGGCCAAATCCGGAGGCTGCTAGGAGCCTTCTAGCCTATTCCCACTCTCATCCCCAAAGAAATGATCAAAAGCATGAAAAAAACGCCGAGATGTCAAATGGAATATTTTGTTAACAGTTCAGTTCCTAATTATATGGAGGCGGGAGAGAGGGCAGGACCCGGCCACCACCATTTGCAACACTGTCCAATGAACATAGATTACTACTAGTGTAATCCTTACTACAGGGCACTAAAGTATACAAGCACTATCTACCCCATATTGCAAGTCCTTTTACTGCCTGCACTGGATGGGCCAAATCCTGCAAAGACAGTAGTCAAGCCCCGGAGGCTGCTAGGAGCCTTCTAGCCTATTCCCACTCTCATCCCCAAAGAAATAATCAAAAGCATGGGAAAAACACCGAGAGGTCAAATTAAATATTTTGTTAACAGTTCAGTTCCTAATTATAAGGAGGAGGGAGAGAGGGCAGGACCCGGCCACCACCATTTGCAACACTGTCCAATAGTCATAAACCAGTCTTGATGTACTGTTTGTGAGAAATGTTTGCCAGGAAGAGAACGTATTCTTTATCGCTATGAAAGAGGTTTGGAAACGCAAGAACTTACTTCAAAAAGAAAGAGAATGGAGTCCAGCTCTTCCCTTTGCGATTTATTTCCTAGGAATAGAGGAACATTCTTGTTATTACGGATCAAGGTACTACTCCCGAGAACAAAATCCTGCCGGATGTGCAGTTTCTTAGTTCAGCTCAGTCATGAACAGGCCTGTCCATGTAAAAGTGGATACTTTAAGGCAAAAAAACACAAAATTAACAATGCTGCATTCTTCTTCTGCATTCTCACTTTCATCACTTATGTGTCCCTATTGCTCTGTGGGTTTTGTTTTGATTTCTGCACGTTTTGCTCCCTCTGGTGGTCGATTCAATATTATATTGCTATACGTCCAGCATTTGTTGTTGTTCAGTCGCACAGTCGAGTCCAACTCTTCGCGACTGCATGGACCACATCATGCCAGGTCCTCCTGTCCTCCGCCATGCTCTGGAGTCTGCTTAATTTCATGTTCGTTGCATCGATAACACTGTCTAGTCAGCTCATCCTTTGACGTCCCCTTCTTCTTTGACCTTCAATCTTTCCCAGCATCAGGGTCTTCTCCAGTGAGGGCTCCCTTCTCATTGGGTGGCCAAAGCATTTGAGCTTCAGCTTCAGTCCCGCATACTTCCCTCCAAATTTAAACTGCAGGTTTTTATGCTGGACATAAAGCAAAGTGATAACAAATTGACCACTAGAGGGAGTAAACATATGCAGAAAAGAAAAAATCCTGAAGCAACAGGGACACGCAAGTGACAAAAATGAGAACGCGGAAGAGCCCTAGGATTGCAGAAAAAGCATTAAACTATCTAAAACAAGGTGTAGACAATATATATAAATGGCGAATTACAAGTTTTAGAGACAAGGCAGAAATATCAGATGATACCTACAATAATCATTGTCATGAATTACAATCTCTATCAATGAACCTCATCATGGAGTTTGAGAATTCACAAGCATATGACTCTAGCAGTGCTGTGAAGGAAAGTCCTTCTACTTTGTCCTCAAACCTAGGTGTCTGCTTGGAATAATCTTTTTAACGTTTTTGCTCCAGCCTACAAGCTGACTGGCTGCTGCCTAAGAGCTGAATTGTAGGAAGTTACAGAATCACATGGAATGAGTGCTGCACAGGATAGTTCAGGCACAAGATGCTGACAGCTGGTGACTCTATCATGTGCAATAAGAACATGAGAGAAGCCAATGTTGGATCAGGCCAATGGCCCATCCAGTCCAACACTCTGTGTCACACAGTGGCCAAAAATACCAGGCACCGTCATGTTAGAGAATGAGCTTGATATTTGCTTTATGGACTATTTATTGCTATACACAATGGACTGTGCACACACACACAAATTTGGTTAACAGTCAGGAGGTCCACCAGCGGGGCCAGAACTCCAGTTCTCCCACTGTTGCCCCCCTCCAAGCACCAAGAATACAGAGCACCACTGCCCCAGACAGAGTGTTCCATCTATACCTTGTGGCTCATAACCACTGATGGACCACTGCTCCATATGTTTACCCAATCCCCTCTTGAAGCTGTCTATGCTTGTAGCTGCCACCACTTCCTGCGGCAGTGAATTCCACATGAAGAAAGACTTCCTTTTGGGTGAAGGATTTCCTTTTATCAGTTCTAACCCTACAGCTCATTAATTTCACGGAGTGCCCAAGAGTTCCTGTATTGTGAAAGAGGGAGAAAAGTACTTCTTTCTCTGCCTTCTCTATCCCATGCATAATTTTGCAAACTTCTATCACGTCACCCCTCAGTTGTCACTTCTCCAAGCTAAAGGGCCCTAACCTCTTCAACCTTTCTTCATAGGGAAGCTGTACCATCCCCTTAATCATTTCAGTTGCCCTTTTCTGCACTTTTCCCAACACTGTAATATCTTTTTTGAGGTACCGTGACCAGAACTATACACAATATTCCAATGAGGCTGCACCATAGATTTCTATAGGGGCATGATGATACTGGCTGATTTGTTATCAATCCCCTTCCTAATAATCCCCCCAGATAGCATCTGCCCTTTTTATTGCAGTTGCACATTGAGTCGACATTTTCGGGGAGTTATCTACGACGACTCTGGGGCAAGTGATGCTCTGTACTTCTTTGTGGTTGGGGGGGGGGGGGTCAACAGTGGGAAGGCCAGTTTGGTGTAGTGGTTAAGTGTGCAGACTCTAATCTGGGAGAACCGGGTTTGATTCCCCACTCCTCCACTTGCACCTGCTGATGTGACCTTGGGTCAGTCACAAGCTCTGGCACAGCTGTCCTTGAAAAAGAGCAGTTTGTGTCAGAGTTCTCTCAGCCCCACCCACCTCACAGGGTGTCTGTTGTGGGGAGGGGAAGGGAAAGGAGTTTGTAAGTCGCTCTGAGACTCCAAGTGAAGGGCGGGGTATAAATCCAATCTCTTCTTCTTCTTCTTCTTCTAATGTCCTGGCCCCACTGATGGACCTCCTGATGGCACCTGGTATTTCTGGCCACTGTGTGATACAGAGTGTTGGACTGGATGGGCCTTTGGCCTGATCCAACATTGGTGTCTCTTATGTTCTTATGACTCCACGATCTCTCTCCTAGTCAGTTACCACCAGTTCAGACCCCATCAATGTATATTGATAGGTAGGATTTTTGGCTGCAATGGGCGTTACTTTGCACTCGCCCACATTGGACCTCGTTTGCCATGCTGACGCCCACTCACCCATCCTCGACAGATCCCTCTGGAATGCCTCACAGTCCTCCCTAGTTCTCACCACCCTGAACAACTTACCGTCATCCACAAACTTAGCCGCTTCACTGCTTACTCCCAGCTCCAAATAATTAACAAACAGGTTAAAAAATTGCCGGACCTAGAACTGAGAAATGGGGAAGATCTATCTGGGAGATGGCAAGACACCAGAGAGCTCTTAAGGATACGAGGAACACACAAAGGGAAACATAAGGAAAGAAGAAATCAGGTCCATGCACAAGGGATGGCTGTGCGCTGTGGTATGGCAAAGCAGCACAGAAACGAAAGTGAGGTTGGGTGTTTAGGGAAATGAGAGGCTGAATAAGGGTGGGGCTGGGAGAGGAAAGGAGGCCCTGGGCTAGAAACCTGAGGGACTAGATATAGCAAAGATTACTTTCAAAAACTGATTTGAAATTGCTGGACGGATTATTGGCTGCAAGCCGCAGTAGCATGTAGTGAATGTATAACTTAAAATGTGTCTTTATTCACCAAAGCTGACAAAATAAGAAACGGAGACTGAGAAAAAGCGGGGTTGTGTGTCCATGAACTGCAAGATCCAAGCACCGTTGATCTTTTACACATTCTCCTCCCACAGCGCTCCTTTCCCAGCCTCAGGGAAAGTTTGTTCCTGAGGGCATGGATAGGGAGGTATTCTAGCTTTGGAAAAAGTGCAGAAAAGGGCAACTCGAATGATAAAAGGGTAGGAACACTTTCCCTATGAGGAAAGGTTAAGGCACTTGGGGCTCTTTAGCTTGGAGAAACGACAACTGAGGGGTGACATGATTGAGGTTTATAAGATTATGCATGGGAAAGAGCAGGTAGAGAAAGAGGTACTTTTCTCCCTTTGTCACAATACAAGAACTCGTGGGCACACAATGAAATTGCTGAGTGGTCGGGTCAGAACGGATAAAAGGAAGTACTTCTTCACCCAAAGAGTGATTAACATATGGAATTCACTGCCACAGGAAGTGGTGGCGGCTACAAGCATGGACGGCTTCAAGAGGGAATTAGATAGGCATATGGAGCAGAGGTCCATCAGTGACTATGAACTACAAGGTATAGATAGGGACTCTGGGGCAAGGGATGCTCTGTCTTCTTGGTGCTTGGTGGGGTCAACAGTGGGAGGGCTTCTAGTGTCCTGGCCCCACTGGTGGACCTCCTGAGGGCACCTGGTATTTCTGGCCACTGTGTGACACAGAGTGTTGGACTGGATGGGCCTTTGGCCTGATCCAACACTGGCGTCTCTTATTTTCTTATGTTCTTATGAGGTTGCAGTGGGGGGGGGGACAAAACTGCCCCATCTCCTTTCTTCCATTAGCGCAGCCTCACAATGCACGGCTATTTGTTTATGTAAAGCTTTTCTCTGCCACCTTTTCAACCAAACAGTCCGCCCGAGGTGCCAAAGATCAAAAACGTTAGAACGTAATTTAATATTTATCAATGCGATAAAAACATACGGACAAAAAAAAACCCCAACACAATCGACATCCCCACTGTGCTGGAGGGGTTGTGGTGAAATTCGTTCGTATAGGCACTCTTGGTGAGACTGTGCGCCATGTCAAGGCCGTTTGGAGACTGATCGTTAATCACATCTGTAACGTTACTGCTTTCCAACTACCACTTGACGCAGAATCCTTATTGTTAGGTACATGGCAACTTAGCCCTTCAGCCCCGGCTTCGTAAGGAACAGATTCTTTTATGTGCAGCCGCCAGACTTTTAATTGCAAAATCCTGGAAAAATAATACTCACCTTACATTATCAACCTGGCTACTTAAAAGTCTGTGATTTCTGTCTGACACACAAACTTACTGATTCTCTTCTTTCTAAGGCTACAGAATCGTTTGATTCTAAATTTACCTCCATCTGGTTCCCCTTCCTGGACTGTTTATCCACAAAACCTGAGTATTCTTCGATTTTGGATACCATAAATCTCCTGTATTGATGCATTTCATGGGATGTTTCATGTTAATGAAGTTCTTTGTCAAACTGTTGGGGTTTTTTTTGGTTAATAACGAGTCTACATTGTTTGTTATGTAAGTTTTATCACATGTACCAGTTAAGCTATATTTCTGACGTTAAGCTATATTTCTGACGTTATATGTACTTGCTTGTATTAAATAAAGATTAAAAGGTTGTTTTTTAAAAAAAAAAACACATACAAAACCAGGAAGGAGGACCAATAACAGACTGCTGGGGTATGCCAAAATGAAACAAAAAAGGCTTCACTTGTTGGCGGGAGACAGTCAGAAAGAGACAGACAAACCTCCCGAGTGAAAGAGTTCCAGAGTTTCAGCACCGTGATCAGGAAGGGCCCTTCTCAGTATGCCACCCACCAATGTCCCCTCTAAGCTGAGTCAGTGTGAGCTAGCTCACAGATTTTTAGCCTCTGGCTCACACACTGTTGTCTTAGGCTCAGGGAGCATGGCTCCAGAGCAAACTGATTTATGCAGCAGACAAATCCCTCGCTCACAACTTTAATGCCGGTAGCTCACGAAGCAGAATTTTTCTTCACAAGACTCCACAACTTAGAGGGAGCATTGCCACCCACCTAGCCACAGATGGCAGGGGCACCCAAAGCAAAGCCTGCAAAGACGACTGGAGTGGATGGGTAGGTTCATGTGGGAGAAGGCAGCCCTTAAGGTATGCTGGCCCCAAGCTATACCGGGCTTTAGAAGTCAATACCAACTAGGGTTGCCAAGTCAGAAGCTACCGGAGAAACACCTAAAGTAAACCTTACCTTTTTGTTTCAAGTTAGTTTCCAGTGTTATGAAATTTTCATAGAAGATAAAATAAATCTGAGAATAATTAGCTTCAAAAAATGGTTTAAGTTCACTTCCATCCATAGCATCTGCAGGACAAAAAAAGAAAGAAAAAGAAAGCTATGAGAAAAAGGGCAAGAATTATTTTTTACTTAAAAACATTTCTGTGGCATGTTTCCACCCAAACAGGGTTCCCACAGTAGCAATCATCAAAACATCGAAGCATTTAAAATAAAGTATGTCTATATAATTAACTAAAAACATATTTATTTTACTTACTTGATTTATATCCTAACTTTCTCCCCAATGGGAACCCAAAACGGCTTACATTGTTCTCCTGTCCTCTGTTTTATACTCACAACAATCTGGGTTTCCCAGACCCTAGTCCGACACTCTAACTACTACACCAGGGGTCCCCAACCTTTTTGAGCCTGCAGGCACATAAGGACATCAGAGAAGCCAATGTTGGATCAGACCAATGGCCCATCTAGTCCAACACTCTGATCACACAGTGGCCAAAAACACCAGGTGCCATCAGGAGGTCCAGCAGCGGGGCCAGGACACTAGGAGTCCTCACACTGTTGCCCCCCCACCCCAAGCACCAAGAATACAGAACATCCCTTTTCCCAGACCGAGAGTTCCTATAAGAACATAAGAGAAGCCCATGTTGGCTCAGGCCAATGGCCCATCCAGTCCAACACTCTTATCACACAGTGGCCAAAAACACCAGGTGCCATCAGGAGGTCCACCAGTGGGGCCAGGACACTAGAAGCCCTCCCACTGTTGCCCCCCCCAAGCACCAAGATGACAGAGTACCCCTTGCCCCAGCCTGAGAGTTCCTATCTATACCTTGTGGCTAATAGCCACTGATGGACCTCTGCTCCATATGCTTATCCAATTCCCTCTTGAAGCAGTCTATGCTTGTAGCTGCCACCACCACCTCCTGTGGCAGTGAATTCCATGTGTTCATCACTCTTTGGGTGAAGAAGGACTTCCTTTTAAGCACCTTTGGAATTCTGAAACAGTGTGATGGGCGCAGCCGCAAAATGGCCGCTACATGATGCCTGTCACAATAAGCGAAGTCAGCCACGCAATGGCTGCCACAGCTTACCTTCAGTCACACAGTGAAGATCCTTGTGTTGTGGTGACAACGGCTGCCAAGGCAGCGTTTTTAAAAATCTGCACCACAGATCAAATCTCCAATCAGAAGCCTTGCTGAGCAGGACTCACCCGCCCCCCCCTTTCTAAAAACGCTTGATGGGCACTAGAAAAGTGGGTGCCGTGGCCCCCACGGGAACCAAGCTGAGGATCCCTGCACCACACCGATAACAGTTACCGGGGGAATGCCAAACAAAACCGATCACCACTTTGGAGTCATGAAGCTGTTTTTCTCCAGGCCCGTTTGGCCAGAGATCCTGGAGGGTTTGGTGGTTGTTGTTTTTGCCCTTTTCTGCACATAGAGCAAGGGGTCACTGGGGGGGGGGGAGGAATTTGTGAATTTCCTCCATTGTGCAGGGGGTTGGACTAGATGACCATGGAAATCCCTTCCAACTCAATGATTCTATGAAAACAAAAACAAGTCTTTACCCACTGGTGAAAGACAACAGAGGGGAACAGACAAGTCTCCCTGGGGAATGCAGGGAGGGCCAAAGTTTTGGTGCCATAACATTGCTAGTGGTCTTCCAGACTTTTTGTTTACTATCTCTGGTTCAGTTCTCTGCTGTATTTACCCAGCATTTTTGCCTTTTTATAGTCTTCTCTCTGAGTTCTAGGAGAAGTTATTATAAGGTTCGGGGAACACCTGAAGAGTAGGGTAAGTCCCACCACTGAGACAGGAGTCTGAAACGAAGACCTGCCTCCTTAACTGATTGTTGGGAATCCCTCCGGCTGAGAAATAGTACGAGACTCAACACAGCTAGTGAACAGTGAATCAGCTTTATTCAACGAAGTCAGAAGAATCAGAACGATAACATGAACGAGACAAAAACATAGAGCAACAGGCTCTCTTTTAAACAGTCCGGGCTTAGGTAGCCACGCCCATATGTCAGCGAACAACCAATAACATAAGAACATAAGAGACGCCAATGTTGGATCAGGCCAAAGGCCCATCCAGTCCAACCCTCTGTCACACAATGGCCAGAAATACCAGGTGCCATCAGGAGGTCCACCAGTGGGGACTATTTACAGATAAGGTCCAATCAGAGGGCTTCCCTCCTGAACCTTGCGCAGCTCTGATTGGTCTATTTACAATCCTTTTTCAGACTCAAGCTTAACATAGTATTTTAATACACAACAGAAATGTACGCAACTAATTGATGTTCCCGGGGCAGCGGGCTGTCAGATGTTTTCTGAACTTTTTGAACAGATTCATAATATAAGATGGTTCCAGTACTTCACATGTGGAACTTTATAAGTTCCCAAACAGTCCCAAATCAACTTCAGATTGAACAAACTCATTCTGAAAAAGGTAAAGGTAAAGGTTCCCTTGCTCGAAAGCCAGTTGAATCCGACTCTAGGGTTGCGGTGCTCATCTCCGTTTCAAAGCCGAAGAGCCAGCGCTGTCCGAAGACGTTCCCATGGTCATGTGGCCGGCATGACTAAACACCAAGGCGCACGGAACGCTGTTACCTTCCCACCAAAGTGGTCCCTATTTATCTACTTGCAATGTCTTGCTTTCAAAGTGCTAGGTTGGCAGGAGCTGGAACTAGAGACGGGAGCTCATTCCGTCTTGCGGCACCCGGGTCTCGAACTGCTGAACTACTGACCTTCCACAGCCTGCAATTCAGCGTCTTAACCACTTGAGCCACCGCTGATATATAAAAAAGTGATATAAAAGGGGTGATATCTGCAGTTAGCTGAGTCTTCTGCAAGTGTCAGAATCCACATTTGAATATTTTAATGACAAATGGCAAAAGATAGTTGGTCCCATGTCAAACAAAGAATGGCAAGATATTTTGGCTGCTTCTGCCATATGTATTAACCTAAGGGAAAAATGATTAAAAATCAGTGGCTATCTAACCCCACATACATTGAAATGAATATATAAACACTGATATTTACTGATGCGGGATTTGCGGCTCACAAAGAACGGGATTTAAACACTCATGGTCGAGTTGTTCTGTGATTAAGAATTTTTGAAGGAAAGTATTGAAAGAAATGACCCGGATGCTTGGTATTATATTGCCAGAGGATCCTACGGTCTGCTTATCAGGGTTGCTGGATGATTTTGTCCTATCTAAATTCAGTGCACCGGTGTACAAGATATGCTTACTACAGCAAGGATCTTAATTGCTGGTAACTGCGAAGAATACAAAGACATTAACTTTTTAAAATTGAACAGATTTAGAGTCCAGTGGCACCTTTAAGACCAACAAAGATTTATTCAAAGTATGAGCTTTTGTGTGCAGGGCACACTTTTCCAAATAGTACCTTTGTTGGTCTTAAAGGTGCCTGACTGGACTCTAAATTTGTTCTACTGCTTCAACACGGCTGACTACCTGGATCTGTTTTAAAAATTGGTTAACTAATGTATGGCAGCTAGCAGAACTGATGAAATTGATGGAACTAGTACAACTGAGGAATGGTCATATTAAGAAACCTCATTTTGTAGAGAGTTGGCAACCATTCTATTCAGTTTGGCATAAAGAGTTACACCTTTCTACAGACTTGTTTAACCGTGCGATATTTCTATGAAGAAGAGCAGGAATAAACATATATTCCTAAATTATTACTTACGAGTTAGAATCTGACGAATAACTAGATCAGTTTATACTGATAACTGATGATGAGTGGTTGTCAAATGAAGCAATAATTATATATAGTAGTAGTAGTGGTTAGCAAGCTACATGGCGTTATTATAAATTCTGTTTCATGTATTTTTATAGTCTACTTATCTTGCTGATTCTTGACGAATAACTAGATCAATTTATACTGATAACTGATGATGAGTGGTTGTCAAATGAAGCAATAATTATATATAGTAGTAGTAGTAGTTAGGAAGATACATGGCGTTATTATAAATTCTGTTTCATGTATTTTTATAGTCTACTTATCTTGCTGATTCTTGATGATATACACATTTATTCATACTTGGCTGTCCCACTCAATATGTAATTGGTTTAGTTGTTGATTTCTTGTAAAGCATATGCAATAGAAAATTTATATATAGATATGTACATGGAAGCTTGCAGATATGTACAATGGTTTTGTCCTCCATTTAACACAGGCTCCCTCATCTGCCGACCAAGTGCCTTACGGTGGACTTGCTCTCTCTTTCTTCCACCTTGTAGAGTAGGCTGTGGGACGACCTGTGCACATTCCTTTTAGACAGCCAGGCTCTAGATTCTGCAGAAGCTGAGGTATGCAAAGCAATGCACACTATTAGCTGTGCAGCTACCCAGCCATCTGCTCACCAGAAAGAGCCACCAAGCACCATCTTTAAATACCATTAACGATTCGAAAGACTGTACGCTTAAACCGGGAGGGGAAAGCAGTGAACCACACGGAGACCTGAATGGATGCCGCAGCCACTACATCCTCCTCTTAACTGGCGGGATTCATATTAATTTTATGTACAGCACAGCTACAACTGTGCCACCCCTACAAGCCAAGTGCTTAATGTAGCATTGCGCATCCTCTCAGGAACACCATCACATCTCTGTCACAGAGATCACGCAGAGTGAAATGCTATATTGGTGCTACTTTCCCCCACTTATCAACAAACAAAACACACGAGGAAGCACGGGCAAAGTGTCAGCATGGCACTTGCTTTAATAAAAACCCAGCCTTAACGTCATCAAGCCCTTCCATTAGTTAAAAACAGGGGTCATTTCCTGCCGGAGCGCCCTAGAGCGGTGCTCCGGCAGGAAGGAGCCCAGGCCCCACCCACCCCTTTCCTAGACCGCCCGGACTCAGGCACGGGAGGAGATTGCCACGGTGGGTTGTCTGGAGAGGGGAAGGGGAGGGGAGGAGGGGAAGGGGAGGTGCACAAACATGCCCTACATTCCCCCTGAGCCTCGGGGGGGGGGGTTAAATGCCTGGCTTTCCTGCCTCCCTGCCCTCCCCCTCCCCAGCCAGCCCACCACGGCAGGCTGGCAGGAGAGGGGAAGGGGAGGTGGGCAGACATGGCCCCTTTCCCCCCGCAAAAGTGGAGAGGCTCAGGGAAGGGGGGGATTTAAACTCATTTGCATGCCTTAACTCATTTTAAACATGCGTGCCCTTTGTCAGGGGGTGTGGCATATGCAAATGAGTTGTGCAAATGAGCCCCTGCACCTCTTTTTCTAGGAAAGACCCCTGGTTAAAACCAAAAAACCTCGCTCAGGCCCTCCAGGCAAACCATGCTTATGCGGAAAATAAACATAGGCTCTATTGTCTCGTGTTTCTACCATATCTAACTCCCAAGCTACCTTTCCTTAGAGCGGCATCAATAAATAGATAGCTAATAGATATAAAAAAACCAAAGCACTTTTCCTGTCATAAGAGACCCAACCCAAACACAGCTTCGAAAACGATTTCGGATCAATAACCGAACCCACAAACAAGTGATCGCTTCAAAACAATACAAGGGGAAAAAAGCAGACTCTCTCCAAGGGCAGGTTAGTATGGTCCTAGTCAAAAAATATTCCAGTAAATAACTGTTTGTTGCTTTACAACCCCTCCCCCTGACTTTAGGAACAACAGCAAGGAAAAGGTTCAGACTTTTAATTCAAGACGGGTAGCCATGTTATTTGTGGCAGGGGAGGAGCTTCCGTGAGTCACTGCTCACTTCATCAGATACCTGAAGAAGTGAGCAGTGACTCAGGAAAGCTCCTCCCCTGCCACAAACTTTTAATTGATTTTTCCCCATCAGACCTTTTTGTTGCTAGCCCTGAAAATATAATACGAACTGTAGAATTTAGAGGAGTTTGCCAAACTCTAGCCTGGCACTCCTCAGTGTTCCATTTTACTTGGGAAAACACAGAGATGCACCTTTACAGTGCTGATTTGCAAACATGATGAAGAGGTTTATCTCCTCGTGATACTGTCTTCCATCCTTAATTACCATTTGAGAACCGGTTTGCTGTAATGGTTAAGTGCACGGACTACTTGCAGCTGCTGGATGACCTTGGGTCAGTCACAAGTTCTCTCAGAGCTGCTCTCTCAAGGACAGTCCTGGAAAGAGCTCTCTCAGTCCCACCGACCTCACAGGGTGTCTGTTGTGGGGAGGGGAAGGGAAAGGAGTTTGTAAGCTGCTCTGAGACTCTGAGTGAAGGGTGGGGTATAAATCCAAACTCTTCTTCTTCTTCATTTGCCTGGTAAATACAGCCCGACAGCCTTACAATCTGCACAGAAACAGAGGGATGGCCAGTTTGCTGATTTTACTGCAAGGAGTTAACAACAACCACAAATGGACATGTTTAAATACATCCATTCTCTTACTCACTCACTGTTGTTGTTGTTCAGTCGCACAGTCGAGTCCGACTCTTCGCAACCCCATGGACCAGATCCCGCCAGGCCTTCCGGTCTTCCACCGTCCTCTGAAGTTTGCTCAATTTCATGTTCGTTGCATCGATGACACTGTCTAACCATCTCATCCTTTGCCGTCCCCGTCTTCTTTGACTTTCAATCTTTCCCAGCATCAGGGTCTTCTCCAGTGAGTGCTCCCTTCTCATTGGGTGGCCAAAGTATTTGAGCTTCAGCTTCAGTATCTGGCCTTCCAGGGAACAGTCCGGGTGGATTTCTTTTAGGATTGACTGATTTGATCTTCTTGCAGTCCAAGGGTCTCTCAAGAGTCTTCTCCAGTACTCACTACAGTACTCACTCATAGAGCACCCCAAAGTATTGAATGGATTTCCTTTTTAAAGTTACAGCCTCGGGACCTGGATGCTGGGAGACGACTTAACTGTACTGCCAGAAACCTGCAGGCCTAAACTGCCACAGAGGCAGACTGTCTGCTAGGGAAACTAGTTGCTTGCTAAGCGACGGTGTTTATGCAGCCTTTTAGGTCAGAAGTTAGATTTCAACAGCAAGTGTTACAGACGCTAACTGTGCCCTGAGAATGGAGGAGGCACTGCATTCAGATTCATTCAGTGATGGGGACATCCCTGGAATGCCCTCCTCCTGCTTTCTCGTTTTTGGCGGCATCTACCTTGTTAAAAAGGAGCTGCGGTGGCTCAAGTGGTTAAGACGCTGAACTGCAGGCTGTGGAAGGTCAGTAGTTCAGCAGTTTGAGACCCGGGTGTGCCGCATGACGGAGTGAGCTCCCGTCTCTAGTTCCAGCTCCTGCCAACCTAGCAGTTCGAAAGCAAGAAATGGCAAGTAGATAAATAGGCACCGCTTCGGTGGGAAGGTAACAGTGTTCCGTGCACCTTGGTGTTTAGTCATGCCGGCCACATGACCACGGAAACGTCTTCAGACAGCGCTGGCTCTTCGGCTTTGAAACGGAGATGAGCACCGCAACCCTAGAGTCGGACTCGACTGGCTTTCGAGCAAGGGAACCTTTACCTTTACCTTGTTAAAACAGACAAACACGTTTTGATTTAGGCGGCACCCTTTCAACCAGCGTATTTCTACTCTTCCCACAGTTCTTTGGCTTTTGGAGAAGATGCCCCACGGAAACGCTAACAAATCCTCTCTGTTACGTTTCCAGGTCATTCTAGTTAGAGCCAATAAAAGTGGCACAATGTGATTTAAAAAAAAAAAGCATCTAACCTTTACTCTGGAGCAGTAACTTTAGCTCTGGAAGCGGCTTCTGGCCTGGTTCAACGGAAGCATTCAAATAATGGCTCTGGGTGTGCAAAAACGAAGTTTGACTTCCTTCTTTTGCTATTCTTTAGCTACACCTGCACATGCTGCCCGGAAATACAGGACAGACAGTGCCTCCGGGAGACTGCTATGATGTCCTGCCAGCTGGGTCTGCTGAGAGCCCCACAGAGAAATATTTCCTCTGGGCCACCCCCTCAATGCCCAGATCCAACCTATAACATGAAAACAAAGCCTATGAACAACCAAGACCCCTGGAACCCTGCCCTCTTAGTCCCCAGTGCACTCAACAGCCCTGCCGACCCGTCTCATCGATTCTGAGCTACCAAATATGCCTAGTGATGGGAGAACGGCGACTGACTTTCCGATGAGGGAAGAACAGAGCCTTAGAGGCGGGGGGCACCCTCCTCCTGGTTCCGTGCCAGGAGGGTTGACGGTGACAATGGCAGTAAGAGAAGCAGCGGTGGCGAGGAAGAACAATGGCGGCATCTGGCGGACCGTGGGAGCGACGACGACATCAGATCGAGGCGGAACCGGATGACACAACTGCGGAGCGACGCGGCACGACTGGAGCCCGAAGGGACAGTCCAGGAGCAGTGCACATCAACGGAGGGTCCATCTGCAGCCCGCTGATGGTCGCCGCTCGCCGATTGGGCTTCAGGCGGAACGAGTCATCTCTCTGGCTGGCTGGCACCCAAGCCCGGAGCCAAGAGTTTCCGTGGCCCAGAGCACGCATCTGGAGTAGCGGCTTTTGTCCGGGTGCCAACTCTCCTCCCCCCCCCCCCCCCCCCCCCCCCCTTTCTCGGCTTCCCACAGTGCTCCAACCTCCAGCCCAATTCTTAAATGTTCTTTATAACTCCTTTCCTCTTTTTTCACTTCCACAGGTAATTTATCCTTCAACCGTTATTCTTATACATTTATCTATTTTCTGCTATCCTTTAACTTTCAATAATTCTCAAAGCAAAGTAAATTGTCCTTTACATCCCAGTGTTTCTCCAAATAGTCTTTAAAGTCTTTCCAGTCTGCAAAAAATTCTTCTGCTTCCAGAGCAGATCCTGTTTTCAAAGCGCACGGAAGACTGCATTTAGGGAGCACAGTGGGAATTTGTTTTCAATTAAGATTCCTTAGTATCTACCATATCAAGGATGAGGTTTGTATCAAGAGCTGGAGTCCGGGAGAACAATGCTAAAATCCCCAACAGGTGACCTCAGTTCATGTTAACTTTCCACATGAAATCCTGCCCCCATTCCTCAGAAAAAATCCAGGAGGAGGAGATCGGATTTATACCCTGCCCTTCACTCGGAGCCCCAGAGCGGCTTACAAACTCCCTTCCCTTCCCCTCCCCACAACAGACACCCTGTGAGGTAGGCGGGGCTGGGAGAGCTCTTTCGAGGACTGCTCTTTCAAGAACAGCTCTGAGAGAACTATGGCTTGCCCAAGGTCATCCAGCAGCTGCACGTGGAGGCGTGGGGAATCGAACCCGGTTCTCCCAGATTAGAGTCCGCGCACTTTACCACGACACCAAACTGGCTTTTAAATTTGCAAGTCTAAAGGTCAGTTTGAGGGTTATGATAGTTTTGTGTGTGAATATAATATGTGCAGCGGAAGCAGTTATCAGCAGCTGTTGGGGAAGCTCATAGGCAACTGGAAGCCAAATGAACTCTGGAGTGCCGCATAAACCTCTGAGTGAGGCCCATTAAGAGCTGCAGAGAATTATGGGAAGCCTGGCCAAACGGCAAGACAGTCAATCATACCTGGGGCTAACAATAACACTTGATGTTTATGCAAAGAACAAGCAAGGTGAACGAAGAATCCTTGAAAGCCTTTGGAACAAGTGCCGGAAGCATTCTGCGGGGGGGGGGGGGGCGTATTTGTTTGAATCACTCTCTTGTTCCGCTTCTATCGTTCAACTTTTTGGCATGCACGGGGGGGGGGGGGGAGCATAGGGGGAACAGAGAGAGAGACTGAGGATAAGTGGAAGGGCTGATGCAGGAACACTAAGAGAGTAGGGGGCTGTGCAAAACACAGGAGTCCTTGCCCTGCCCGTAAGGCTTGCTAATAGGTTTAGTGCTTTTACATGAACCCACAAGAGACTGAATAATTCATGACTCTTCACATTAAAGAAAGCAGACTCCGCTTCTTCTGGGTTAACGGCTTTTTAAAAAGCTTAAGTCATGGAGGAGGCATTCATGTTTCTACCTGCACTGAGGTCAATGATGAAGAGGATGGGAAATTTAGAGGAGCGTCTGTAACAAGGGAAAAATCCCTACGCATCAGAGAATCAAACAAAACCAAGCAAGAGAAAGAAGTTTTTCCAAGCGGCTGAAGCCTTCAAAGTTGCCGTGGGTCACCCTGAGCTGGGCATGAAGTCCTCAGAGGGGGAGGACTCCTCAGGAGAAGGGGAGCCACGCATGGCTGGCTCTGAATCAGCAGAAGCCAGCAAACAGGCAGAGGAGCGGCAGCCTGACCAAGACTCACTGCCAACAGCTGATCCAGAGCCACCGCTCAGCCCCGATGCAGCAGGTGAGACTCAAGTGATTAAGGCCAGTCCACCAGGCTCACCCCTCTGTGCCCTTCCAGTCCCAGAGGCAGAAGCTAAGAAGGGAGCCGCAAGCAAGTCGGCAGAGTGCACGTCTCCTGGCCCGTTGCCAGCTGCTTGCTGATGTCAGCCTGGAGTAGTGGCGGCAGGACTCCCGAGCAGCTGGCTGCTAACAAGGGCTTGTTAGGAAGTGCCCATAAAACCCAGGGCTGGGAGCCTGCATGTGGTGGAAGCAACAAGTCATTCTTTTTAGATTCTGTGACCACAACTCCTAACCCTGCTTTCTCTGTGTGACCTTGGACTGGCTTGGGACTTTGACTTTGGCCTTGTGGCTCACTGGCTTGTGGATGTCCCTTGGACCTCCTGACTATGAGCTCTGCTTTGTCCCTTCTGGTAATGACCCTCTGGCTTATGCACTTTTGGCCTGTGGACTTCTAGACTCTGTGCGAGCACCTGAATGTGTCTGGCTTGCCTGCTTGTGCCTGCTACGTGACAAAAGGTTACAAATGGCTAGCAATGTGAAAATATAACTTTCGAAATAGCTGTTGACAATTAACAGGGTGTGTGTGTGTGCGTGCGTGCATGCATGCACACACACACACACACACATTTTCAATGGAACCTTTCAAAACATTTGGACAAGAGTAATGAAATACCTTTTCCATGAGCTGGAGCAGGTACATTGCTTTGTGGAGTATATATATATAAATGAAGTATATAAATGAAGTAAATTAAATATACTGATCAGAAACTACAAGTGTACACGGGGATGTTGTCTACCTGTACTGTGTTACTTTCAGTTGGATATATATATATATATATATACACACATATATACAGGGGTCATTTCGTAGAAAAAGAGGTGCAGGAGCTCATTAGCATAACTTATTTGCATATGCCACACCCCCTGACATCACCGGAAGTGTGTCAGAAGGCAACATCCACCGCTCAGGCTCCACTGGACTGTTTTGGATTGCTAGCTATTTGGGGGGGGGGGGAACGTGCAGATCTGTCCTCACAGAGGAGGGAGAGCTTGTACCTAAAGGCGGGCCGGGGAGGGGGGCTCTGCAACTTACCTGGCTGCTTCTTGCTCCTTGTAGCCCAACTGAGGGCTGCTGGGAGCAGGGGGCGGGGTTTATTGCATGTGCCCGCCCCCTGGCCTCCTTACTGCCGGAGCTCTGCTCCTGTGCGCTCCTTCAGGAAATGACCCCTGTGTGTGTGTATGTTTGTGTGTGTGTGTGTATATATATATATATATATTTGGGTGTGCATCCCCGTCCACAGACTGATGTAACTCATCAGTCATAGGCTACTCATGTTTGCAGGATACATTTCTTTATTTCTGTTTTTCAGCTAGACAAGGTTAACGGTTATCTTTAAAACGACCTTGCAGTTTAATCCTCATTAAAATCAAGCCAGAGCACTTGTTGTGATCCAAGTACAGTTGTTCTAAAACTGATTTTGCACCTCATTGTAAAAAAGGGCACACCTTCCAGGTATAAATGAGAACCAGGCTTTTGTTTCTGTTAATGCAACCAGTGGTTTTGTTGAATCATAAAGGACCCAAACAAAAACTTAAAATGTGCAATGCTTACTACAAATTGGAATAAAAGCATGTTCTATGTTACTGAGACGGTAATTCATACTACTTTGACTTATAACTTGCCAATTCAAAACAGCTGTGGCCTTGTGTCAACTAATCGGAGCACTTGCTGTTCACATAATTATGTACCTCAAACAGTTTGAATTTATATTTGTAGCTGCACAGAATGCTTCTTAGGAAAGAACTGGAGAGTGTGAAGATTGCAAACCCTTTGGAATGTCAGGTTTTCTTTTTTTTGTAAACAAAAGTTTTATTTTTCCTTCATTGAGAAATCGTTACATCCGTTAAAAATCGTCAGTCATTGATTACATTGTTCCCAATTCCCTCCCCTACCCTCCTGACTTCCCGCAATGACCTCTCCCTTTCCCCCCATGTTGCTACACCATCTTCAGTATTCTCGTTGTTCTTAAACATTAATATCCCTAGATAACATACAGTTATATTAATATTGTTCTAAACATAGTAAATTTTGTTTAACATCCCAGTTCTTTTCCAGGTAGATTTTGAAGTCTTTCCATTCTTCCATGAACTCTTCATCTTCCTTGTTGTTTAATTTTCTTGTGATTTTATCCATTTCTGCCATGAACAGAACTTTTTGTATCCAATCTTCAATTTCTGGTACTTTATCCAATTTCCAGTATTGCGCATAAATCATTCTAGCTGTTGTTATTAAGTACCAGAGCAAAGTCTTTTTAGATATGTTCACTTCTTCCATTTTGAGACCCAAAAGCAGAATTTCCGGTGATTTTTTAAATGAGCATTTAAAAATTTTTTGTATCTCTTCGTGGACTTTTGTCCAAAAATCCCTGGCTTTTTCGCACGTCCACCACATATGGTAAAATGAACCTTCATGTTTTTTACATTTCCAACAACTATTTGACATATTTTGGTTCATATTAGCTATTTTTTTTGGTGTCATGTACCATCTATACATCATCTTATAACAATTTTCTCTAACATTAGTACATGTCGAAATCTTAATAGAATTTTTCCACAAAAATTCCCACGTTTCAATTGGTATTTCTTTGTTCATATTAATTGCCCACTTTAACATTTGTTCTTTAACCATTTCATCTTCTGTATACCATTTTAACAATATTTTATACATATTTGAAATCTTTTTTTTCCCTTTTCCCTCCCATATATTTTCCATCTCATTTTTTTCTTCCCTAAAACCAAAATTCCTTTTGTCAGATTTAAAAACATCATAAATTTGCATATATCTCAACCATTCATATTTATAATCAATCTCATTCTGCTTTTTCATAACCCATTCTGTTCCCTCTTTCTTAATTAAGTCTCTGTATGGCAACCAGTCCTTACCCTGCTGTCTTGAGTAAGGCACTAAAACTTCTGCTGGTACAATCCAGAGTGGTCTTGTCTCATAAAAATGTTTTTTATATCTCATCCAAGTCGCAAATATTGCTCTCCTTACCAAATGGTGCCGAAAAAAGCCATCCATTTTTGTCTTGTCATACCATAAGTAC
>NW_015162490.1:272212-272327 GCF_001447785.1 Gekko japonicus | reverse complement strand
TCTGTTTTGTGTAATATTGGAATTGTTTGGAACAGGAACATCAGTCGTGGTAAGACATTCATTTTTATTACTGAAATTCTTCCCATCAGCGATAAGTTCATTGTCTCCCATTTTT
>NW_015162490.1:220483-269978 GCF_001447785.1 Gekko japonicus | reverse complement strand
TGTAGTTTCTCATCCATCTCTGTAGCTTTGGTTGCCGTGTCTTGTATCTCTTTCTTGACTCCATCCATCTCCTGCTTGATTGAAGTTAATTCTGTTGTGACCAAATCTTTTATTGCCTTTATGTTTTTTTCCTGCGCTTCTTCCATCTGCTTCAAGTGGACCTGTGTCTGTTTTTCCATCTGTGTTTCCAGTTCTTTTACTATCTTCTCTTCCAGTTGTTTTTGCTGCACCCCCATTGCTTGTATTGCATCCATCATTCTTTTTTCCATTGCTTCCATGGCTGCTTTTGTTGCCATCCTTGAAGACGGTGTGGAGCCTGTTCTTTGCCTGAGAACTGGAACTATTGCAGGGTCTGAACCAGCTCTCTGTCTACTGCCTCTAGTCTCCGTTTTGGCCGTTCCGTTGGTGTCAACACACTTACCGCTGAATAATCTTGTTCGAGTTCTTAGACACCCACAGGCAGATTCCGTCTATTTTCGCCACTCAGAGCTTCTCCGTTTCTCTTCAAAAATTAATTTTCTATTTTGGTCCTCCACAAAATGTCGGGCGCAACATATCGCTGGTTTTGGAAGGTAGAGTAGGTCGGTTTCATTTCTTCAGCCGGACATTGGGCACACGCTCACATCCGGTCCGTCCTCTTACCTTTCCGATCGACTTCCTGTCACAGTTTACCCTTCTAGTTTTGGTCCTCCACAAAATGTCGGGCGCAACATATCGCTGGTTTTGGAAGGTAGAGTAGGTCGGTTTCATTTCTTCAGCCGGACATTGGGCACACGCTCACATCCGGTCCGTCCTCTTACCTTTCCGATCGACTTCCTGTCACAGTTTACCCTTCTAGGCGCTCCGTTGTGTGTCTCGTTGATCGGAACAGTTCTTCCGGCCTCCCGACCTCTATTCTCGCGATACAAATCGTCAGTTTCTCCCTTAAGTTGCGCACTTATCTCAGCTCTCACCGCAGGAATGTACAACAATAGTCTGTTTTTCGATTTTAAAACCTTCAATCAACTCGCTTTTTTTTCCCAAAACCGGCTTTCTGGGATTCTCTAGTTGCGCTACGCTTATCAGCTTGATTTAGCTTTAAATATATCTCAGTTCAGGTAAGCGAAACGGTTTTGTTATCTAGCGCGATCAAAAACGGGATTGTCATTACTTCTTTTCACTCACTTGTTGTTTCCCATCATCAAGAGATCTGCTGTTGGCGGATTTATGTTGATATATCAACTCGATCAGCTTCTGGAGTGCTGCTGGCATTCGCCCTCTTCGCGGGAGGAGATCAAAGCCCGATACAAGCTTCTTGGAAAGCTTGATCGAGCCAACCTACCACTCCCTCTTGGGCACAGCTGCCTGCTTGTCACCCCCCCTCACTGGGGAGTGCTGCGTCGGGCTGGAAACAGCCCAAGCTGTCAAAAGAAGCTGCCGACCACTCCGCACGGTCGCGGAATGCGTTAATTCGCCATCTTGGCAGACCGGAAGTCCCGGAATGTCAGGTTTTCTGATCCTAAAGGAGGGGGGCAGGGGAGAGCATCAGAAAATGGCTTTTGGAAAAACAAGCAGAGAGTAAACTGAGTCCCACAGAAAGATAAGCTGACAAAACAGGAAGACTGACAGTGTCCAAAATATCCAATACTGGAAGTGCTATTTTATAAGCCAGCTCTGCTGTTGAAAAAACTAAGAGTGCGCTCCAGCCAGAGAAACACTCGTTAAAGTCCAATTGATTTTGATGCAAGAATTAAGTGCATGCTTAAACCTCTCTCGCTGAAATAAACGGGATCTAAGAATGCTTGGACCCTTCCCAGGGTACAGAATCGCAGAAACCTGTAGCTGCATTACAAAATTAAAAGCCAAAAGGCTAGTGAAGAGCACTCACAAAAGGAGAGGGACCAACAACATATATTAATATGATGGAACACCAAACGAACTAATGAAAGCAAGAAGGGTTTGACAAATGTGTTAGAAACAAAAGACTGATGAAGTATCTGACGGAGTGGGGGTGGTGATTTCCATGGAAGATCGTATCATAATAAATGCTGTCAATCTTTAAGGTGCCCATGGACTAGGGTTCTGTTTTGATGGAGCAAGGAAAGGCTTCAGCAGCAAATGTGAGGAGGTCAAATGTTTGATGAACTCCTCCTGACGCCTCATCATAATCAACAACAAAGTCATTAAACCAGAAGACAGTCCTCAGGCAGACCATAAACACAATTTTAAAAGACCGACTCCTTAGTTAAAAGCCTGGGTAAAAGATCTGTTTAAAAGAGCTGCGGTGGCTCAAGTGGTTAAGACGCTGAACTGCAGGCTGTGGAAGGTCAGTAGTTCAGCAGTTCGAGACCCAGGGTGCTGCATGACGGAGTGAGCTCCCGTCTCTAGTTCCAGCTCCTGCCAACCTAGCAGTTCGAAAGCAAGAAATTGCAAGTAGATAAATAGGTACCCCTTCGGTGGGAAGGGAACAGCGTTCTGTGCGCCTTGGTGTCTAGTCATGCCGGCCACATCACCACGGAAACGTCTTCGGACAGCGCTGGCTCTTCGGCTTGGAAACGGAGATGAGCATCGCAACCCTAGAGTCGGATTCGACTGGCCTTCGAGCAAGGGAACCTTTACCTTTTAAAAGATCTAGCCTGGTGCCTGAAAGAGAGGAGGGCAGAGACCAGGCGAGCCTCAAGGGGAAAGGCATCCCACAGGCAAGGAGCCACCGCTGAAATGTCCTCGGTCCGGTCATCACCACCCCCTTCAGTTCTGCAGGAAGGCAGACAGAGAACAGAGCTTGCGAGGACAGTCCTGGAGTCTTGTGAGCAAAACTTCTACTTTGTGAGCTACTGGCATTAAAGCTGCGAGCGAGCAATTTGTCCACTGTTTAAATGAGCTTGTTCTGGAGCCACCCTTCCTGAGCTAAGACAAAAATGTGTGAGCCAGAGGCTAGAAAAATGTGAGCTAGTTCACACTAACTCAGCTTAGAGGGACACTGTCTTGGAGTTCCTGACCATGTCCCTAGGGAGCTGGCATGATCTCTGTGTGTGTGTGTGTGTGTGTGTGTGTGTGTGTGTGTGAAACTGCTTCACTTAGCTGCTTTGTAACCATTTTCTTAAGAGGCTTCCGACGACGCAGGAAGTATGTGGAACGACCTTGGATGCCTGTCTCTGCTAGCTGGCCTGTTGCAAATAATGTAACTGTAGGTTCGCAAGTGGGGGGAGGAGAGCTAACGGAGAATGCTAGATTTAGGCGGGCTGAGTGGATGGAGTGACTGGTTGGGTCATGGGGGGAGAAGGGGCTTGTTTGAGTCATGTATAATTCCAGAACTGGCGCCAGCCAAGCAGTTCTGACACAAGATGGCCTTAAGCTTGATACATCTTCATCTCTCAATAAACAAATCACTGCCAAGAGAGTGTTGTTGAGAGCAAGTTTGTTTAAGAGTCTGACGCTCTCAGCGTAGCCTACCTCTCAGGGTTGTTGTGAGGATAAATCAGAGGAGAGGATGACATAAGCCCCTTTGGGTGCCCATTGGGGAGAAAGATGGGACATAAATAAATAATAAAATAAAATACCCTCGTTCTTTATAACCAGTTACATCTGCAAGGAAGCAGGCTTGTCTGGCCTGGCACACTTTCCCCTCAGAATCCAGCTTGGTGACCAAGAATACGGCAACCAGCTGTCTGAAAACCTTTTACAATTTATCCCAAAACTGTTCCAGTTCCAAAAGGCAAGATAGAAATATACTAGACTCACTTACTTAATTCATTTCTCAAAGGCACACTAACAATTCCCTTCAGGCATCACAGACTGGGATCTAGAATTAGAATCAGTAGACAATTTATTCCACAATTTTCTCCAAAATTAATTCCAAAACTGTCCAAACTGCTAACCAAAGAGAGTGGTTAGCACAACCCCCAGGCCTCTCTCACATCTCATAAACAAACAGAGTAACACTCTTCCCCAAGAGCCACTCAGTTATCTGATGAGGCAAAGGCAAAGTCAAACTCATGCAGAGCTGAAATGAGCAACACCCACTGCAGACGGGGTTGGGGCTCAGAGGATCTATGATATAATGGCTAGAGTGTAGGAATAGGATCTCGGAGACCTGGGTTGAAATCCTCACTCATCATAAGGCTCACTGGGTGACCTTGGGCCAGTCACTGTCTCCCTCAGCTTAACCTATGACATAGGCTTGCTGTCAGCATAGAATGAGGAAAGGAAACATAGAAATATACTAGACTCAATTACTTAATTCATTTCTCAAAGGCACAGTAACAATTGCCTTCTGGCACACAGACTGGGAATTTACACATAACCAAGATGCCTAAATTACAATTGTCTGGAAACATTATTAAGGTAAAGGTAAAGGTTCCCTTGCTCGAAAGCCAGTCGAGTCCGACTCCAGGGTTGCGGTGCTCATCTCCGTTTCAAAGCCGAAGAGCCAGCGCAGTCCGAAGATGTTTCCGTGGTCATGTGGCCGGCATGCCTAAACACCAAGGCGCACGGAACGCTGTTCCCTTCCCACCGAAGTGGTACCTAGTTATCTACTTGCAATTTCTTGCTTTCGAACTGCTAGGTTGGCAGGAGCTGGAACTAGAGACGGGAGCTCACTCCGTCATGCGGCACCCAGGTCTCGAACTGCTGAACTACTGACCTTCCACAGCCTGCAGTTCAGCGTCTTAACCACTTCAGCCACCGCAGCTCAACATTATTAAAAAACAAAAAATATACAAAAGATGTAGGCTATTCTAATGATACCATCTCCAAAAATTAAGCTTTTGGTAACTTCTGGGCACCAGGTTACAAACGGAGACTTTCAATCTTAATTACGTTCCATTTTAAATTAGTACCTTTCAACAAGGATTACCCTACCCAGACCTTCAGGGAAGTCTGCAATCGAAATAAATGACTGAGGGCACTCAACTTAAACAGAATGCAGAACTGGCCCCCTAAAAGAGAACTCATGAAGTTACATGAGTCAACGAGTTTAAGAACGCCCTCTTAGAGCCAAGCTGGACCCTGCGCTCACTTCTGCTGGAAGGTATGGACCATGGGCTCACGGACCTCAATGGCAGTGAACTTCTGCAAGCCCATTTATTTATTTAGATATTTACATGCCACTTCCCTCCTCGACTGAGGACTCAGAAGGACTTAGAACATTGCTCTCCTCTCACTGTCTCCCCCGCCCAGGGAAGGAGCTGTATCATTCCAACACCACTTTTTCTTTTCCACTACAACAATCCTGTACAGGAGGTCACAACAACCAACTGAGAAACAAAGAGACTGATCCTTGATCCCCATATTATGGAGCATTCCCATGATATGGACAAAGGCCCCGGTCACACGGCAAAGTTGCCGGGGGAGAGGCACAGAAGGTGGGCGGATTATCCGGGCACGATCACACCCCAACATCTGGGAAGTGGAGCGCACCCGTGGCTTACCGCCGACAATGCGCATTTAAAAACTAGTACCTCCGAGGTACTAGTAAACATTTGCCACGGGCTGCCTCCAGACGCCCGTGGTGTGATCGCGCCGGCGTGCGGCATTCCCCTCCAGTCCCTCGTTTACCCGCTGGCGACGAGGGAAGGACTCGTGCTGTGCCGCCGGCGCGTCTGATCGCATAACCGTGGATCAAACTGCGCTGGGGCAATTAGCCACGCCTCCCCCCGCGATATCCGGCCAGTGTGCCCAGGGCCTAAGTATTCAGAAGATTAAAGAGCTCGTGTGGGGCACCAAGAACACCAGTAAGGTTCTCTGCAGAGCCACTGTCTGTAACCCTAAGATACCCCCTTGTACATCCATATATCTAATAGCCAAGTTGCCCCCTCCGTGCAGATATCTAAATCCGCACATCGGGGGCACTTGGGGGGGGGCAGAGAGATTTTCCTGCACACTTGGAGCAGTCCCCAGGTGTGCAGAAAAATCTAAAAAGTTGGAAAAAATATATGGGGGATATTTAAATCCCCCAAAAGTAAAAGTGTTCCCTGGGCACGTGCAGAGAATGCTCTGGCCGTTGGGGGCTGCTCAGACGTCGCCGCCGGTGCCGGAGGGGAGTGGGAGAAGGCTTGGCGGGCCCAGCGGCTGGGAGCTACTTGTTCATGGTCTAACAGCAATGAAAAGGAAACAAATTAAATAAATGCATTAAGACTTAGTTGTTGAAGACTGGTGTACTTTGGCTTTTATGCCTGCTAGATTTTGTAGCGTATAATGTATACATATGGGTAAGGTGTTTTTTTTGTTTTGCAAAGAATCAGTCAGAAAAATAATGTACAGCTTGGGAATTCTTGTTTAGTAACGCCTTTCATCAATGGCTTCCTGGAACTCTAACAGTTATATGCCACCAAAAAATGTTACAAAAGTTAATCTTTAAAGGATGTCCTCGGTGCACATTTCAAAGGTCTCATAGGGAAAAGCATTGCCTTTATCTTTTTCAGAATATTAATCCTAAACTCATATAATGGGAAAACATACAGCTACAATAAACTAATGTAAAAAGGTCTCAATCAGTCAAAGTCTGGCGGTGCCTTAAAGACTAAAAAAATGTTGTTGGTGTTTAAAGATGCCACTGGACTGTTGTTAGTCTTTAAGGAAGCCACTGGCCTTTTGTTTTCTTGCAACAGACTAACAATTCGACCCTTAGTCGTTAGCACTACTCAGTCATTCCAGACAACTGGCCTAATCCTCACTGAGGTGGACGACTTGGGTCTAGGCCAGTGGTGGCGAACCTATGGCACGGGTGCCAGAGGTGGCACTCAGAGCCCTCTCTGTGGGCACGCGTGCCATCGCCCCAGCCAGGCCCAGACCATCATTAAAGTGTCGAATTCTCTGCCAAATAATTTTAAGTAAATGAAAGCATTTGGGATTCCTTTCCTTACTTTATTTGGATCGTCTTAAGTTAATGTATGAGTTGTTTTTTCTAAAGTAAAACCTCAGTATTCAGGTTAAATTGCCGTGTTGGCACTTTGCGATAAATAAGTGGGTTTTGGGTCGCAGTTTGGGCACTCGGTCTCTAAAAGGTTCGCCATCACTGGTCTAGGCTGTACCACCTTGTCTTGCAGGCATTAACTCACATGACTGAATGCAGATTCAGGTGGGTAGCCACGTTGGTCTGAAGCAACAGAAACACATTTGAGTCCAGTGGCACCTTTAAGACCAACAACGTTTCATTCCGGTGCAGGCAAACAAAAGCTTATCCCAGAATTAAACTTCGTTCGGTCTTAAAGGTGCCATTGGACTCAAACTCTGTTCTGTTGTTGCAGAACAACACGGCTGCCCACATGAATCTAGATTTCGTGACGAACGACTCCAGCGTAGCCATTTCTAAAAACACAGGGTGTTGTTCTCTTCTGTCTTTTGGACAAGGCATTCAGTCATGTGAGCTCCTGTTTGCAGTCTGTGCACTTACAGGGTCCAAGACACAATTCACCTCTCACTCAGAACACGGCTATTATCTTGTGCAACTTCCTGGAGGATCTCTGTTTCGTTTACTTACAGGAGGGCGATACAAGTTGGAAGCAAGAAATGGTGATTTTATGCAGCCAGGCAAGAGAGCTCCAAACTCCCTGTGCTATTTCAAGATCCCTTTGCAGGACACTTCTGCCCGCATCGGCCTCAGGCAGTTCGCACAGGAGCCCTGATGTAGTGTGAGATTGATGCAGACCGTTAATTCACAAGGCTGACTTTTGGCAAAAAGCCCAAGGATGCCCTAGCAAAAAGGCTGCTAGACATTTTTGACACTCGTGGCCCAGACATGACCAATGGGCTCCACAATACCATACAGCTGTAGGGGCTTGTGCAGGACACTTTTCTTAACATAGGAACGTAAGAGAAGCCAATGTTGGATCAGGCCAATGGCCCATCCAGTCCAACACTCTGTCACACAGTGGCCAGAAATACCAGGTGCCATCAGGAGGTCCACCAGTGGGGCCAGGACACCAGAAGCCCTCACACTGTTGCCCCCCCCCCCCAACCCCCAAAAAACCGAGCCTTACTTGCCCCCCACCAAGAGTTCCTGTCTAGACCTTGTGCTGATGGACCTCTGCTCCCTATGCTTATCCAATTCCCTCTTATAAGAACATAAGAGAAGCCAACGTTGGATTAGGCCAATGGCCCATCCAGTCCAACACTCTGTCACACAGTGGCCAAACATACCAGGTGCCATCAGGAGGTCCATCAGTGGGGCCAGGAGGACACTAGGAGCCCTCACACTGTTGCCCCTCCGCAAGCACCAAGAAGACAGAGCATCACTGCCTCAGAGTGTTCCATCTATACCTTGTGGCTAATAGCCACTGATGGACTTCTTATGTATCTTCTGACTCCGTCACCACTTATGGAACTTTAATTCTAACACACTTACTTAACACGTAGAACTTAACATGTAGAACTTTACCATGCTATCTTTTTTGGTAACAACACTCCTGAGAAATAGGTCACCATGGTGCTGACGGGACACCAAGGCACAGAATGGCAGCTAAGGTCTACAACGTGTTTCCCAGCAGTCCCACAAGGTGGGAGGCCGATGGAGAGAGGACAGGCTACCCATGGCCACCTACACAGAGTGGTCTTCTTCTGAACCAGCCAGACCCTGGATCTATCCAGGTCAGATATACGCTGATCAGAAGCCACGCTCCACGTTTCTGGAAGAGATAGTGCACATAAAGTGACACCTCCTCAACCATGATCCAAGTTCAAATGCTACACAAATCCAAGTTCAGATGCTTCACATGATCCAAGTTCAAATGCCATCCAAATGTGCCGTACCCTAAACCAGACCACCGGTCTATCCATGTCATTCTCGCCTCCCCCCCACCCCCCAACCAGTCTCCAAGGTCTGGCAGAGGTCTACCTCCCCCCACCACCCTGGCACCTTTTAGCTGGGGGTGGTAAGGACTGGACCCAGTGGGACCCTCTGCGTGCAAAGCCAGGACTCTCAGTCTTCCCTCTAAGCTGAGTTCGCGTGAGCTAGCTCACAGGTTTTTGGCCTCCAGCTCACACATTTCTGTCTTAGCTCAGGAAGGGGGGCCCCAGAGCAGACTAATCTGTACAGCAGCCCAATGGCTCGCTCACGACTTTCACGCCAGCAGCTCACCAAGTAGAATTTTTGCTCACAAGACTCCACGGCTTAGAGGGAGCATTGATGGGGAGCCCAGTGTTCCCTCTAAGCTGAGTTAGTGTGAGCTAGCTCACAGGTTTTTAGTTTCCGGCTCACACGTTTTTGTCTTAGCTCAGGAAGGAGGGCTCCAGAGCAGACTAATCTGTGCAGCAGCCCAATGGCTCGCTCACCAAGTAGAATTTTTGCTCACGAGACTCCACGGCTTAGAGGGAGCATTGATGGGGAGCCGCGTTCCCTCTGAGCTGAGTTAGCCTGAGCCAGCTCACCGTTTTTTGGCCTCCGGCTCATGCATTTTTGTCTGAGCTCAGGAAGGAGGGCTCCAGAGCAAACTGATTTATGCAGTAGCCAACTCGCTCGCTCACCCCTTTAATGCTAGTAGCTCACGAAGTAGAATTTTTGCTCACAGGACTCCACGGCTTAGAGGGAGCACTGCTCCAGAGCAAACTAATTCGTGCAGGAGCCGGACCGCTCGCTCACAGCTTTAATGCCAGGAGCTCCCCAAGTGGAATTTTTGCTCACGAGACTCCACGGCTTAGAGGGAGCATTGATGGGGAGCCGCGTTCCCTCTAAGCTGAGTGAGTGTGAGCTGGCTCACAGGTTTTTAGCCTTCGGCTCACAATTTTTTGTCTGCGCTCAGGAAGGAGGGCTCCAGAGCAGTGCTCCCTCTAAGCTGAGTGAGTGTGAGCTGGCTCACAGTTTCTTAGCCTCCGGCTCATGCAATTTTGTCTCAGCTCAGGAAAGATGGGGCTCCAGAACAAAGCTTATTTATGCAGTAGCCCAATCACTCGTTCACAACTTCAATGCCAGTAGCTCACAAAGTAGAATTTTTGCTCACAGGACTCCACGGCTTAGAGGGAGCACTGCTCCAGAGCAAACCAATTTGTGCAGGAGCCCGACCGCTCGCTCACAGCTTTAATGCCAGGAGCTCCCCAAGTGGAATTTTTGCTCACGAGACTCCACGGCTTAGAGGGAGCATTGATGGGGGGGGCACCCAAGCCACCCTCTCCTTGGCCTCACCTGTCCCCCTCCAGGGTCTTTCGCATCCATCTCCTTCCCGGCCCCTTTCAATGTTCCCTCTAAGCTCTTGAAGTCTTGCGAGCAAAAGTCCTACCTTGTAAACCACCGGCATTAAAGTGGTGAGCGACCAATTTGTCTACTGCATAAATTAGTCTGCTCTGTAGCCAGTCATCCCTCCTGAGCGAAGGCAAAAATCTGTGCGCCGAAGGCTAAAAAACGGTGAGCTGGCTCACACCAACTCAGCTTAGAGGGAACACTGGCCCCTTTAACTGGGGGTGGGGGGGGTGGGACCGGGGACGGTCTGCCAGGGAGCCACGCGGCCCCTCCCCTGTACACCGCGAGCCCCGGGGAGAACGTTGGGGGGGGGGGGGGGGGGGGAGGGGGAGGGGGGGGCCGCCGAAGGTCCCGCCGCGGCTCCGTCTCCTCCTGGAGGACCAGGGCTGAGGCGGGGGGGGAGGGGCTTAGCCGGGGGGGGGCTCCGAGCGGCCAGAGCAGCGCCTTCGAGGAAGTGGGCGGGGTCTGTCGGAGAGCGGCCCCGCGATAGGGGGAGGCCGACTCAGGGGCCCGCCTACTGGGCGGGGTCCGTGCGGGCGAGGAGGAGGGCCGACCGTTGTTTCGGAGGAGGCGGGGCGGGGGACAGCGCGTCAGAGGAAACCGGCAGGCCTGGCCGCCCTGGGACCCCTCGGGGAACTACAAGGCCCACAGTGCCCAGCGAGCGGCCCTCAGAGAGAAGTGAGCGGGCGGGCGCGGGGCATGCCGGGCAACGTAGTCCTGGCGGCAGTCCAACGTAGTCCAGTTTGTTGTGGTAAACTGATCTACCCCCAAAAAATCTGAAATAGAGTGAGAATTGACAACACCATCATACAACAGGCATCCACCACTTCCCCCTAGTATATGCTCGTAAAGTAAACGAAACACACACTCAAATATGCAAGGGAAACTGAACTCAGTCACACTGTAAGCGAGTGTGAGGTGTCTGGAATACTGCAGTGAAAGAATCAAGAGGATATCTTGTTGGGTACAGGAGAAACTGCAACACTTGTGACAGTAGCTGGAAACTGCAGAGCTCAGGGAATGTGATGCCTGCCTTTGATGACGTCACGACGTAGTGGAAGGGCCTTCCATATAGGAGGTGGTGGCCCAGTCCCCCCTGTTTCAGTAGCTCTCGACGCCGCGCTGGGATTATGGAGCCTTCGGGCGAGGCCTTTTGGAGAGGGGTGTAGCGGCGTCTCGGCGCAGTGGTCACGTGGCGCCGGACGGCCATGGGTGCCTTGTGTGAATAATGTTATCTGAAAGGGCTCTCTGAAGAGCAGCACAGTGGTTGTAAGGCCCAGTGGGTCTAGGGTTGCCAGCCTCCCGGTGGGGCCTGGAGCTCTCCCGCTTTGACAACCCATCTCCAGCTGACAGAGGTCAGCTCCCCTGGAGAGAATGGCTGCTTTGGAGGGCGGGCTCTGGCACGTGGCCCTGCCGAGGCCCCTCCCCTACACAGACCACGCCCTATCCCGGCTCCACCCCCAAAGTCTCCAGGTATTTCCCAACCTAGACCCGGCAACCCTAGCATTGGACCATGTGGAGGCCCCTCCCCAAACCCCGCCCCCTCCTGGATCCACCCCAGAGACTCCAGGTGTTTTCCAACCCAGACTTGTCAACCCTGCCATTGGACCATGCTGAGGCCCCTCCTCCAAACCCCGCCCTCTCCTAGCTCCACCCCCAAAGTCTCCAGCCAGGGCTTTTTTGTAGAAAAAGGTATTTTTGTAGAAAAAGCCCAGCAGGAACTCATTAGCATAATAGGCCACACCCCTGACAGTGTAACTCATTAGCATATTAGGCCACACCCCGTGCCTTTCCTTGGCTTGCCTGGGTGCCCTGTGGCTGCTCGGGCAAGCCAACCCTTGGACAGGTCTGGGAAGGCACAGGGAGGCATTTCAATGTCTCCCCATCCTTCCAGGGCCCCCCTGGGCCCCCTGCCTCAAGAGTCACCGGGGGTCACTCTCCAGTTTTGCTCCAGAGGTTTTGGCTGTAGTGGGTGTGGGCAACTCTGAAGCCAGCCGGAACTCTGTCCCTGTGCGTTCCTGCCCAAAAATAGCCCTGTCTACAACCCAGACCTGGCAACCCCTATGTTGGTCAGCTGTGTTGATCTGAAGCAGTACAACAAATTTAGAGTCCAATGGCACCTTTAAGACCAAGAAAGGTTTATTCAAGGTCTGAGCTTTTGTGTGCACGCACACTGTATGCACACAAAAGTTCATACCTTGAATAAACCTTTCCTGGTCTTAAAGGTGCCATTGGACCTACACACTACCTACTTACAACAAGTATTTTAGAGTCCAATGGCACCTTTAAGACCAAGAAAGGTTTATTCAAGGTCTGAGCTTTTGTGTGTATGCGCACTGCATGCACACATACCTTGAACAAACCTTTCTTGGTCTTAAAAGGTGCCATTGGACCTACACACCACCTACTTACAACCACTATTTTAGAGTCCAATGGCACCTTTAAGACCAAGAAAGGCTTATTCAAGGTCTGAGCTTTTGTGTGCACGTACACTGCATGCACACATACCTTGAATAAAGCTTTCTTGGTCTTAAAGGTGCCATTGGACCTACACACCACCTACTTACAACCACTATTTTAGAGTCCAATGGCACCTTTAAGACCAAGAAAGGCTTATTCAAGGTCTGAGCTTTTGTGTGCACGCACACTGCATGCACACAAAAGTTCATACCTTGAACAAACCTTTCTTGGTCTTAAAAGGTGCCATTGGACCTACACACCACCTACTTACAACAAGTATTTTAGAGTCCAATGGCACCTTTAAGACCAAGAAAGGTTTATTCAAGGTATGAGCTTTTGTGTGCACACACGCTGCATGCACACAAAAGTTCATACCTTGAATAAACCTTTCTTGGTCTTAAAGGTGCCATTGGACTCTAAAAGAGTTGTTGTAAGTAGGTGGCGTGTAGGTTGGTTGGGCTTGCACAATCCTTTGACTGACTCTTGGCAAACAGGTCACGCAGGCTAGGACTGTGCTGCTGGGGCAATAAAAGTCTAAAGTTTCAGTTCTGTACTCGGGAGTGTCCCATAAAATCCCTTGTCTGGTGAAACTGGGCTGTAAATGAGGAAATACAAAAGCGAAGTGTCGATTTTTGAAGTGAATATTTCAGATATTTTTTTCGCAAGTCCCCATGGAAGTCACTTCCTCATTTGGTTTGCTTGTTGTACTGTACGGTTAGATTCGAGTCCAGGAGCAGCTGAGAGACAGACCAACCAGAGTTTCAGGGTGTGCAATCTTTCAAGAGCCAAAGCTCCCTTCGTCAGACACCAGATGGGTTGACTGCTTCTGATAACGGGCGCTTTGCCTCTCGAAAGCTTGCACCCTGAAACTCCTCTTGGTCTCTCTACATTGTGAAGAAATGCATTTTTTCCTTTGGAGGTTTGACATGAGCAAAACCTTCACTCTGAGTTTTAAAGCCCCCCCCCCCCCCGGGCAGAGAACAGGCAGGAAGAGAGAAAGTCAGTTCAATTTCTTTCCAGCCGCACCTCAGCCCACTCTGAACTGAGGAATAGTTACCATAACACGAATGCTAATAGGTCTAGACAATGGGATGGTCAAGCTCCCCCCCCCTTCAAACAGGGAACAGAGATATGGCGGTGTTAAATACCGAATAGAATTCAGGAAGGAACTTCTGGAGACTTCAGGAAAAGCTTCTCTGACCTGGCCTGACATGGTCAGTAGATGGGGAAAAGAGAAGTTCTAAAACTGATGGGAGCAAGGAGGAAGCTCTCTTTGGTGCTGAGTCCATCAGAGCAGACAGAACTCTTAACTAAGTTCCGGAGGAGGCAGCCATTAACCATGTGCAGGCCCGAAGAGCTGCAGGAAACTGCAAGGTAATGGTAACTCTGTAGAGAGTTGCAACTTCCTAAGCTAAGGAGCCTGTCCTATATTTTAGCATCTGATGGGGCATGTATAGAGAGAAGAGCAGAGGAGTTGCGTTTTACCCATTTCTTTTGAATCCCTTGCTCAGTCTGGTGCTGTGCTAAAAGTATGCTTGTGAACATGCTGGAAGTGGTTCTCTGTACCACATAGACCGCCATCGTCTTGGACACACTATTTTAAAAGGAGCGCCAGGGGAAGGCAGGCAGTTGGCAAGGGGCTATTCTTCCAGGGCCACGCAAGGCAGTAAACGATCCCCGTGGTGACCAGGCACTGGGCAGCAGGAGACACAGAGGCAAGGCCTCAGAACTTGGAAGGGAAGGTGGGAGTCCTGACCCTCCCAGCGGGCAATTCTTTACAAAGGTCAGGTGATGGTGGTGGGCTACCAGAGAGTGAGAAAAGCCTCTCCAGGTGTTGGGAAAACCTTGGAGGGCAGGGTGGGCCTGCAGGCCAGAGCAGGCCCCTTCCACCACAAACGTGCTACTGGACTCAAATGTAACTTTTCTACCACAGACCAACAGGACTAGCCTCTGAAACTGTCTCATTGTATGAAGAATTCCTTGTTCAGTAAATGCATTGCTTTTAAGATTGCAGTTCTGGGGACCTTTCCAACATGTCCTGGAAAACAGTATTTATTCTTCTGCCTCTTTTTCTTTTGTATTGAATATCCAGCCTGATGAAGAGAGGCGCTGAGAGGCGGCAAGCGGCGGCGAGCAGAGCCTGGCTGATCCCTGGTGGCCAGCAGTGAAAGAACAAGGCGGCTGCCGTCGACGGAGGCTGAGTGACGTCATCCGGAGGCGCGCGGAGCCGAAAAAGACATGGTCGGGCCGAGGACGACGTCGCCGGCGTTCCCTACACACACCCCCGGCGGAGCGCGGGACATCGTGCAGCCAGAAGAAGCCGAGCCGAGGAATGCTTTCACCAGGGTGTCAGTAGGGAATCCCCCCCCCCTTGTACCAATGTGTGACAGTAGTTAGGGTTGAAATAGGTGATTAGCACCCAAGAACTGTAAACCGCCCAGAGACCCCTACAGGGGTTAGGGCGGTATATCAAGCCGAAGGATAAATAAAAAATAAATAAGAGATCTGATGACTCTGAAAGCTTGCAAGCTGCTTTGTACTATTTTGGTTGATCTATTGGGTGCAGTAAAGAAGAAGCTGGAGACCAACTGGTGATGAAGGTGCATAAAGTTTACTTAGAGATAATGGTGAATATTTACACCGAGATATACAGACTGTCTTACAGCATAACATGCCTTAGTTGGAGAGAACTAAGTCCCCTCCCCCCCGCTTATCATGCTGATCACTTATATACTAACCCCAGCCAATCACTAACAGGATAAACTAATTTCCTACTCTAACAATGCTAGAAGAGTAACACCTGGTAGTTTAACACCTGGCTGTAATTGCCTTAACCACTTAGCATGACAGCTAAGACTTACACATAGATCATACTGATCTAGATCCAGTAACTGCTTGCTACCTCAACCTAGACATATATCTCAATATGATCTTCATTAAAAGTATTACATGTAATTATTACTTTATTCTCATTTATAGTCTACCCTTTCTCACTGACTCAAGGTAGATCACAAGCATAATAGAACTATTCAGTCGATCAATAAGCCAGTAATGAAATATGATAACACTCATTCTATCCTACCTCACATGGTTGTTGATGTGAGGATAAAATGGAGGAGGGAAAGATGATATAAGTGCCTTGGGTCCCTATAAGATAAAAAAAGTGGGCTATAAATAAATGTATTAATGCAGAAGTATCGGAAGGTACCATAAACATTGTACGGTAAGGTGTACTTCTCAAACACATTCTTCTGTTTCACCAGCAGACGAAATAGCGCATAAACCCTGTTTGTGTCTTTTATCAGCCAGACTCTAAGCTTGTTAGAGTCCCTTGACTTGCAGCAATTACCACATTAAAATATAGCTTCCAGAAACTTGCATGGTAAATTTCTGAGTTCTCAAGACTTTAGAATGAAAGACTGCCTGGAAGATACTGACTCCACAGCTTCCCAGAAAATGATTACTGCTCTGGGCATCAGCTGAGAATTCAGAGTATACTTTTGAAGCGCCAATTAATGTTGATCACCAGTATAAAAGGGCACATGGTCACTAAGTACAGTGGCTGGTCTCTCCTGGAACACTGCCTACCGTTAGTCATAAAGCAACAGTGAACACAAATCTAGACCCACCTCTCACCTGGATCTGAGTAACTCTCACGCACAAAGCCCAGCTCTAACCTGCCTTCAAAACAAACAAAAAGTGGCACATCCTCACCCCCCCTTCCTCCAAGTAGAGGAGGCCAGAGACCCCAATCTTCTCTTTGGGTAGCTCTCCCTGTCTTTGTACAACCAGAGGCGAGCCAAGCAGTGTTGGTTCAACACTTCTTCCTGTTATTCTCAGGGTATTGAATCTTCCAGTCAGCTGAGTCACAGGCTGTGAGGCCAGTAGGCCAAGAGTCCTTAAGCTCATGCCCCAGGCGCCAGCCCTGGTCTAAATAGACTACCTGCAGGGAAATGGCCTCAGCAGAGAGGTGTCTTCACTCTGACCAGGAGTCATTTCCTGCAGGAGCGCACAGGAGCAGAGCTCCGGCAGTAAAGAGCCCAGGGGGCGGGCACATGCAACAAGCCCCATCCCCTGCTCCCAGCAGCCCTCAGTCAGAGCAAGCAGCAGCCAGGTAAGTTGCAGAGCTCCCCCCGCCCCCCCCCCAGTCCAAAACAGTCCAGTGGCACCTTTAAGACCAAGTTTTATTCAGGTACAAGCTCGCCCTCCTCTGCGAGGACAGATCTGCACGTCCCCTCCCCCAATAGCTAGCAATCCAAAAGAGTCCAGTGGAGCCTGAGCGGTGGGTGTCGCCTTCTGACACACTTCCGGTGATGTCAGGGGGTGTGGCATATGCAAATAAGGTATGCTAATGAGTTATGCTAATGAGCTCCTCCACCTCTTTTCCTACGAAATGACCCCTGACGCTGACTAACATGCCGAGAAGCAGCTTCCTGTTTCTGGCCTGTCCTTCTCCCTCTACCCCAGGCACCAGCCCTGATCAGGGGTCATTTCGTAGAAAAAGGAGTGCAAGGAAGCCCCGCGAAGGCCCTCCCTGGCCCCAGGCAGGCAGGGGTGGGGAGAGGCAGGGAGGAAGCAACTTACCCTCCCTCTTCTCCTGCCTCCCCCTGGCTGAATGAGGGTCGGAAGCGGGGCGGCCGGAAGCAGGGGGCGGGGCTTCGTCATGTGCCCCGCCCCCGGTACCTCACCCGGGGGAACTGCGTTCCCCCGCGTTCCCCCCCCGAAATGACCTCTGGCCCTGATCTAAAGAGAACCCCCCTTGGCTGGTTGTCCTGGGGGACTTAGGGTTGCCTGTGGGGGGTTCCAGGCTGTCGGTAGGGATCTTCTGGTGCCACACAAAGCCATGACGTTACCCATAATTTAAGCTGTCACCCGTTCTGGATAGAGTTTCGCTCCCCTTAAAGGAACAGATCTGTGCTCTTGGACCCAGGCCTACTGCTGGAGTGCCTTTTGCCAGCGTTGGCCAGAAGTGCCTTTTGCCAGCGTTGACTGGTTAGAAGAAGAAGAAGAAGAGAAGAGATTGGATTTATGCCCCACTCTTCACTACCCAAAGGAGTCTCAGAGCGGCTGACAAACTCCTTTCCCGTCTTCAAAGCATAGAATTGTATTGGTTTTTAACAAGAATAGAAATAGACAACTACAGAAAAGAAAAACATATCACAGCAAAGCAACTAACAACAATAGAGCATATACTCTTGTTTCAGTTTTAGTTTAACACTTTTAAAATCGAATCGAGTTCTTATACACCATTTACAGACAATTTGATAATTTTCCAAGATGATTTTCAATCCATTTGTAAAGTCTTGCCCAGTTTCTTTCAGAGGTTTCTTCTTCTTTTTCCTTGTAATTGTACAGCCAATGGGGTGATAGCAGGCAAATGGCATCCCTGTTTCAGAGACAGGACTTAACTGGCTGGTTGAACAGTATGGGAGGCAGCGTCTACTCTGCTATTACACTATACCCACTCTGCCGTGGAAGCTTGCTGGTGACCTCGGGCCAGTGGCACAAACCTACCATGCAGGATTGTTGTGAAGACAAAATGCAGGAGAAGAGAACAATTTAAGCCTCTTTGGGTACCTGACAGGGAGAAAGGGTACAAAGGACATAAATGATAAGTAATACTGAGAGATCCTCCAAATCTGAATGGAAGTGTGCAGGATGGAGGGATAACTTCATCAATGAAGCAGCCGTTGTGAGAGGATCCAGTACTAATTCATAAAAGCACTCAACACTGCCTTGCTGTGTTTTTCTGGCTGCTTAAGGGGCTTTCTGTCAAGTGAAAGCTTTCCAGTCCGCTTGGCAGACCCTGCTCTTCCTTCCTTCACAGGGTTCTAACAGAAAAAGACAGAAAGAGAAGAAGAAGAAGAAGAGATTGGATTTATACCCCGCCCTTCACTACCCAAAGGCAGGGCTCTTTTTGGGCAGGAACGCACAGGAATGGAGTTCCAGCTGGCTTCCAAGTTGGCCACGCCCAGCAGGAACTCATTAGCGTAATAGGCCACACCCAACAGCAGAAACTCATTAGGATTGGCTACATTAGGGGTGTGTGGCCTAACATGCAAAGGAGTTCCTGCTACAAAAAAAGGCCCTGGCTTTTGGACAACAAACAAGGTAAACAGAATAAGAAGCAAAAGGTGGGTGTGGCTGGATGACCACACTTCTGGTAACATGGGGGTGTGGCCTAATGTGCTAATGAGCTGAGCTGTCAGGGCTGTGGCCCAATATGTTAATGAGTTCCTCCTGTTGGGTGTAGCCTATTATGCTAATGAGTTCCTGCTGGGCTTTTTCTACAAAAAGAGCCCTGCAAGGTGTCTCAGAGCGGCTTACAAACTCCTTTCCCTTCCCCTCCCCACAACAGACACCCTGTGAGGTGGGTGGGGCTGAGAGAGCTCTGACACAAACTGCTCTTTTTCAAGGACAGCTGTGCCAGAGCTTGTGACTGACCCAAGGTCACATCAGCAGGTGCAAGTGGAGGAGTGGGGAATCAAACTCGGTTCTCCCAGATTAGAGTCCGCGCACTTAACCACTTAACCACTACACCAAACTGGCTCTCATGGACAGAAATAGGCCTGCTGTGAACAGGTTCTTGAGGACACAGCCACTTTGGGTCCCTGTTGGGAGAAAGGTGAGGTATATAAAGTAAATAAATAGGATTCACGGGCCATCGTTTTTATGAATGTAGACCACTGGGTAGGGAGTTCATGTCCTATGACGTCACCATACACCTGGACAATACGTGCCATTCTAATTAAGTATCCATTTGCCTGCCTACATTTCCCAGCAGCTTTAGGAGAAAGCTTTCCTTTTACAGTTCCACAGGGCCTGCAAGACGGAGCTCTTCCCCCAGGCATATAACTAGGGGCCGCCACCGTCTTAGCGCATGGCCCATAATGTTGACATCAGCAGTTGCCTCAACAGTGAGCAACATAACATTCAAACACTTATGTGGAATAACATCGAAGCACTTTATTTGAAAACATCTCATTTGTTTGTTTTATCTGCCACCAGTACTTTGTAACATTTGTAATGCATTATTTTAATTGTTGTGTTTTAACTGTACTCTTTATGCTTTTATTTTGTATTGTTGTATTGTTGTATTGTTGTTGGAAGCCGCCCTGAGCCTGCTTTGCGGGGAGGGCGGGGTTTAAATTTGATTATAAATAAATAAATCAATAAATTTGGCTTCATTCCGTGATAAATCATAACTTCAGAATTCTGAAACTCTTTAGCAAGCTGAATGTAAAAAAAATGGGGGGGGGTAGGGTTGCCAGGTTCCTCCTGGTCACCAATGGAGAATGTGGGGTTGGGTGGCCAGATCCAGTTTGGGAACAATACTCCCTCTAAGCTGAGGTGTCTTGTGAGCAAAAATTCTACTTTGTGAGCTACTGGCATTAAAGTTGTGAGGGAGCAATCTGGCGACTGCATAAGTTAGTTTGCCCTGGAGCCATCCTCCCTGAGTGGAGACAAAAATGTGTGAGCCGGAGGCTAAAAAACTGTGAGCGAGCTCACACTAACTCAGCTTAGAGGGAACACTGGTTGGGGAAACTCCTGGAGATTTGGGAACTGAGCCTGGTTAGGACAGGGAGCTTTGCGAGGTACAAGGCCATAGAGTCTAAAAGGTAAAGGTTCCCATGCTCGAAAGCCAGTCGAGTCCGACTCTAGGGTTGCGGTGCTCATCTCCGTTTCCAAGCCGAAGAGCCAGCGCTGTCCGAAGATGTTTCCATGGTCATGTGGCTGGCATGCCTAAACACCAAAGCGCACGGACCGCTGTTACCTTCCCACCGAAGTGGTCCCTATTTATCTACTTGCAATTTCTTGCTTTCGAACTGCTAGGTTGGCAGGAGCTGGAACTAGAGACAGGAGCTCACTCCGTCATGCGGCACACTCGGGTCTCGAACTGCTGAACTACCGACCTTCCACAGCCCGCAGTTCAGCGTCTTAACCACTTGAGCCACCGCAGCTCCATAGAGTCTACCCTTCAAAATATTCATTTTCTCCATGGGAACTGATCTCTGTTGTCTGGAAATGAACTGTGATTCCGGGGGGACTTGGGGGGTGGGTGGGAGGAAAATAGCTCTCCCTGACATGATTTTAAGGCCTGTTCATCAGCATCCTGCATAAGAATGCTTTGCTGATCAAGCACGCAGTGTCAGGCTTTGTTCTCACACCTGTGCGTTCGCTCTTGCAACTGTGTGCTGATTTGCTGCTGCCCATTGACCTTGCCGCCTTGATCCAATCTCAGCTTCCCTTACGCATCTTAACTCTGACTGGTGTTTCCACACACACACACCCCATCCGCCTGTACGCAAGCCTTGAAGAAATGTTGTTTCAATTTGTCTAATGAAGTGTGCATGCAGACGCACGAAAACTTCTTAAAGGTGCCGTCAGACTCAAATTTTGTTCCGTTCATGAACTTGATATTCTGGGAAGACGTTCTGAAACCTCAACTGTATCCACCCAGTTCATCCAAAGGTCACTTGTGGAGTCCTGTGGTGTTGGGGGTTTCAACAGCCTGATCGCATTGTGACTGCGTGCAGATGGTGTGTCCCAGCAAAAGGGGAAAACAATATTGCACAAACCAAAAACAAAAGTGTTAGGAAAAGTACACCTGCCGTTCTTGCATAACTGGAAATTCAAGGAGAGCGAAATTCAGCGGGCCAAGGTAATCCCTGATGCGTTTACACAAGGGTTGTTGTGTGGAAAACAAAAGAGGAACGGGAACCAAGCACCCTGCACGCCTTGGAAGAAGGGTGAGACAAAAATAGATAACCAGTTAAATATATTAAAATTTTTTTAACACATATACCTAGCAATGTGATCTGTATGCATGGCAGCTGCATATTTTCACCCATGTGGATGCAAAGACACGAGAGGTGGGATAGGGTGCAAGCCGTCACCCCAGTCAGTGAGGAGGCCACCCCGAGGGAAGCACTCCCGGAAGTACCAGTACCAGCAGCCCAACAGCAGGCGCCACAACCACCGGTCACAGCTAGTCAACCGGAACCGGTAGCGAGGGAACCAGTACTGGCCCCCAGGCGTTCCCTCCGAGAGCGCCGACCCCCCGCCTACTTGCAGGACTATGCCACATAGGTGGGTCTCCAGTGTTCCCTCTAAGCTGAGTTAGTGTGAGCTAGCTCACAGTTTTTTAGCCACCGGCTCACACATTTTTGTCTCAGCTCGGGAAGGAGGGCTCCAGAGCAAACTAATTTATGCAGCAGCCAAATCACTCGCTCACAATTCTAATGCCAGTAGCTCACAAAGTGGAGTTTTTGCTCACAGGGCTCCACAGCTTAGAGGGAACATTGGCTCTGATCTATGGGGGGGAGGAGTGTTATGTACGCGGACCGCCACCAGGGGTCCACGGCACAGTCAGGAGCTTGCCTCCCTTGAACAATAGGAACCTAGGATCCTAGTTCCTATTGTTCAGGGGAGCCAAGCTCCTGACTGTGCCGTGGACCCCTGGTGGCGGTCCGCGTACATAACACAGACACTGCACCGAGTTTTTCTTCATGGATCTCTGGGGATAGCCCCAGCAATTCCCACATGAACCAGAGGTAAAGGGGTGAGGGCCAGCCGGAGCAAAGAAGTTGGCCCCATCCCTGCCACTGTGGAGCAGTCTGCCTCAAGGTGGCAGGCCTGTTGTCAGGCGAAGGAGGAACAGCTACATTGTGGAGTGGCTGGCAACATCAGCCATACCATCTCAGGTTCCTCCTACTCATGTCCTAATGTGATTTATGCCGTTACGTGTCAGCAATGCCCTTCCACCCTCTCCATTGGACAAACAGGCTAGTGATGGTGCCGCTAGGATCTATATGAGAGCAAAGATGGCATCTTGGTTTATTTATTTATTTATTTATTTATTAAACTTATATCCCACCCTTCCACTTGGGCTCAGGGCGGCTAACAGGAGGCAAATGCCATACATAACAATAAAGCCAATATGAGCACCCGGCCCTAGTCCCAGCTCCCGCCTACCCAGCGGTTCGAAAGCAATAACAGCAAGCGAGTAGATGAATGGGTCCCTGCCTTAGATGGCAGGGGGCACCCTCCTCCATTGTGAGGTGCAATGGGAACACTAACAGCGGCGGTGCGGCGAGCGGCGGCGGCGGAGCAACGAGTGATGGCGGAGATGAGTGAAGTGGCGAGTGGAAGCAGCAAGGAGGCGCAACATCAAGTGGTGGACTGACGGCGGAGGCGGAAGGCGCGAGGATGCAGAGGCGCAGGCACGGCGGAGCCTAAAGGACAGAGCCAGAGCCACGCCGATGCGATCTGCGCGATAGATGGGCCCGCCGGGAAAAAGCCGACCCCAAAGACCACCTGAAGAAACAGACGAGAGAAGCCGAGCCGAAGCCGAAGCTGAGACGAGCTGAAGGAACAACAAGTGAATCCCACCACTGGGTGCTGGTAGGCAGTCCCCGCCCCTGACCATATGTGTGCCCATAGATAGGGATAATGAAATATGTAAGCCGCTCAGAGACCCCTTGGGGGGGGGGGTTCGAGCAGGGTATAAGCTGAATGTATAATACAACTACTACAACTACTACTACTACTACTACTACTAATAATAATAAAACAGTCAAGTTACGTTTTACATTTAAAATCAGTGCTCACATAATAACATCCGAGGCGGGGGCTCTAATACAATGTTTCAGGTGGTGCAGGTGGTGCTACTGTCTCATTCTTGATCGGTCTTTTCTCATTCCCAGGCCAGTTCACGTTGCCAGTTGGCTACGCGGTGATGGTATAGTGGCAGTGGCGGCTCCTACTCAAACGCCTGGCGGAATTGCATAAGCTCCCACAGGGCCCTGGTCTCCTCCAGGAGCCCGTTCCACCAGATAGGAGCCGCCACCGAAAAAGCCCTGGCCCTTGTCGCAGCATATTTAACCTCTCTGGGTGCTGGAACGACCAAAAGATGTTTTGTCCCAGACCGTAGTGCCCTTGGGGGGACATATGGGGAAAGGCGGTCCCTTAGGTAAGCTGGACCCTGGCCATGTAGGGCTTTATAGGTAAGAACCAGCACTTGCAGTCCTTGGTACCAGAGTCCATGTTGTGGTTAAGGAGTTTACCATTGCGGGTGAGAAGATGTTTTAGGTTAGGAGGCTGTCTGTAAGCAAGATAAAGTCGGCCTCCCAGTGCCTGCGTGAGGGAAGTGTAGCTATCCAGCATGAGTTGTAGGCAGGGTCACCAGGTCTCCCCTGGTCACTGGAAGGGGATGGGTGGTTTGCCAGATCCAGGCTGGGGAATTCCTGGGATTTTGGGGGGGGAGCCTGGGGAGGACAGGGATTTCAGTGGGGGACAATGCCATAGAGTCCACCCTCCAAAGCATCCCTTTTCTCCAGGGGAACTGATCTCTCTAGTCTGGAGATGAGCTGTAATTCTGGGGGACCCCCAGGTCCCACCTGGAGGCTACAGACCAAAACAGAATGGGAACATCGTGTTAAGGCTAGCTAAACACAAACAAAAATCATAATGAAAACTGTAATATATAATAACTAGGAAAAAGGCCCGATGTGAAAATAAATACGAGCTCTAGAAAGAGGCTCTGGGCGGGTGCCCCAGCCTTGGGCACTCAGTGTCAATTTGCTGTGGCGACCTCAGCAGGGTATAATGACACTGAGTCCACCATTTTCTCCAGAGGAACTGATCTCTGCTACCTAAAGAACAGTTGTAATTTTGAGTCATCTCCAGCCCTCACCTGGAGATTGGCAACGATGGTTCCACAGAAGGGAATGGTTGGTTTGGAGGGTGGAGTCTATGGCTTTGTACCTGTCCCACGCCTCCTGAAACCTCACCCTCTCCAGGCTCCATCCCTCACATCTCCAGGAATTTCCCACCTGGAGTTGGCAACCCTATCTCCTTCCCAGCCAATCATCAACCTACCTTTATTTCCCCCTCACTCTTCAGCTTTCCACCCCACACACACCTGCAGCCTCTCCCGTGCTCTGAAGCCCTGACTGCTACGTCACATTGGCTGTCATCTGGGGGCCACCTCAGCAGCATATAAGGATACAGAGCCCACCATTTTCTCCAGGGGAACTGATCTCTGCCATCTGGAAAGCAGTTGTAATTCTGAGTGATCTCCAGCCCTCACCTGGAGTTTGGACACATTTTACCTCAGAACAGCAAACTGTTTAGAATGTTAGAGGCAAAAGCCAATCAAGTCGCATATGCAAACGACCTCTGTGTTCCGAGGCAGAGGCCAATGAGGCTGCATATGCAAATGACCTCTGTGTTCTGACTGGCTGTGGGGGGGGGGGAGGAACAGCAAACTGTTTAGAATGTTGGAGGCAGGACTCAGGCAAAGCAGCCAGTGGATAGGGAGACCCTCTGAATGACAGATCAGAGAGCAAACTGATTTTGGAGCGTGTGGAATGTTCTAGATGAGTGCCACCACCATTCGGCTTTTATTTATAAGGGAGATTTACTGGTAACCTTCCAAAATTATACTATAGTATTCAGTCGTTAAAGTTCCACATGCACAGAAGTGCTTCTAGAAATATTCAATATTCCGAATAACATCAATAACATCAACATAATATACACTCTTGGAAATCTTACTACAGGCGCATAAAGTCCTGGACACAATCTCTTTGCTTATGCATTTCCTGTCAAAAAATCTCTTTGTTAATCCATTGTAGAGCCTGGAAGCATTTGGCTGTGCCACTGATTTGAAGGTGTAAGGTCTCACCAAACCTGAAGTCATTGTGGGTGAGAACCAACATGCAAAGTTCAGTGACAAGATCTGCTGTGGTGTTTTCAGGGATGATATTTCTAATAGCTTGTAGTCCATCCTTACCAGGTTTATGTATCTTTGAGAGGATGCAGAAAGTGCCTGGTTGAGGTTCTTGGGGTGTATCCATATAAGTTCGTTTCTTTGCGTGTGTCGCTTACTGTTTGTGCAGAAAGGAAATTGTGTTAGTAGCAGAATCAGGGGTCATTTCCTGCAGGAGCGCACGGGAGCAGAGCTCCAGCAGTAATGAGCCCAGGGGAGCGGGCACATGCAACAAGCCCCACCCCCTGCTCCCAGCAGCCCTCAGTCAGAGCAAGAGGCAGCCAGGTAAGTTGTAGAGCGCCCCCCGGCCCAAAACAGTCCAGTGGCACCTTTAAGACCAATTTTTATTCAGGTACAAGCTCTCCCTCCTCTGCGGGCAGAGACCGCCCACTCCCCCCCCCCCCCATAGCTAGCAATCCAGAACAGTCCAGTGGAGCCTGAGCGGGGGGCGTTGCCTTCCAACACACTTCTGGTGATGTCAGGGGGTGTGGCATATGCAAATAAGTTATGCTAATGAGCTCCTGCACCTCTTTTTCTACGAAATGACCCCTGAGCAGAAGTATCTTTGCAAAACATCAGGTAGAGTCAGAGGCCTGGCCCTACAGAAGTCTGTGAGTAGGCTTCACCGGAAGCTCTTCCTCTTTTACTAGTAATGTGGCAAATGAAGTGTAATGTTATCAAGTGTAAGGTGATGCACATTGGGACAAAAATCCCAACTTCAAGCATAGGCTGATGGGGGTCTGAACTTGGTGAGACTGAGAGGGGAAAAGATCTCCGGCTCAATGGAAGTGTCGACCCAGTGTGCTGCAGTGGTGAAAAGGGCAAATTCTATTAAGGGATTATTAGGAAAGGGGTTGAGAATAAAACAGCCGATATTGTAACGCCATGTATAGATCTATGGTGCGGCCTCATTTGGAATACCGTGTACAGATTCTGGTCACCGTATCCAGGGCTTGCCCGAGGTTTTTCGGCGCCCTAGGCAAAACTAGTGCCCCCCCCAGGCAAGGCTGCCTTGTGGCACCCCCCTCCCCTTGTGTCTCCCCCCCCACGCCGCCGTGTGCTTCTCCGTGCGCCCGCAAAGAAGTTCCATGATGACACTCTGGGCTGGGAGAAAGGCAGGGAGGGAGGGTAGAGGGTGCAGCAGGAGGCGGGGAAGGGATTCCTCCCCCCACCCCCCCAATTTCTCTAGAGGCAACCATCCCCCCCACCCCCAGCCGCCTTCGCCACCGTGCAGCCCCGATTTGGAGCGCACCCAGCCCGGGCCTGGCCGGCTTCCAGCGGCAGCCAACCCACACCCCGCAGCCTTAAAATAGCCTCCCTAGGCTGACAATGGGACGCGGGGAGGAGTGCTTGGTTGACAGGCGCCGTGTACTCAAAACGGCCAGGCGCCGTGCCGCTGGGTGGCTGAGCTAGAGGCAGGCAGATGGTCAGGGAAGCCAGAGCGCAGTGCCGCGCCGCACAGACCAGCAGGCCGGGCGGGAGGGGAGGGGAGGGGGGGATCATAGTGTCCCTAGCCCAGGCTTTTGGCAGGGGGTCCAGGGTGCGGTTTGGTGCCCCCTAAGGGCCGGCACGCTCTAGGCGAATGCCTAGTTCGCCTAGTGAGCGAGCCGGCCCTGTCCGTATCTCAAAAGGGACATTGCAGGGCTGGGAAAAGTACGCTGAAGCGCAACCAAGATGATTAGGGGATTGGAGCACCTTTCCTATGAGGAAAGGCTGAAGCGTCCGGGACTTTTCAGTTTAGAAAAGAGATGACTAAGGGAGGGGGGATATGATAGAAGTTTATAAAATTATGCATGGGGTACAGAGAGTGGCAGTGCCCCCTCTTTCAAATCTGTGGGCAGTGCCAAACCAGCATCTGACTTACACACAGAGACACACCTCAGTATGAGATGCTGGTTTGGCTCTGCCCACAGATTTGAAAGAGAGGGCACTTCTGAAGCAGCGAACCACCCCCCATGTGAATTTCAAAGTGGTATGATCTCCTGAGAAGAATATACCGCACTGAACACATCCTGCTTGAACAGGCATTTCCATTGCAGTTTAAACAAGTGATATATACTTGTGTCGTGTGCAACAATGAGCTGCAGAGCTAACCCAGCAAATAAAACGCCTGTCCCATTTCTGGCGAAGCTCAGTGCAAATGTACTTCAGCACTAGCTAAACCCCTCAATCTTGCCTCAGCATTAACGCAGCATCGATGGTTTGGGATTTAATGCCAGTAAGTATTGCCACTGCAGAAAGACAATTTAGCATCCTTTGGCGGGTAAACTCTTGGGTGAGGAAATGAATAAATGAGACACCTCAACGGTGCATGGTGTGTTTTATAAAGCGCCTCAGGGGGCCAATGTGGAGGACGACACAATGTTCAGAACTTTCTGCCCCATATACTCATTAGCATCCCACTGCTATTTGGGATTATTGTTGCTGGGAGGCAGGAAATAAACTCACTGTTAAGTTTATTGTGGAACAGGCATTATAGACGAATAGCATCATAGAATCATAGAGGTGGAAGGGACCTCCAGGATCGTCTAGTCCAGTGGTGGCGAACCTATGGCACGGGTGCCAGAGGTGGCACTCAGAGCCCTCTCTGTGGGCACGCGTGCCATCGCCCCAGCCAGGCCCAGACCATCATTAAAGTGTCAAATTCTCTGCCAAATAATTTTAAGTCAATGAAAGCATTTGGGATTGCTTTCCTTACTTTGTTTGGATCATCTTAAGTTAATGTATGAGTTGTTTTTTCTGAAGTAAAACCTCAGTAATCAGGTTAAATTGCCGTGTTGGCACTCTGCGATCAATAAGTGGGTTTTGGGTTCGCAGTTTGGGCACTCGCTCTCTAAAAGGTTTGCCATCACTGGTCTAGTCCAACCTCCTGCACAAGGCAGGAAATTCACAAATACCTCCCCCTCCACACCCGCAGTGACCGCTGTTCCACGCCCAGAAGATGGCAAAAAAACCCCCCTCCAGGATCCCCAGCCAAAATGGCCTGGAGAAAAATTGCTTCCTGGCCCCAAAGTGGCAATCAGCATTTCCCCGGGCGTGTAAGAAAGGGCCACAAGAACTGAGCACTGAGGCAACCCTTCCTGCCCTCCCTCTCACGATCTGCCTGAGTTCACAGAGTCAGCATTGCTGTCAGATGGCCATCTAGCCTCTGTTTGAAAACCTCCAAAAGAGGAGAGCCCACCACCTCCCGAGGAAGCCCATTCCACTGAGGAACTGCCCTAACTGTCAGGAAGTTGTTCCTAATGTTTAGCCCAAAGCTCTTTTGATTTAATTCCAACCCTTTGGCTCTGGGGCAACAGAAAACAACTCCGCACCATCCTCTATATGACAGCCCTTCGAGTTATCATATCACCTTTCAGTCGTCTCCTCTCCAGGCTAAACATACCCAGCTCCTTCAACCTTTCCTCACATGGAATATGGGCAAGAACTGAAAAGCCTTAAAGGCCAGAGACTTTTGATGGTTCTATATTTTGTCCCACAAAAACTGTCATTTATTTATTCATTCTCGGAGTTGGAAGGGGCTGTCAGAGTCATCTAGTCCAGGAGTCCCCCTTTTGCCCAGACAAGGCTTCTGATTGACCGCTTGAGATCTGTTTTTTTTTTGGTTTTTTAACATTGCTTTAGCAGCAGCTGCTACCGCTGCACAAGGAAAGCTGCTGCAGGCATTTTACAGTTGGCTTCACCTCCTGTGCCCACCATGCTATATCAGAATTCCAAATATCCCTGCCGGCTCAAAGAGATTGGGGGGCCCTGATCTAGCCTAACACCCTGCCAACGCAGGAACCACAACTACTTAAAAACCTCCAACAACAAAGAATCCACTACCTCGGGAGACAGAATGTTCCAGTGTCAAACATACCTCCCTTTTAGGAAGTTCCTCCTCAAATCTAGATGAAACCTCCTTTGGCTGCAGTTTATACCCATCAGTCTAAATCCTGCCATCCAATATGACCGAAAATATTATGTGCCCCATCCGCATGGCATTGCTGTAGGTATTGGAAGATGGCAATCATACGACCTCGTAAGTGTCTCTTTCCCAACATAGATGCTCCTTCAGTCTCTGCTCCTAGGACATGGTCTCCAAACCCCTCGCCTGCTTTGTTGCCCTACGCTGGACTCCTTCCATCTTGTTGACGTCCTTCCTAAACTGTGGAGACCGAAAACTGAATGCAGTATTCCAGGGGAAGGAGCTGCAGTGGCTCAAGCGGTTAAGACGCTGAACTGCAGGCTGTGGAAGGTCAGTAGTTCGGCAGTTCGAGACCCGAGTGTGCCGCATGACGGAGTGAGCTCCCGTCTCTAGTTCCAGCTCCTGCCAACCTAGCAGTTCGAAAGCAAGAAATTGCAAGTAGATAAATAGGGACCACTCCGGTGGGAAGGTAACAGCGTTCCGTGCGCCTCGGTGTTGAGTCATGCCGGCCACATGACCACGGATACGTCTTCGGACAGCGCTGGCTCTTCGGCTTTGAAACGGAGATGAGCACCGCAACCCTAGAGTCGGACTCGACTGGCTTTCGAGCAAGGGAGACCTTTACCTTTTATTCCAGGGGAAGTCTAACCAAAGCCGCGTACAGCATTGTGCATCTTTATACCCCACGCTACCTTGACATTATGCTTCTGCTTAAAGTGGCCTAAAATCTCATGAGCCCACATCACACTGCTGGCCCATATTAAGCTTATGGTCCACGAGAACCCCAAATCCTTTTCACAAGGGGTGCTATCCAGGGGTCATTTCCTGCAGGAGCGTACAGGAGCTGAGCTCCGGCAGTAAAGAGCCCAGGGGGCGGGCACATGCAACAAGCCCCACCCCCTGCTCCCAGCAGCCCTCAGTCAGGCCACAAGAAGCAAGAAGCAGCCAGGTAAGTTGCAGAGCCCCCCCCCCCGGGCCCCTGGTCCAAAACAGTCCACCTAACTGACTTGATGGGCATCATGTAACACATGCAGTTGGAAGCAGCGTTCCCTCTAAGCTGTGTAGTCTTGTGAGCAAAATTCTACTTTGTGAGCTACTGGCATTAAAGTTGTGAGCCAACAATTTGGCTACTGCATCAATTAGTTTGCTCTGAAGCCCTCCTTCCTGAGCTAAGACAAAAATGAGTGAGCCGGAAGCTAAAAAAAACTGTGAGCTTGCTCACACGTACTCAGCTTAGAGGGAACATTGCGGAAGTACAGATTTTCCCGCTGAACAGCAAATGTGCATGTCCAGTCCTCTGCTTCAGCACCTATAATACCAACAGAAGGTGCATATTTTTGTTGAAAATGGGGCTCATTTTGTCCAGCAATAAGCTGAACGTATCAGTGAACTGGGTAGCTGGTTCCAGCTCCTGCCAACCTAGCAGTTCGAAAGCAAGAAATCGCAAGTCGATAAATAGGTACCCCTTCGGTGGGAAAGTAACAGTGTTCTGTGCACCTCGGCGTCTAGTCATGCCGGCCACATGACCACGGGAACGTCTTCAGACAGCGCTGGCTCTTCGGCTTGGAAACGGAGATGAGCACCGCATCCCTAGAGTCGGATTCGACTGGCTTTCGAGCAAGGGAAACCTTTTACTAGTCCCCAGTGTGGTGTCTGCAGGAGCCATGACATCTGTCAACACCTTTCCTGGCGCAGACCAAGAGTTTTTAGAAAGTGGATAAGGCCAGGTGGGGCTTTTGCTCAGCCCAGTTTCTGATTAGCTCTTGGAGATCCGATTGGGCGTGCGGATTTTTAAAGGCGTTGCTTTAGCAGCATCCGCAACGCGAGGATCTTCACTGTGTGATTCAAAGTAAGCTGCAGCGGCTATTTTGTGGCTGGCCCCACCTCCCGTGGCAGCCATTTTGCGGTGTGCCCACCACACTATGTTAGAATTCCAAAGACGCTTGCAGGTTCAAAGTGTTGGGGACCCCCGTTCTACATTTTAGTTTTCAGGAACTTGCGTCAAATTGGTCTTACCACAGTCAGTTGTGGTTCAGTTTTCTTTCCCCTGCCTCCAAATCAGGTTAGAGATCCTCCTTGCAGACCTAAGGCAGTGAGAAGACGTTTACCTCCTGTAAGATGGAATGTGAAGGAGTCTGGATGGTGCAACACAGCAACCTGTAGTATGAAAGAGATCTACGTCAGTGCTGCCAGAAGAGGGCGCTGTGGCCATGCAAATGATTTATCCAGTTTCATATTCTAGTGTGCCAAAACACAAAAGAGGCAGTTCTATGGCTGGCAGAGGTGTTGGCAGAGGGAGGGAAAGTTTGGTAACCTAACCTAACCTAACCTAACCTAACCTAACCTAACCTACCTAACCTAACCTAACCTAACCTAACCCAGGGAGAAGGATTCCCTTGGAGAACAAAGTTCTTGGCAGGTGTCCGGAGTCCAGATTAGGTTAGCCCGTGATGCCTAGCCTCAGCAGGAGAGATAAGCACACCTAGTTTCACTGGAAATGCCACTAGCCTATTTTATTATACATATTCAAAACTAGATGTAGATTTTCCAGGTTGTCTGGCCGTGGTCTTGGCCTTGTGGGACCTGCCGTTTCGCCAGCCACTGTGACTGGCATCCTCAGAGGTATAACATCGAAAGATGGAGGACTCTCTGTGTCAAGGTGAGAAGGAAAATGGTCGGCAGGGGATTTATATCGACTTTGGCAACCTATTTAAAACTGATGTTTCCCCCCCAAAAATGTTTTTTTCCAAATGTTTTTTAAAAAAAATCAAAAAAACCCCCCAATTTAAAACTGATGTTCCCCCCCCCCCTCCAAATGAAAATGTATATAAAAATTAACGCTACGACCTCAGAGAAAATGAAATCCCCATCAGGCAAGTCCTGTCCCCACAGGTGGACTTTATTGGGTGCAGTAAATAAGAAGCCTGGAGACCGACTGGTGGTGAAAGGCAGAAAGTTTATAGTTTTTGGGCAGAAGCAATGTGTGCTGCATGTTATCTATCCAACAGTTTGTGGACAAGGGCCATTGATGACATACCCTACAGAGTACTGTATAACAGAGATCCAAGCCTAAGTTTCCTCAGAACCTTTGGTATGAAAGCTTGGGTGCACATTCCTCGAAAGCTGAGGAGGAAAGGGAGTGCCAGGACCAAGCAATTAACATTTTTGGGCTATCAACCAAATAGGAAGTCATACAGGTTCTGTAATGAGCATAATAAAATGTGTTTTAGCAGGTCAGCAAGTGTTTGTGAGAACGGCAACTGGCAGAGGTTGCATGGGTATGAGGAGTCACCTCAGGCGATACTACCCTTGACTGAAACAGGTACTGATACGGTTAACACAGGCTTTGAGCCGGAAGTGAAAAGCGAAACTGCTCTTTCTAGAACAGCTCTGACAGAGCTATGGCTGGCCCAAGGTCATCCAGCAGGTGCAAGTGGAGGAGTGGGGAATCAAACCCGGTTCTCCCAGATTAGAGTCCGCGCACTTAACCACTGCACCAAACACGAGAGGACACATGTGTGCTGCTTGCTGCTGCTTCTCTCCCACAGCCCATGCAAGCAGCCGTCTTTACACTGCACACCGCCTGCCCCCGCCACCACCACCACCGAGCAAACGACTCAGAGATGACCGAGCTGTCGGTGGCCTGTTTTTATGATCTATGTTTTTAACGGTGGGGCCAGAGACGGGAGCTCACTCCATCACGGGGGTCTTGAACTGTCGAACTACAGACCTTCTGGTCTGCAGCTCAGCATCTTAACTTGGTCCCAGTTGGGAGTGAAGATTAAGGTGTTCAGTTCGAAAGCAAGAAATGGCAAGTCGATAAATAGGTACCACTTCGGTGGGAAGGTAACAGCGTTCTGTGCGCCTTGGTGTTTAGTCATACTGGCCACATGACCACGGAAACGTCTTCGGACAGCGCTGGCTCTTTGGCTTGGAAACGGAGATGAGCACCGCAACCCTAGAGTCGGACTCGACTGGCTTTCGAGCAAGGGAACCTTTTACCTTTACCTTAAAAGATTTTGAGCAGAGGAAGGGAGAGTCTCTATATTCATGCTGAATCCAATTAAAAGGAAGGAGGGTCTCTACTGTAGAGTCTCATACAGGAGGATGCCTACAGCAGAAGGTTCCATGTGCTCCGGTTGCTGAGATGATCTCAGGAGCAGATTGGCCATTGTCCACTGGGAAAAATCCTGGTGGGTCAATGGCCTGAAAGGCCACCTTTCCTCATCAGCGCCAACCCAGCCCCAAGCACAGTCAAAGACGAAACTCAAAAATGAAGAACAGTCAACACTCCCTCAACCTGCAGGTGGCGCCTGGAGATAAGAACATAAGAGACGCCAATGTTGGATCAGGCCAAAGGCCCATCCAGTCCAACACTCTGTATCACACAGTGGCCAGAAATACCAGGGGCCATCAGGAGGGTGGCTAATAGCCACTGATGGACCTCTGCTCCATATGCTTATCTAATTCCCTTTTGAAGCCGTCCATGCTTGTAGCCGCCACCACCTCCTGTGGCAGTGAATTCCATGTGTTAATCACTCTTTGGCTGAAGAAGTACTTCCTTTTATCTGTTCTAACCCGACCGCTCAGCAATATCATTGAGTGCCCACAAGTTCTTGTATTGTGAGAAAGGGAGAAAGGGAGAAAAGTACCTCTTTCTCTACCTGCTCTATCCCATGCATAATCTTATAAACCTCAATCATGTCACCCCTCAGTCGTCGTTTCTCCAAGCTTAAGAACCCTAAGCGCTTTAACCTTTCCTCATAGAGAAAGTGTTTCAACTCTTTTATCATTCGAGTTGTCCTTTTCTGCACTTTTTCCAAAGCTATAATATCCTTTTTAAGGTGTGGTGACCAGAACTGCACACAGTATTCCAAATGAGGTCGCAACATTGATTTATATAGGGGCATTATGATATTGGCTGATCTGTTTTCAATACCCTTCCTAATAATCCTCAGCATAGCATTGGCCTTTTTATTGCAGTCACACACTGTCTCAACATTTTCAGTGAGTTAACTACTACGACTCTCTCTCTTGATCAGTCTCTGCCAGTTCAGACCCCATCAATGTGTATCACCTTGCACTTGGTCACATCCAATCGCTTCTCCTCTTCTGTCATGAAAGAGTTAATCTGTTTGTTTATGCATGCTAGTGTTAGTTAGTTTAGGACAGATTAGATTTTAGGCACATATTTCCCCACTAGAGAGAGTGCAGCAATATTCCTAATGAGGTGAGCTGTAGAATGTCTATCAGATGATCAATTTTATTGGAGTGCTAATTGCAGCTTGGCACGTATGGAGAAAGTGGAGGCATTGAGATAAACTTTCTGTCTCCTTTGTTCTCACACACAGGAGGTTTAGCAAACAACTGGACAACATAGTTAGCCAAGAAGTTTATTTTACCTCCAATGGTCCCGGTCACACGGGCCGTAAAATGCGGGGGGGGGGGGGAGCGTGGCAGTTTGGCCTGGAGCAAAATAACGCACAGCCGCCCGGTCACAGGTCCCGTCGAGGTCCCGTGGGTAGGGGCGAGGTGGCGATCACACGATGATTCTGCAGCGCGGCAGAGAAGCGGCGTGGTGCGATCTCACCAACGGCATGTGCGATTCTGCGGAGCAACAGAACTTTTGCTTTCATCTTCGTGCGCATGTGCCGTTGGGTGCTTGTGCTCATCCTGTGGAGACTTGGGGGGAAAAAACCTGTTTGCGACAGGACATGGGCGTGCGCCGGATGCCACGGACTACCACCGGAAACGCGATCAGATGCCAGCCCTTGCCCCGCGGTTTCTGGAAACTAGTACCTCGGAGGTACTAGTTTTTAACTCCGTAGCTTCGGCGGGAAGCCTCGGGTTTGCCATTGGAGCTCTACGCTTCCTAGATGTTGCGGTGTGATTGCGCCCGGAAAATCTGACTATCGTCCGTCTCAATAGCGTGGCTAATGCTCTGTGTGACCGCAGCCAATGCAACCCTTTAACTCTTATTATATAGTAAAGCCTTTTTCTTAAACTAATACACATGTGTGGCTGCAATCCTTTTACTCTGCTGAATATCCAACAGTAACTGATCTCCATGTGATTCCAATTGCCTACCATTGAAGAACATAGCTGTAAGCATAGCTTTATGATGAAGTGAATCAACAGTATATTTTCAATACGTCACCAAGAGAAATGAATTGTTGAAAGACAGTTTATGTACACGTCCTTGTTCAGAAGAAGATCATTGTTGAAACGGCACACCATTCCGGAGACCACCGTCTACATTCACTATATATATTTTCTGTTATTGTATATTATGATTTATGAATATATTACCATGCGCTAAATTGTCACAGTTCTTTTTCCTTCTTACATTACCAATATATAACACCCATCATCAAACGAATCATATCCCTGTGCATAAATGTCCTGTGGAAAAGAGCACATTTCAGGAAATGTTGGAAAGGAGATGCATGAATTTTGTGTTCCCAGGTTAAAGTAGGAAAGGCAGAAAATGCAGGTGCAAATCACTCCAACATCCACTCCTTGAAATGCCCCATAACCAGTGCTTCCTCTAAGCTACGGAGCCTTGTGAGCAAAAATTCTATTTTGTGAGCTACTGGCATTAAACTTGTGAGTGAGCGATTTGGCTACTGCGTAAATTAGTTTGCTCTGGAGCAGTGCTCCCTCTAAGCTGTGGAGTCATGTGAGCAAGAATTCCGCTTTGTGAGCTAGGGGCATTAAAGTTGTGAGCGAGCAATTGGGTTAATGCAGAAATCCGTTTGCTCTGGAGCCATCCCTCCCTGAGCTGAGACAAAAATGGGTGAGCTGGAGGCTAACAAACAGTGAGCTAGCTCACACTAACTCAGCTTAGAGGGAACACTGCTCTGGAGCCATTCTTCCTGCACTAAGACAAAAATGTGACAAGACAAAAGACAAAACAAACAAACAAATTTATTAAGAACAGTCGTAAGACCAGCAAAATAAACCAAAATAGTACAACACCGAGTCTACGACATAGAATCCTTGCAGCCTTAAATACTAAAATACGAAACCGGTCAATTCCGTCATTGATGGCTCGAGTTACAGTACATTCTACGCTTTTTAATTACCAGACAACAATATTTAGCAACATTGCGTGAGACAGAATCATAAGTATCGGCCAATAAAAACTTCATCAAACATTCCTCGGCATATGTAAGATAATTAGCCAAGGGTTTAAAACGTGAGAGAAGGGGTATCAACAACTGCTGTCTCTCTTCGTCGTACATAGGACAATGGAGTAATATATGGGAGGCCGACTCCACCTGTTCAAAAATGTGTGAGCCGGAGGCTGAAAAACTGTGAGCTAGTTCACACTAACTCAGTTTACAGGGAACACTGCCCCATAACCCATGAAAGTTTTACGCCTCTGACTTCAAATAATCTGTTTTTTACTGAACACAGCAGTACCTCAGAACATTCCTAGCGACTGTGTCTGAGCTGTCCTTGGTAATGGGTTTTCTGGAAGGCCTGCATGTGGAGTACGAGTTCAGAAGCACAGCAGGTATCCTTTAGGAATTGGTATCACAAATATGCACAATCCCAATCTGCCTTAATGGAAGGTCTTATCTTGTTGAACATCAAAAGCGTTCTTAGTTTAAAACAAAAAAGAACACTTGCTGCTTTCATATCAAAGTGTTCCCAATTAAAGAGAACACTTGCTTACCACAGTGTCTTTCAGCAGTGGCAGAAGAGATCTTAACTGGTATTATCCAGAATCGAAATCCATTTAAAGTGAATAGCTACCACAGTTGGTTTTATCAACCCCACCAGGAACTGAATTGGTTGTGTATGGATAGATTGTGCTACGTTTAGCACCCAAGCACTGAAGGTACGCACTTGCCACATACTTTGGTGTGTTCTACTTTAGCATAAAACTCAGCATCAAAAAAACTAAGATAGTGACATCCGACCCCATCACTCCTTGGCAAATAGAAGGGGAAGTCATGGAAGCAGTAACAGAATTCACGTTCCTGGGATCCCAGATCATGGCGGATGGTGACTGCAACCATGAAATTAAAAGACGCCTGCTCCTTGGGAGTAAAGCTATGGCAAACCTAGACAGCATGATAAAAAATAGAGACATCACCCTGCCAACAAAAGTCCGCATGGTAAAAGCAATGGCATTCCCAGTAGTGATGTATGGCTGCGAGAGTTGGACTATAAGGAAGGCCGAGCGCCTATGAATAGATTCTTTTGAACTATGGTGCTGGAGAAGACTCTTGAGAGTCCCTTGGACTGCAAGGAGATCAAATCAGTCAATCCTAAAGGAAATCAACCCTGACTGTTCCCTGGAAGGCCAGATAATGAAACTGAAGCTCAAATACTTTGGCCACCCAATGAGAAGGGAGCACTCACTGGAGAAGACCCTGATGCTAGGAAAGACTGAAGGTAAACGAAGAAGGGGATGGCGAAGGATGAGATGGTTAAATGGTGTTATTGATGCAGCGAACATGAAGTTGAGCAAACTCCGGAGGACGATGGAGGACAGGAGGGCCTGGCGTGATGTGGTCCATGGGGTCACGAAGAGTTGGACTCGACTGTGCGACTGAACGACAACAGCAACACTTTAGTATATGCGTAAGCTGGGAAGCCAAACTCACGAGACTCATGAAATCAGCTTTCATTTGAGTCAGACTCTGCTATTGAAAAAATTACCTCTGTCCCTTGAAATGTAGTTTAACTTAAAAACCCCCCAATGCTATTCAATAGTTACTGAAGGTCTTGAACGCATACTGTTATAATGTTATATTGATATTACAATATTCAGTTGCCTATAAAAAAGCCCCTGATTGTAGAGAGGTGGAAAATGGATGCTGTGAGGCAAAATGACACTGTGTGGGCGGGCCCAGAAAAAACCCCCAAACCTTTCCACCCACATAGCAGCCATCTAGGCTTTGCTGTGATCTTTCCCAGAAATTCAGCGCAATGGAAGTTAGAGAAAGACTGAGGGAAAGGTGGGGGAACCCTGGGAGGTCGCACAGATGCATTGGGATGCTGTGGGGAAGAATGGGGGGGAAAACCCAGCTTCCTGACAGCATTGAACTCAAAGCAAATAACCTGTGTGGGAATAGGCAATATATGACACATTCCTTATACGTACACTTGCTTATTTTTTGGAGTGTAAATAAAGGTACATTGCTGCTCTGTCCTGACAACGCCCTCTCCCTCAAACTAATATCTCATATAGCCCATCCCTGACAGATGTTAATTTGTTCCACTGCCTGATTTCATCCCGTTTTAGATTGGATGTTTATTCTGCTCTGCTGCTGTTGGATGAGAATTTCGGAACCTCCTCTGGGTGTCCTGATTTCTCTTTCGGTGGGGTCTTGTTTCACACCAGCTTCTTCTCAGAACACATCCCCCACCTTCTGCTGGACATTGAACCAGGCCTAATAGAGGCATATGTCTGTGCATCGGAGAAAGTGAGCTCTGGCTTGAGAAAGCTCATGTGGAAATGTTTGTTAGTCTTCATGATGCTACTGGACTGCTGTGTAATACTAGTAATCGGGCTGTCTTTCTTTGGGTGGTGACAAATGTTGACTTTCTGCCTGGAAGTATCTTAACACCTTGGTGGTCTACTTGGAGTGGAGTCTGCTGCTTTGAATGAGAGAGGTGTTACAAATATCCCATTTACAGGATTTTCTACTCACAGGTTGTATTAGACTCTGCATGAATCAGATCCCAGAGCTGTAGCAATTTCAGTGCTCCGGTGAGAGAGTGAGTGGGTCAGTAAGTTCCAAGCATCTTTTATGCATAACATATACAAGTATAACCTGCTTAAACAGTTTTTAAAAGTAATTGGATGCAGATGATTAAGGTGCTAATTTGTCTTGCCCCAGACTGTGGAATCCTGAGTGTGTTATCAGTTCATCACACACATCCCGTAATCGACTGACTTGCACCCCATAGCCGCATGATTTTCTTTACTGGCAGAACAGCTATTTTTATCATAGACTGTGATTAACATATTCTTTCACTGGTAATAAAATTTGTGATGCTACAAATCCTGCTTTCAGGATGATCAGATGACAGAACTATTGATATCGATATAAGAGAACCGTTCCAAAGGGGGATTTTGTTGCAGATGTTAGTGGCATCTGTCTGTATCCTTTCCCAGTAAATTTTAGCAAGTGGCAGAACAAGTTTTTCAGCTGCGTATATGTGAACCTTCACATCCAGAGGCACTAGGAGGTAACATCAGCGGGGAGGGCCCTGGCCAGTGTTCCCTCTAAGCTGAGTTAGTGTGAGCTAGCTCACAGTTTTTTAGTCTCTGGCTCACAGATTTTTGTCTTAGCTCAGGAAAGATGGCTCCAGAGCACACTGATTTATGCAGTAGCCAAATCGCTCGCTCACAACTTTAATGCCAGTAGCTCACAGAGTAGAATTTTTGCTCACAAGACTCCATAGCTTAGAGGGAACATTGGCCCTGGCCTCTTTGCCCTGTTTGTTGGCCCTGCAGGTCACCTGGAAACAAGACACGCCCTAGATGGACCACTGGTCTCCCCCCCCCAATTTATTATTTTGATGTTCATATATAAACAAACAGATAACACTGCAATTATTAACCATATATCAACAAGATATAACATTACATAACTATAGGATAACATTTTTAAACAAGAAATCATTTCTTTTACAAAACTAAGAGGTTGGAGTTAAAAAACATACAGAAATATATCATGGGATGATTTAAAAATATAACAATTTTTCATAATAGGGATTTTTTTGGTACAATGCCACTATTTGCCAGATATTCTAATATAGGGTACCAAGTCGCTTGGAATAGTTTTTGTTTACTTGCTGTGTTTTCCTCGGAGGTGTTCTTAGAAATTCGACTGAGTACAAAGTATTCCCAAAGTTTATTTTGCCAGCAATATAAAGATGGAGCATCTTTTGTTTTCCAAAATTGCGCGATGGAGATCCTGGCAATTGCGATCAATATCGCAGTCTGTGTCCTTGTACTTTTTCTCTCTAAGTCTATCAATCCTAGTTCTAATACAACTGACTCTAGTGTAGCAGGTAATTCAATATCATTAATAATCACAATTTGCCTTAATATCTGTTTCCAGGAATCCTGAATTAGCGGGCAATACCACCAACACTGGTCTGATTCAGCTGGGCTTTTGGGGTGTTGTTATGTGGGAAAGCATGTATATATTTCCATGAAAAGACTTTAAAACGGAGCAAACGGCAATCACCAATAAAGAGCTGCCTTTGTACAGAAAGACTGCAGCTTTGGAATTCCACAGTATGTCCACAAGATGGCAGTGAATAGAAGGAAATAAAACACATCTGATTTGTGGGGTGAGATCTGAACAAACGGAAGAGACACCAGGTAGGCACAGTGATTGGTCCACTGACAACTCGGGTTCATGCACAAAATTCTAATTGACCTACGGAGGAATTTTCCAGCACTGTGAAATGTTGTTACAGGGCTACATCTCTAAGTGGATTACGCCAGAGCACGATTTGAAATTCAAATGCTGAGGTTTAAAGGAGCGCATCCGTCAGCCTTCACCTGGGCTTCAACCTGCCATGAATATAAGATGTTTGTTCCTGGGTGTTGATACCCAGCTGAACTACAGAGCGGTGGCCTCTGTTTTCACTGAGGACAGTTATATGTTGACCTCTACGGCTGATTGTGTTCCATCATAATCTGTTTTCTTTATAAGGATGCCTATCAATAATGGTAGCCTCTGGGGGCAGCTTAAAAATTATGGACACAGCCATTAGATCCACTTTTTTATTTTAAGGCACAATGCAATCCTTACCCAGTCTTGCCAACTGCCTTGGCGGGGAGATGTCTTGCCCCTTTAACGGAGGAGCGATGGGAAGTTATTTACCAGGTCATTTTATTTGGTGTAGTGGTCAGGAGCGCAGACTCTAATCTGGGAGAACCCAGGTTGATTCCCCACTCCTCCACACGCAGCTGCTGGTGTGACCTTGGGTAAGTCACAAGTTCTCTCGGATCTATTCTGGAAAGAGCAGTTCTTGAAAGAGCTCTCTCAGCCCCGCCTACCTCACAGGGGGTCTAGTGTGGGGAGGGGAGGGGAAAGGGATTGTAAGCTGCTCTGAGACTCCTTCAGGTAGTGAAGGGTGGGGTATAAATCCAATTTCTTATTTTCTCTTCTTCTTTTTACACCTGTGCATGAAAAGCTTGCCACATGGGCAGTGTTCCCTCTAAGCTGAATTAGTGTGAGCCAGCTGACAGTTTTTCAGCCTCTGGCTCGCGCATTTTTGTCTGAGCTCAGGAAGGACGGCTCCAGAGCAAACTAATTTATGCAGCAGCCGAATCGCTGGCTCACAACTTTAATGCCAGGAGCTCACTAAGTAGAATCCTTGCTCACAAGACTCCACGGCTTAGAGGGAGCATTGCACATGGGAGCATATCCCCAGGCTAACAGCCGAGTGGAGAAATCACCTCAACAATGATTAAGCACATTGGCATTGAAGCCCTTTAACAATCTGGGCCAGCCTGCACAGCAGCCTGAGAGGCCAGTCGAGCTCAATCTCATCTAAGTCTGGAAACTGAGGAGGGTCGGCCACTGTCTGTGTTGGGATGGGAGACCACTACGCAGGGGTCATTCCCTGCAGGAGCGCACAGGAGCGGAGCTCTGGCAGTAAAGAGCCCAGGGGGCGGGCACATGCAACAAGCCCCACCCCCTGCTCCCAGCGGGCCTCAGTCAGAGCAAGAAGCAGCCAGGTAAGTTGCAGAGCCCCCCCCCCGGCCCCCCGGTCCAAAACAGTCCCATGGCACCTTTAAGACCAAGTTTTTTTTCCCCCAAGAAATTTTAATTTAGGATATAAACATTCATAATCAACATTACATTTTTTACGTTTGTCCCTTTCATACCCTGCCCACCTCCCTTTTTCCCTCCCTAATATATGGCTTCCCACAGTGCTTTGACCTCCTGCCCATCTCTTTATTAATTTTTACATCAACAATTTTCTTTTTGTAATTCACTAGGTAACTATTATTTCACTGTAGTAATTCATTTTTAACTTATCCTATCACCCAAGCATTCTATGATTAATAATTATTAAAACTAAACAAATTGTCTTTTACTTCCCAATACTTTTCTAAGTATTCTTTTAGATCCTTCCAGTCATTATAGAAATCTTCTGCTTCCATATTATTCAACTTTCTTGTCAGTTTGTCCATTTCAACTGAAAATAATAGTTTTTTTAATCCAATCTTCAATTTTCGGGACTTCTTGCTGCTTTAAGACCATGTTTTATTCAGGTACAAGCTCTCCCTCCTCTGTGAGGACAGATTTGCACGTCCGTCTCCTCCAATAGCTAGCAATCCAAAACAGTCTAGTGGAGCCTGAGCGGTGGGTATTGCCTTCTGACACGCTTCCGGTGATGTCATGGGGTGTGGCATATGCAAATAAGTTATGCTAATGAGCTCCTGCACCTCTTTTTCTATGAAATGACCCCTGCCACTAAGGATGACTGAGGCTGCTATGCAGAGAAAGGCCGTTGCAAACTACCTCAGTTCGTCTCTTGCCTTGATAACCCAACGATCCTGGGCTCCCCATGGCTCAGTTGCAACTTGACGGCACATAGTTCTGTATATTGACATGCGTGCTCCTTAGCAGCATGCTGGTGTTATGTAAACATGACCACGTAAAATCTTATGCTGTTATTTAACCAAACACCTGGCTATTTGGTTTGTGAAATGTTCAGATAAAACAGTTTCCACGGATGCCTCAGTTTTAAACATGTTACACGAATAGATTTAAGGAGCTGCGGTGGCTCAAGTGGTTAAGATGCTGAACTGCAGGCTGTGGAAGGTCGGTAGTTCAGCAGTTCGAGACCTGAGTTGCCGCATGACGGAGTGAGCTCCTGTCTCTAGTTCCAGCTCCTGCCAACCTACTGTGTTTCCCCGAAAATAAGACATTGTCTTATATTTATTTTTTCTCAAGACACACTAGGGCTTATACCACAAATGCATAGAAATCCTGCTAGGGCTTATTTTGGGGGTAGGTCTTATTTTCAGGGAAACAGGGTAGCAGTTCGAAAGCAAGAAATTGCAAGTAGATAAATAGGGACCACTTCGGTGGGAAGGGAACAGCGTTCCGTGCGCCTTGGTGTTTAGTCATGCCGGCCACATGACCACGGAAATGTCTCCGGACAGTCTTTGGCTTTGAAACGGAGATGAGCACCGCGACCCTAGAGTCGGACTCGACTGGCTTTCGAGCAAGGGAACCTTTACCTTTACTTTTACCTCTGTTCCTTCCTCCTGGAGATATTTTTCAGTTTCAGGTTTGTTATGCATTGTGCCGTCCCCCACAATCCCTCTTCTGTGTTTTTGAGTCCCCCCATGGTGTGATAGCTTTCCTTGCTTGTTGTTTATAGTTTACTCCCGGAGCAGGCCGGGTCCAAAGTCGATTTGGAGCTCGCTCTTATACTCTCCTCGGACAGCTGTCGCTTTACTGGTTTCTCACTGGGCTTCCCTTTCTTGGGCCTCCCACTTAACTGGGCAAAGTCCACTGTGCTCTTTTACTGTCCATTAAAAAGCAGATTTGTTACAGAAACGGTGACCTTCAGATGAAGGTGCCGATAAGAGAACAACAGGGAGGCAGCGTGGCAGTTGGCGATGTCAACAGTTCAGTTTCCTAGGCAAGGTTGTTATCTGGTGCATAGGTTTGTGAACCTCTAGGTGGGGCCGGGTGATCTCTCAGAATCACAACAGACAACAGTTTCCCAGGGGGGAAATGGCTGCTTTGGAGGGTGGACTCTATGGCAGGGCTCTTTTTGTAGATAAAGCCCAGCAGGAACTCATTAGCATAACAGGCCACACCCAACAGCAGAAACTCATTAGCATATTAGGCCACACCCATGACAGCACAGCTCATTGGCATATTAGGCCACAACCCCATGTTACCAGAAGTGTGGTCATCCAGCCACACCCACCTTTTGCTTCTTCTGCTTACCTTGTTTGTTGTCAAAACCCAGGGGCTTTTTTGGTAGCAGGAACTGCTTTGCATGTTAGGCCACACACCCCTAATGTAGCCAATCCTAATGAGTTTCTGCTGTTGGGTGTGGCCTATTATGCTAATGAGTTCCTGCTAGGCGGGGCCAACGCGGGAGCCAGCCGGAACTCCGTTCCTGTGCGTTCCTGCCCAAAAATAGCCCTGGGCATCACACCTCACCAAGGTCCGTCCCCAAAACCTGCCCTCCATAGACACCATTCTCAAATCCCCAGGAATCCCCAACCTGAAGCTGGCGACCCTATCAGGTAACAAGAATGAAAGGCTGAAAAGTCAGGATAATTAAAAGCCAGTTTGACAAGAACTCGTTTTTCGGCCGGTCCCACAGACCCACCAACTTCCGTCCATGTCCCGTCAGACTCCACCCCTAACTCACTTCAGAGCATCCAGGCAACTTTGAGACTTAAATCCCAGGTGCGCGCGCCGGGGGATAGCACTTTGAGTCAAAAGCTGGCAACAGTGTTCTGCGACTACATTCTTCTTTTCGTCACTGGTATTCAAAGTCACATTTCTTCACTTGTTATCACAGCTTTGGAATCTGGAGAAGACATCTTCAAATGTGCGTTGGCTGGCTCGCGTCCTTGTTCGCTCTGCCTTTGTCCACGTAGCTGTGGAGAACAGCTTGAAAGGTTGCTGCTAGTCTCTGTCACAGGCTTCACGATAAGGAGAGCCATGTGGGGGGGGGAGGCAGGTTTTATAGAAGGAAACAGATGGAAGTGGGGCACACTTTATCCCCTCGTGATGAGTTCCCTTTCCTAGTTTGAGTCCCCACCTTGAGAATCTGAAGCCCTTGGAAAGGTCTTGTAAGCTGAATACATTATGCAAATTATATATACATGCATTTGATTTGCATAATTTGTTTTTAAGTGCAATGCTTAGGTTTCCAAGGTGTTTCATGAAACATAAGAGTTTTCAGAGTGAATGGCTGGTGTGGTGCCATGGAGAGCCAAACTCTCCTCCCTTGAAATCTCTCCTTTGCAAATGAACTTTTGCTGTCTTTCAGCAAGCCTCCCTATTGCCCTCAGGGTTCTATGTATAATGTGGTGGTGGAGGAGGAGAAGATGAAGAAGAAGAAGAGGAGGAGGAGGAGGAGGAGGAGGAGGAGATTGGATTTATACCCTGCCCTTCACTACCAGAAGGCGTCTCAGAGTGGCTTACTATCTCCTTTCCCTTCCCCTCCCCACAAAAGACATCCTGTGAGGTAGGCGGGGCTGAGAGAGCTCTGACAGAAACTGCTCTTTCCAGAACGGCTCTGAGAGAACTTATGACTGACCCAAGGTCACACCAGCAGCTGCATGTGGAAGAGTGGGGAATCAAACCCTGTTCTCCCAGATTAAAGTCCACACTCCTAACCACTACACCAAACTGGTAATGCAAAGATAATAATGCTGTACAGGACTATCAGGGTAATGCATATGAGGGGCTACATTAACAATAAGGTATTACTATTATTAAATAACTACGAATACTGCTATTGAATCCCAGTCCTGCAGCTAGCTTCCTTTGGGAAAACTCTTCACTATGTCAGCTACACAATTACAGAGCTGAAATTGGTTCTACATTTCACCTGAGTCTACCTGGAAGCCTTGTCTCATTGCCAAAGATCATCCTTGGAACATTAAAAAAAAGAGAGTCTTTGAGCACGCGCAGTTTTTTCCCTAATCAGAGCTCTTACAACTAGAGCAATTCATGTGTTGAACATTCTGGGTTATAGCCAGGCATTCCAAGGTGGAGGATATGACTTCTGTGCAGGTTTAACCCCAGACATGGGCACGCGCATGTCTGCTGGAAAGAATTAATCCACGTTCCTAAGCTCAGACCTTGCACCTTGCTACAAACTACAGGTACGGATCTCTAAAGCCGCTGACCTCACAAAAATGCTACAGTTGAAGGACTACGGTAAATAAAGCTCAGTGGCATTTAGATGTTAAGTTTTGTTTCAGAATGAAATGATCTGTGAAGAGTAAACAGGACTGGAGAGATATTAGGACATGGAGTGCCAAACACACACTATAATGGTCATTTCTTGCCCCTAAATTGTGTTTCAGGTAAATTTCAGCCCCTCAGCTGTGAAAATGAGAACCAGAAAAGAAGTCCTGGCTTATGTGTAGATTCATGAAACAATTCAGCTATTCCGACCTGAAGTCTGAATATCTCACAGCGCATGGTCAAAGCAATGGTATTCCCAGTAGTCTTGTATGGCTGCGAGAGTTGGACTATAAGGAAGGCCGAGCGCCGAAGAATAGATTCTTTTGAACTATGGTGCTGGAGAAGACTCTTGAGAGTCCCTTGGACTGCAAGGAGAGCAAATCAGTCAATCCTAAAAGAAATCAACCCTGACTGTTCCCTGGAAGGCCAGATAATGAAACTGAAGCTCAAATACTTTGGCCACCCAATGAGAAGGGAGCACTCCCTGGAGAAGACCCTGATGCTGGGAAAGATTGAAGGTCAAAGAAGACGGGGACGGCAAAGGATGAGATGGTTAGACAGTGTCATCGATGCAACGAACATGAAATTGAGCAAACTTCAGAGGATGGCGGAAGACAGGAGGGCCTGGCGGGAGCTGGTCCATGGGGTCGCGAAGAGTCGGACTCGACTGTGCGACTGAACAACAACAAAAATCCACTTTATTACATTAGGTTGGAAAGTGTGTTCTTGTAATTAGCACCCTTAACCACCAGGGGTCAACATCCAAGTGAGAGCAACTCTGCAACCCTAGCAATTTTGGCTTAATGTGGCATTTTTTGATCTGAACAGTCCCACTTTCCTGGTACCCAGTCGGTCTGGTTAATCACTTTCCCTCTTTAGCCTTTGCAGAGAACTGGGGGATACCTTTGTCAAACACTGTGAGCATAACTTGCTAGAATTGTAGGTTTCCAGATGTCCTGCTAGTACTTCACAAGAAGGTAAGCTGGCAGGCGTATTTTATCTCTTGGGCACGCGCATGTCTGAACATGTGTAAACACTAGAACACTGCAAGGTTCATTTTGAACAGTGAACATATTACAGGACAATTCCCTGTCCCAGTTGTAAATATCCTTTTAAACCAGTGCCAAACGGGCTATTATTTATTTTTCCATTAAAATAACTTATACCCACTTTTTGCCAAAACAATGCAATTCCCAACACTTTAATTAATGCATATTTATTATTACATCTATCTTACCTTTCTTCCACCACCTGCTAACTACAAACCAAAGGGCTAAGCTGACCTGGCTAGGAAAAGAGTTAGAAAATTCTGAGACAGAAAAGGTGTGTTCTTCAATGTGCTCATTAGCACACCTGAGTTGGAGCTCCAGAGAATTCTGGAACACCTGAGCAGTAGAGAGAAAATAATAAAAAAGCCTTTTACCTCCAGCTGCCAGTGACTAGGAGGTGTGGGTGAGTTCAGATCTTAAACTCAGGCCATTTAAGAGCTCTAAAAGTAAAAACGGTGAGGTGAGCTCGGGAACTAAATGGTTTAGTTTGAGCCAGTTTGGAGCCAGTTCGGTGTAGTGGTTAAGTGCGCGGACTCTAATCTGAGAGAACCGGGTTTGATTCCCCACTCCTCCACTTGCACCTGCTGGTGTGACCTTGGGTCAGTCACAAGCTCTGGCACAGCTGTCCTTGAAAAAGAGCAGTTTGTGTCAGAGTCCTCTCAGCCCCACCCACCTCACAGGGTGTCTGTTGTGGGGAGGGGAAGGGAAAAGGAGTTTGTAAGCCGCTCTGAGACGCCAAGTGAAGGGCGGGGTATACATCCAATCTCTTCTCTTCTTCTTCTTTAAATGCAGCAATAACAGTGTGATGTAATCTGTACAGCCAACCCCAGTAAACAATCCGGCAGCAGTATCACTGTATTTAATAATAAAATGGGAAGGTTCGTGCCAATCAAGGAAACAGCAAAACCAAACCTCTTACAGCCACAATGGAAGTTTCTTCATATTCAAGGGAACCCCCGGGTGTGCATAAAAATATAATTTTGTAAATTTACCCAAAGGAAAATAAATAAATAAAACCAAATCTCTAAAACAGCCCAGTGAGGAAGCACTGAATATTGAGAACAACTGAAAGTCAATAAAAAGGGGGAAAGTGTGAGGGGAAATATGGCTGCACCAGCCCCTTTGAGCTTAGAGAATTCTGGAACATGGGAACAGAAGACCGGTGTGTGTAGAGAGAAAAATAATTTTTAAAAGCCTTTTATCTCCAGCCCCCAGCTTATTTTCAGCTAATTGCAGTTTCCACATACCTTTAAAAAAGGACAGCTGAACACAAAGTGTATTATAGCCGTCCAATCTAGATTTCATCGCATCGTGAATTACCAAGGCTAAGTGGTTTCAGAGGGCAGTCTTGCTGATCTGCAGGAAAACAGCCAGATTCTTTGACCCTTAGACACCACCAAGATTTTGGGGGGGTAGAAGCTTTGAAGAGTCAAAACTCCAGGCATCTTTGACGCTCAAAAGCCTATACCCCCAAAAAACATGTGGTCTCTAAGAGGCTACTGGATTCGAATAAAGCCTTCTAAGAAATGACACATCTGGCTTACCAGGTTTAATTGGTGAAAGGTCCTTTTGGCCACAACTGTCATTGGATATCCAGCAGGACATCCAAAAGCCATGTAGATCCAAGACTCTTGGGGGGGGGGAGGGGTTTGGGCAGGACTGCCTGAAACCTCTCCTTGGTTCCTCCTTGCAGATGTAAGCAAAGCATTTGCCCACAACAGGTGAGACGGCACCTGCAAGCATGTACATGATCAACGGACAGCAAATAACTCAAGGGCAGTTTCGTCATTTTAAAAAAGTGGTTCGCCCATGATTAGAGCCAGTTTGGCGTTGTGGTTAAGTGTGTGGACACTAATCTGGGAGAACCGGGTTTGATTCCCCACTCCGCCACTTGCAGCTGCTGGATGACCTTGGGCAAGCCATAGTTCTGTCAGAACTGTTCTCTCAAGGGCAGTTCTGGAAAGAGCTCTCTCAGCCCCACCTACCTCACAGGGTGTCTGTTGTTGGGAGGGGGAGGGAAAGGAGATTGTAAACCGCTCTGAGACTCAGAGTGAAGGGCGGGGTATAAATCCAATTTCCTCCTCCTCTTCTTCCTCCTCCTCTTCCTCCTCCTCTTCTTCCTCTTCTTCTTCCTCCTCCTCCTCCTCCTCCTCTTCTTCTTCCTCCTCCTCCTCCTCCTCCTCCTCCTCTTCTTCTTCTTCTTCTTCTTCTTCT
>NW_015162490.1:212971-220411 GCF_001447785.1 Gekko japonicus | reverse complement strand
TTCTTCTTCTTCTTCTTCTTCTTCTTCTTCTTCTTCTTCTTCTTCTTCTTCTTCTTCTTCTTCTTCTTCTTCTTCTTCTTCTTCTTCTTCTTCTTCTTCTTCTTCTGTCTTGCCTGGATTAAATTCAGCCTCTCACCATGCTCAGACATCAGTTCAGACTGCCCAAATTAAATGAACAAGAGAGAGGCAGCTGGGGTAACCTCTGTATAATGCTGACATCTGGAAGGGATGCCACCAAGGCATACCAGGTTCACTACACAGAGGCAGGCAATGGAAAACTACCTTGGAACATCTCTTACACTGAAAACCCCATCAGGGATCGCCGAACGTCAGCTGTGACTTACTGCCCCCCTTCCCCAATGCTGACAATGTACTCTGGATCTCTGGTTATCTTCTCCAGAAGTTTCACACAGATTTTTTTTTCAAAAAAAGCATGGGAGAGGGAACTGAGCCTTGCAGGGCTTTACAGGACGAAAGCCACAGAGGATGAGCAGCTGCCCCGGAGCACCGCCCTCTGGAATCTGCCTTCCAAGAACGATTCTCCTGATCTCGTCCCTATCAGCTGCTCCAGAAGGACACCATTGCAGATGGCACTGAATGCTGCTGAGAAGACGGGTAAGCTCCTTAGTCCACTTTCCAGTATAGGTTTCCACGAGAACAGCTAAGGTTATTTCAGTCCTCAAACCAGTCCCAAAGCCAGACTGGAAAAGATCATGAATGTGTGGAGTGTTGTAGAATACAACACATGACAGGTAAAGGAGGACCTGTTGTTGTTCAGTCGCACAGTCGAGTCCGACTCTTCGCGCCCCCATGGACCAGATCACGCCAGGCCCTCCTGTCTTCCGCCATCCTCTGAAGTTAGCTCAATTTCATGTTCGTTGCATCGATGACACTGTCTAACCATCTCATCCTTTGCCGTCCCCGTCTTCTTTGACCTTCAGTCTTTCCCTGCATCAGGGTCTTCTCCAGTGAGTGCTCCCTTCTCATTGGGTGGCCAAAGTATTTGAGCTTCAGTTTCATTATCTGGCCTTCCAGGGAACAGTCAGGGTTGATTTCTTTTAGGATGGACAGATTTGATCTTCTTGCAGTCCAAGGGACTCTCAAGAGTCTTCTCCAGCACCATAGCTCAAAAGAATCTATTCTTCGGCGCTCGGCCTTCCTTATAGTCCAACTCTCGCAGCCATACATGACTACTGGGAGGACTATTTATCCACAAAACCTGAGTATTCTTCAATTTTGGGTACTACAAATCTGCTGTATTGATGCATTTCATGGGATGTTTCATGTTAATGAAGTTCTTTGTAAAATTGGGTTTTTTTTGTTAATAACGAGTCTACACTGTTTGTTATGTAAGTTTTATCACATGTACCACTTAAGCTGTATTTCTGATGTTGTATGTACTCGCTTGTATTAAAGATTTAAATTTTTTTTTTTAAGACCCCTTTGGAAAGTTTAATAGGTGTTACGAGCTCCAAACAGGGATCCCGGAGTGAAAATGGCGGTGGTGATGGGAAGTGTCATTGTCACATCTGAGTTATTATGAACACATATAGGGTTTTCAAGGCAAGTTCAGGGGTGGCTGACCACTGCTCCTCTCCTGCAGAGCAACTCTGGAATTCCCTGGTGATCTCCCATTCAAGCACTAACCAGAGCTGACCTTCCAATAGCGTCTGAGATCTGATGAGATCGGGCTAGCTATCCAGGTTAGGGAAGGATTTCAAGTGCACAGAAGTGACCCTATTTCCATCCAGGCCATTTTTGACTGGGCATACGGTGCTGGAGAAGACTCTTGAGAGTCCCTTGGACTGCAAGGAGAACAAATCAGTCAATCCGAAAAGAAATCAACCCTGAATGTTCCCCGGAAGGCCAGATAATGAAACTGAAGCTCAAATACTTTGGCCACCCAACGAGAAGGGAGCACTCACTGGAGAAGACCCTGATGCTGGGAAAGATTGAAGGTCAAAGAAGACGGTCAAAGCAATGGTGTTCCCAGTAGTCATGTATGGCTGTGAGAGTTGGACAATAAGGAAGGCTGAGTGCCGAAGAATAGATTCTTTTGAACTATGGTGCTGGAGAAGACTTTTGAGAGTCCCTTAGACTGCAAGAAGATCAAATCAGTCAATCCTAAAAGAAATCAACCCTGACTGTTCCCCGGAAGGCCAGATAATGAAACTGAAGCTCAACTACTTTGGCCACCCAATGAGAAGGGAGCACTCACTGGAGAAGACCCTGATGCTGGGAAAGATTGAAGGTCAAAGAAGACGGTCAAAGCAATGGTGTTCCCAGTAGTCATGTATGGCTGTGAGAGTTGGACAATAAGGAAGGCTGAGCGCCGAAGAATAGATTCTTTTGAACTATGGTGCTGGAGAAGACTTTTGAGAGTCCCTTGGACTGCAAGAAGATCAAATCAGTCAATCCTAAAAGAAATCAACCTTGACTGTTCCCTGGAAGGCCAGGTAATGAAACTGAAGCTCAACTACTTTGGCCACCCAATGAGAAGGGAGCCCTCACTGGAGAAGAAGGCCCTGATCCTGGGAAAGACTGAAGGTCAAAGAAGACGGGGACGGCAAAGGATGAGATGGTCAGACAGTGTCATAGATGCAACGAACATGAAATTGAGCCAACTTCAGAGGACGCCGGGGGACAGGAGGGCCTGGCGTGATCTGGTCCATGGGGCCGCAACGAACATGGAATTGAGCCAACTTCAGAGGACGGCGGAAGACAGGAGGGCCTGGCGTGATCTGGTCCATGTGGTCGCGAAGAGTCAGACTCGACTGTGCGACTGAGCTACAACAAATGCAGCATTTCATCAGTAGGTGGAGCAAGAGCTACACTATCCAGTGCAAGATATTTGCTTTCCCTAACTGGAGTATGGAGTTTGGCTGTTGTTCCTTGTTAGTAGCCTCACAGATGGGGCAAGTTATTGGTGGAGTAAGAAACAAAATGCAAGTAGGATGTTTTGTGATTTTTGGGGGGGCACTTCCTCTTGGCAGTTGTCCCATGACCATCAACATCCAGTGCTTAATCTTCAACAGATCAATAGTTAAACGCTCTTTCTTTCCCTGCCTGTGACCTGCAGACAAATATACAGCTAGGGGGATGAGCTGAAATCCCTAGAATTTGGCATCGACGAAGCTGTAGACTTCTCCACATTATATCCATACACAAACCCCTCTTGGGCAGTACGGGCTTTTATTCATGCCCCTTGGCAAGCTTAAACATGACTTAACAGAGGCAGAGCAACGTATGTGGAAGGGATAAGCCACAAACACACAGCAATACCATGGCTGGCCCCTGAGAAAGAAGCACTCTGTGAGAGAAATGTTATTCAAGGTGTAAAGAAAGGGAAACACTGGCAAAAAATTTTTGTCACAAAACTTTTATTTTTTGATATAATAACACATTTAACATTTACTTTCACTTAACAAATACCCATATTTCCCACCCCTCCCCCCCTTACTAGTGGCTTCCCGCAGTGCTCTTCCCTACTTCCCTTTACATATATATCTTTGTTTCACCATTCTAGTTTCAGTTATAAGATAACATTTCTATCAATATTGTTCTAAATATAATACATTTTGTTTTACATCCCAATTATTCTTTAAATAGTCCTTGAAATCATTCCATTCGTCAAAAAATTCTTGATCTTCTTTGTGGTTCAGCTTTTTTGTTATTTTGTCCATTTCTGCCATAAATAACACTTTTTGTAACCATTCTGTGATCTCAGGTGTTCTCTCTTGCTTCCAACATTGTGCATAAACCATTCTTGCCGTCGTTATCAAATACCAAAACATAGTCTTTTTTTTTTAACATTTAACTCTTCCAACTTCAATCCTAGCAATAAGATCTCTGGTTCTTTTTTAAATGAACATTTAAACATTTTTTGCATTTCACTATGCACTTTTGACCAGAAATCTATCGCTTTTTCACATGTCCACCACATATGGTAAAATGAACCCGGAAACGCTGGCAAATTTTGTTGGGTTAAATGTAAAAAAAAATCATTTGCCTTGGAAGCGCAGAAGCTTTACACAGGGTCCCCAATCCTCCACGTTTCCCGGTTAAGGGGAAAACGCTGTCCAAACAAATTACAAAGGACCTGACTCCAATGGTAACAAGAGAAAGCAATTTTTTTATTTTGAAAAATAGAAGCACATACTCATGTGGGTACATTTAACTTCTTGTGAACAGATTGGCTTCAAAAGGAAGTGAGCAGTGACTCAAGAAAACTCAGGCCCTGCCACAAATTTTGTTTGTCGTTAAGGTGCTACTGGGCTCTTTCAAAAAGGTGGACTAGCTACAGCTCCAAGCCCAGGTAAGAGAGAGAACGAGAGAGGTCCTACATATCTGAGGTTGTTGATGTTTTCCCCGGCAATCTTAATTCTGGTTTTTGATTCATCCAGGCCGGCATTTTGCGTGATGTGCTTTGCATATAAATTAAATAAGCAAGGTGACAATATACATCCTTGCTGTACTCCTTTTCCTATGCTAAACCAATCCGTTGTTCCATATCTGGTTCTAACTGTTGCTTCTTGACCCTTATACAGGTTTCTCAGGAGACATTTGAGGTGATCTCTTTAAGGACTTGCCATAGTTTGTTGTGATCCACACAGTCAAAGGCTTTAGCGTAGTCAATGAAGCAGAAGTAGGTGTTTTTCTGGTTCTCCTTTGCTTTCTCCATAATCCAGCGAATGTTGGCAATTTGATCTCTAGTTCCTCTACCTCTTTGAAACCCAGCCTGTAATTCTGGCAGTTCTCTATCCACGTACTGCTGAAGACTAGCTTGTAGGACCTTGAGTATGACCTTGCTAGCGTGTGAAATGAGTGCAACTGTGAGTTAGTTGGAACATTCCTTGGCATTGCCCTTCTTTGGGACTGGAATGTAAACTGACCTTTTCCAATCCTGTGGCCAAATTTTCCAAATTTGCTGGCAAATTGAGTGCAGCACTTTAACAGCATCATCTTTTAGGACTTTGAATAGCTCAGCTGGGATACTGTCATCTCCGCTATCTTTGTTGTTAGTAATGCTTTCTAAGGACCATTTGACTTCGCACTCCAGGATGTCTGGCTTGAAGTCAATGATCACATCGTTGTGCTTGTCAGGGACACTGAGGTCCTTCTTGTATAGTTCTTCTGTATATTCTTGTCATCTCTTCCTAATCTCTTCTGCATCTGTTATGTCCCTACCATTTTTGTCCTTTATCATGGCCAGCTTTGCACGGAACATTCCCTTGATTTTTCCAGTTTTTTTGAAGAGATCTCTAGTCCTTCCCATTCTATTTTTTCCCTCTATTACTTTGCCTTGTACCTCTACCTCAGCCCTAACTATGGAGGTACAACTGGACTTTTTCATTTGACATGTGGACAGGTCACCAAAGATCTGTCTAGCAGAAACAACTCACTGGTCTCTCATCTAACAGAAGGAATGAGGGTAATCCCAGATAATTGTGTTTTTAATCCATAAACTGTGCAGTAGTTGTTTATTGACTGGGATCCAGGCCTCTCTCTGCCAGGAAGTGTAGTGTTGTAAGAAGACAATACAAAGGCTACAATATTTTGTTGCTTGTGATAGCAGAAGATTATGTGTTCTTTGGCAGTTGACTATGGCCCATGCAATTAAGTAAAGCTAATTAGAAAGAAAAAGTTAATTAGAAACTATTATTGGCAAAAAAAACAGTACCAGACCATTGATCAGTGATTTTCTTCAAGTCTGCTAATAAGAAAATGAATATGAAACCAGGCAATGTTGTTCCGGGTCTCCTAAAAAGGATTGTAGCTTTGCAGTTTGTGTTTTTCGGCATCTTCCACTGCTTGTTTATTTATTTAGAAAGTTTGCCTCACATACAGCTCCGTGCTTTCAAGGTGGTTTACAACAGTAAGGTAAAGGTAAAGGTTCCCTTGCTCGAAAGCCAGTCGAATCTGACTTTAGGGTTGCGGTGCTCATCTCCGTTTCAAAGCCGAAGAGCCAGTGCTGTCCGAAGATGTTTCCGTGGTCATGTGGTCGGCATGACTAAACACCAAGGTGCAAGGAACGCTGTTACCTTCCCACCGAAGTGGTACCTATTTATGTACTTGCCATTTCTTGCTTTCGAACTGCTAGGTTGGCAGGAGCTGGAACTAGAGACGGGAGCTCACCCCGTCTTGCAGCACCCGGGTCTTGAACTGCTGAACTACTGACCTTCCACAGCCTGCAGTTCAGCATCTTAACCAGTTGAGCCACCGCAGCTCCATTGTTTACAACAGTGGCCTACATTAAAAACCACCAATAGAACACCTACAATGTTAAAAATAACTTAAACCTTATGACCATTAAACAGCACCAATAAGCAGCAGTTAAAAACAATTTCAAAAGCAAGCATCAAGTTAAACAGGTTGGGCACCAGGCTTTGGTGGGAGTTTGGAGAAATCAGTTCTCAACACCATTCACTTCTAAGAAGTCTAAGTTTATTGAGACATTGATAGGATCCAGCCTGTACATTGGCTGTGTTAGAACTAAGGGTAAAAGAGCAGAATCAATAGATATACAAGGGCCCTAAAAGGTTCAGAGCCAATCACCCTCAGGAGTTTCACCCGCCAAAAGCAATGGTCCTTCACCCCCCCCCTTAGTGTGCCATCCCCCAACATGCAAGACAAAAGCCAGACAATGAAAGATGAGAGCCAAGGACCCTAGGAATTCTTGAGCAAGTGCTAAGGGGCAGTCTACATCATTTTGGTTTTACACTCTCTTTCTCCTCCCCTCACAGTCACTATGGCGAAGGAGCCGTAAAATGCATAGCGAGTTTGACAGGAGTTGATGGGGAGCGGCATCCTGAACTCCACAACCACACGAAAAACAGTTATTATGCCTGCGGTGGCTCAAGTGGTTAAGACGCTGAACTGCAGGCTGTGGAAGGTCAGTAGTTCAGCAGTTCGAGACCCGGGTGTGCCGCAAGACGGAGTGAGCTCCCGTCTCTAGTTCCAGCTCCTGCCAACCTAGCAGTTCGAAAGCGAGAAATGGCAAGTAGATAAATAGGTACCACTTCGGTGGGAAGGTCACAGCGTTCCGTGCGCCTTGGTGTTTAGTCATGCCGGCCACATGACCACGGAAACGTCTTCGGACAGCGGTGGCTCTTCGGCTTTGAAACGGAGATGAGCACCGCAACCCTAGAGTCGGACTCGACTGGCTTTCGAGAAAGGGAACCTTTACCTTTACCTAAAAATCTATATGCTTAATGCACATCTGTATTATGTGCCTTCCATTAAATGAAGGAGGGGGGAAAAGCAGTGCTCATTGCGGCCCCATCAGTACCAAAAAATCTTTGGAATTGTACTATGATGAGATGCTGCAAATTTGGGACTGGAGCCCCCTCCCGCATCACAGATCTACAGTTCCCATAAAGAAGATGAAGAAGAAGAAGAAGAAGAAGAAGAAGAAGAAGAGGAGGAGGAGGAGGAGGAGGA
>NW_015162490.1:209143-212858 GCF_001447785.1 Gekko japonicus | reverse complement strand
TATATTTTTTTTTGGTACGGAAAAAAAAGAGAGAGAGAGAGAGAGAGAGAGAGAGAGAGAGAGAGAGAGAGGTTTATCTGCCATCTTGCACATAACCATGGCCTTCTGTGTATTTCTGCAGGACTACTCCAGTGAGACAAAGTTATACTAATATTTGCTTCTAGATCAGGATTTAAGGGTTACAGTACACTATTTGGTGCCCTGGAAATCTCATTGAAATAAATGGGGCTTGGGCTACAGCAGTCCTCAGTGGATTACGCCAACGGTGCTTGTTCTCCTGATCCCAGCAGCCTTTATCAGATATAATGCTGGAAACGGTGTCTGGCACCGTGTTGAGCTGGCTGCTGTCCAGCTTTCTTTCTCAGGCAGAATCGTTGATGCTGCCTGCAGATCTGGAACAACATTGTCTTGCATTGGGTTGGCCGAAACCCCGGCAAAAGGAGCGCTTGGGGTGTCATAAATGTTTTAAAAACTTTGTGAATATTTGCTTAATTGCTTTGGGAGGGAATGTGTACCCTGCTTTACACTATGCACAATGTGGCTCGTATCAAATAAATTGTATAATACAATATAACGAAACCTAGCAGAGGCTTTGTGCAGTTTAAAAGCTGGCAAACTCCTGGCCTGCCAGTACTTTCTCTGGCAAAATAAATTATACCCTTTTCCCCTGGAAAGAGGGGATGGTTGCCTTGTGCCAGATGGGACTCCACCATTAGTACAAGATAACTGTGGGACCTAACCCTATACTGAGTGAAGGGCTTTTGATTTTTTTTTAAATGCAATCTCTCAGGGCTTTGAAAAAGTAAAGCCATTTTTCTATCTCAGAAATGCCCTTCTAGCATATGCGCTTTTATTTGATCGATTATTTTCTTCTTAGGTGGTTACTCAGCTGCTAATAAGCATACCTGGGTCACTCTTCTGCCTTGTGGATAATGAAAGAACTGCCTTCCCATAGTGAGCCAGCATCTGCCGTTGTAAACTTAGCTGGTAGATTACAGGATTGCAGTGAACTTTCTTTCTTTTTGTCTTTGTTGTATACAAAGTATAGGTGTTGTTCAACATTCCTTGACTGTTCTTTTAAAAGCAAAACCCTTATGGTGGTGACGATCTGAGTATTATAATAATCTGCAGAAGGACAGAGGCCAAAGAATTTATGGTAAATTGGGAGTTTGTTACTGAGTTCACAAATGAATAACTCCTGCAAATTTTCCACTATGATGATCCATCCAGACAGTGCATGCTCTAAGTTGGGGATGAACAATCTGTTTTCTTGGGACACTCTGTTTTTGAGACTATGGGTTTTCCTCATTCTCATTTTCCCAACGTGTGTGTTCCTGTTTCTTTCTTTCTTTCTTTTTTTTAAAATAAACTTTATTTTCATTTTCCACAAAATCTTACAGCTTCCTGACTAACTCGGAGTCTCTTATGACCTATTAGAACTAATCCATTCATATAAGCGCTTCCATCTTTGCAAAAAGACTTTCTCATCCTTCCCTTGAAGGATAAGACTTAACTTATCCATCTCTGCTAAATCAAGTAACTTTGATATAACCTCTTCTTTCTTTGGAATATATTCTTGCTTCCAGTACCTGGCTAACAGCATTCTTGCAGTAGTGAGTATATATATTATCAAATATTTATCTTTTGGTTTATAGTTTTCCGGCAACATATTTAATAATACTATTTCTGGGATCAGATCACTTTTAACCTTAGTTATTCCTAAAACTATTTTTTGTATCATCTTCCAGAAAGCCTGTATTTTTGTACACCGCCACCACATGTGAATAAAGGTACCTACATTATTACAGCATTTCCAGCAATTCTTGGGGTGTGTGTGTTGGTTTCCCTGTTCCACATGTGTTTTGCTCCCTCTAGTGGTCAATTCAATATTACACCACTTTATGTCCAGAATATCTCCCTGCAGATTTAAACTGCAGGTTTTTAATGCTGGACATAAAGGGATGTAATATCACATCCATCACTAGGGGGAGCAAAATGCAAGTGGAACAGAAAAGCAACAAGAACCCGCAAGTGAGGAAAATGTGGGGAAACTCTGTGCTCTGGGGTCATAGAAGTGGGTGTTTAGACCATGTTCTAGCCCTTTCCCAGTCAAAATCTTCACATTTATGGGACATGGGATCTTGGACATACCTGATGTGATGACATATGAAACCCCCAAAGAGACTGAATCAACAAAATGTGGGATCTTTCTGCCTCTTATGGCTTCTGAAGATGATTTGATGTATGATTTCCCCCCTTTTATTTTCTCAATAAAAATGTAACATTTGAAGGTGATTTTTATTTTCCTTATGAAAGAATCAGCAAACTCTTTAGAAGAAGAAGAAGAAGAAGAGATTGGATTTATACCCCGCCCTTCACTCCCCAAGGGAGTCTCAGAGCGGCTTACAAACTCCTTCCCCTTCCCCTCCCCACAACAGACACCCCGTGAGGTGGGTGGGGCTGAGAGAACTCTGACACAAACTGCTCTTTTTCAAGGACAGCTGTGCTAGAGCTTGTGACTGACCCAAGGTCACATCAGCAGGTGCAAGCGGAGGAGTGGGGGAATCAAACCCGGTTCTCCCAGATTAGAGTCCGCACACTTAACCACTACACCAAACTGGCTCTTTAGAACTGGTCACTACTGCCAGATGGTGAGAAAGATGCATTATTAATGGCCTACAACCCATGCTGGATAGCGACACTTCCCTCACATGGGCACTGCCCCCCCCCGAACTTTTCTTGCTTACAGACAGCCTGCTAACCTAAAACAACAACTTACCCATAGTGATAAACTATTTAACAGTCACATGAACTCTGGTACCAAGGACTGCAACAACACCAGGGGTCTTTTTGTAGAAAAAGAGCTGCCGGAGCTCATTAGCATAACTCATTTGCATATGCCACACCCCCTGACATCACTGGAAGTGTGTCAGAAGGCCACACCCCCTGACATCACCGGAAGTGAGTCAGAAGGCCACACCCCCTGACATCACCAGAGGTGTCAGAAGGCCACACCCCCTCCCACTGTTCCCCCCCCAATCACCAAGAATACAGAGCCAACATCCAGTCCAACATTCTGTGACACAGTGGCCAAAAACACCAGGTGCCCTCACCTCAGGAGGTCCGCCAGCAGGGCCAAAACTCCAGGAGCCCCCCCACTCTTGCCCCCCAAGCACCAAGAATGCATAGCATCACTGCCCCAGACAAAAGAACAGAAGAGAAGCCATGTTGGTTCAGGCCAGTGGTCCATCCAGTCCAACACTCTGTGTCACACATCAGCCAAGAATACCAGGTGCCCCCAGGAGGTCCGGCAGTGGGGCCAGAACACCAGAAGCCCTCCCACTGTCCCCCCCAAGCACCAAGAACACAGAGCATCACTTGCCCCACACTGAGAGTTCCTATCTATACCTTGTGGCTAAGAGCCACTGGTGGACTACCAGCAGCACAGAAGGCCTGTCCCTAGCACTGCATCAGCCTATTATTGTAAGGTAAGCACAAATGGGAAAGCATATAGAAAAGATAAATACACTGTGTCACACATCAGCCAAAAATACCAGGTGCCCTCAGGAGGGTCCAGAACACCCCCAAAGCACCAAGAATACAGAACATCCCTTGCCCCAGACATAAGAACATAAGAGAAGCCAATGCTGGATCAGGCCAGTGGCCCATCCAGTCCAACACTCTGTGTCACACAGTGGCCAGAAATACCAGGGGC
>NW_015162490.1:151501-208462 GCF_001447785.1 Gekko japonicus | reverse complement strand
TGCACGCGGCCGGGAGAGGGATCAACAGGGTGGGGGAGATGTGGGGGGGGTGGGGGAGATTTCTCCCAGTGGAGCGCCTTCGCGCTCCGCTGGGAAGGGTAAAAAAGGGCCCTGGGCTCTCTTCCCAGCCGCTGCATGTGGCCGGGAGAGGGATCGAGGGGGGGGGGAGGAAGGCAAGGCCGGGGAAGGCTACTTACCCTCCTGCTTCGTCCTCGTTCTCCAACGGAATGAGGATCGAAGCAGAGGGCGGGGTGAAGAAGGGGGCGGGGCTTCACCACGTGACCGCCCCGCCCCCTAGAGCGTCTCTTCCGGAGCGCCGTACCGGAGCGCTCCCCCCCGATGAGAGCCCTGAACAACACCATCACTGGACCCAGCAACATCAGCCACACTATCTCAGGTTCCTACTCCTGCTCATCCGCTGATGTGATTTATGCCATCACGTGTCAGCCATGCCCTCCGCCACCCTCTACATTGGACAAACAAGCCAGTCTGTTCAACAAAGAATTGATGGACGTAAGTCTGACATCAGAAACCACAACATTCAAAAACCAGTGAGGGAATAATTTTAACCCTCCAGGACATTCAGTGGCTGTCCTAAAAGTAGCAGTTACCTTACAAAGGAATTTCAAAGGGAGATTGCAACTGATAAGGAAGCTCAAGACAAGTCATTGAATCCAGACCTAGGTTTCCTGTCTCATTAGCAATGCTGATTTCTCCATGCCTGCTACCTCTCTGCATATCACACCTCATCCAGTCACACCTGCTATTGTCATTTGCCTGCTAATGTCATTTGGTGTCTGAAATCACTCCACTTTCCAATATATAGGATAGATGGGCTCACCTTCTAACTGATCTGAAGAAGCAAGCAGTGACTCATGGAAGCTCATACCCAACCACAAATCTTGTTAGTCTTTAAAATGCTCCTGGGCTCTTGCTCTTTTCTACTGACCCAACCTTCTGTGTGGTCAATCTCCAGGTTTTCGAAAAGGCTTGGAATCAACGCTCCACACCTCATCCTTTTTTCCATACTATTTCCTGGTTTAAGTTTGCTGTTTTCCTGTCTGTAGTGGTCCACAATCCAGTTTTAAAATTCAAGGGCAGCAGACATCATAAGAACATAAGAGACGCCAATGTTGGATCAGGCCAAAGGCCGATCCAGTCCAACACTCTGTATCACACAGTGGCCAGAAATACCAGGTTCCATCAGGAGGTCCACCAGTGAGGCCAGGACATTAGAAGCCCTCCCACTGTTGACCCCCCCAAACACCAAGAAGACAGAGCATCCCTTGCCCCAGAGTCCCTATCTATACCTTGTGGCTAATAGCCACGGATGGACCTCTGCTCCATATGCTTATCTAATTCCCTTTTGAAGCCGTCCATGCTTGTAGCCACCACCACCTCCTGTGGCAGTGAATTCCATGTGTTAATCACTCTTTGGGTGAAGAAGTACTTCCTTTTATCCGTTCTAACCCGACCGCTCAGCAATTTCATGGAGTGCCCACGAGTTCTTGTATTGTGAGAAAGGGAAAAAAGTACCTCTTTCTCTACCTGCTCTTTCCCATGCATAATCTTGTAAACCTCAATCATGTCACCCCTCAGTCGTCGTTTCTCCAGGCTAAAGAGCCCTAAGCAATTTAACCTTTCCTCATAGGGAAAGTGTTCCAACCCTTTTATCATTCGAGTTGCCATTTTCTCATCATAGCTGCCATCGGATCACCTTGTTAAACATTTCTGCTGAATTACAGCTAATGAAGCTATACTGGGTACTAGTTCTAAACTGAGACTGAACATCCAACATGTTAAAAAAAAAAGATCACTACAACATGGGCACGGATCCTGTGTTATCCTGTGCCATTTTGAGTAACACGCTGAGGAAAATCCATTGCATTAAACACAAATAAATACAAAGAAGAGTGATATGTACAGCAAAATAACATGTAAAATTTTTTTCTTCACTGCTAGCTAATAATAATTACATATCACCTTGGGCGAAGGGGACAGTAAAGGTAGCCCAAGATTAATGGGATTACTAAAACCCAAAGCATGAAAAGCCGAGGGGGAGGGGGACATGTGCTGCTGAAGAAATTAGCAAACTGGCAGTAAAGTAGGAACTTTTTGAACATATCACAGTAGGGAACACCATGACGGCCCATCCACTTCCCTCCGGTTTTCTGTCCCCTCACAGACTGAGCAGCCCTGGTAATGTATGTTCTTTTTTCCTGAAGAAATTTTGGCTGTCCCGCCCTGTGCCAGTGAAATATAACAGTTGTTCTTCCCAGGAACCTGAGGGAAGGAATAGGATTGCCCTTTAACTTAAACCACTTAAAATGGCACTTGAGATGCTTTTAAAATTCAAAACAGAAAGTTTTATTTAACATCAAGGGGGGAGGTGAGGTGAAATCAGGGGTTGAAATTACTGAGGTAAAAACAGTATTTGCACAGGCGTTTTTCCTCATGTATCAGGCTAATGAGAGGTTCTTAAATTATTCACAGTTACTTAGATCTTTATATTGAGAGGCTTTTGTTCCTGTGTTTCCCCAAACACTCTAATACACTTGCATAATCGCTGACGCTTTTGGTGCCCAGAAGGCTGGTACCCTCTTCCCAGTACCTAAACCCCTTCTCTTGGAACACCAGTACACTGCTTGAGTTGTTAACAGACTTTAAGGTCTCTAAAGGCAATTTCTATTCACACCAGACCAGGGAATTCTGTACTCCTCAAAGATAACTCTCCCTGTTAGACTGGGTAAGGTAATCTTCTTCTCTCTCTAGAAGATCTATCCCCCTTTGGCCTGAAAGGGAGTCTTCTCAACTACCCAAACTTCCTTGCCAAACTTCCCTCCAGTCTGTGTTCAAACTGCTCTCAGCCAATGCTGAATTCAGACTGCGTTCAATCAAAGTAGACTGAAGGTAGACTATCAGCACTAAACCCTTTTCCAGCCAGGGTAATTCAGAGATGGTCTCAATGCACGTCTCTTCTTAAGGCAGGCATCTGACTGAATCTCCTCAGCATCTCTGCAGTGTTCAGCGCTCTCAAGGCTTTTTCTGCTCAGCTGATGCCAACCAATCAGATTGCCTGGAGCAGCCTGTCACTCAAGGCTCCCTGGCTTTGTGAAGAATTAACCCTCCACAGTCCTGTAGTTGTAGGCACAACATTTTAAAGCCTCTTAAAAAGTGCAGCCTGTCACTTTGATGTCTCTGGCTTGCACAGGAGCCATTCTATACACTCCTGAACCTGCGCCTGTCATTTCCCTAGAAAGCACTTTCCTGGGGGCACCTTCTTCGAGGGGCTGCAACTCGGATACCATAAATCCAATCCTCACCAAACTTGGAGGGCAGGTAGAGGAGAGTCAGCCAAAGATCCTGTTATGTACGGATACAGTTTCCCCTGCAACATGGTGCAGCCAGAGGAAGGGTGAGCTTGGGGAGATAAAACAATAGACCATCAGAATCCTGGCAGCCACCAATTAAAATGCAATGATTGTGTAAATAGCCTATTGTTGGGAGTGGGTGTCTGCGGGGTGTGCCATTTTACGGGCTTATAAGCAGTGCTCTGCCCCTGTTAGAGTTGTCCTTAGTTTGAGCTGATTCACTAATAAACTATGAGCTGATCACTACACGCATCTCAAACCCAGTTTATTTCTGATCCCCTATGAGTTTGGTGTCTCTTGCACACTGTGTGTGTTCTACCGTATCACAAACCTTGCAAATTGAACTAGTTCATTTGCTGGCTAAAAGTTCATGAGGGTTCATAGTTTTTATTTATTTATTTATTTATTTCCTTCAATTTATATACCGCTCACCCCCTGAGGGCTCTGAGTGGTTTACATGTTCAGTTTTGAGCTGGGTATGCCATGAATCATGAACCGAACTGCATTCTCCCGGTTTGTGCCCACCCTGAACTATGGTCATGCCAAGCACTTCATCCCAGTTATTTTCATAAATAGATTGACATGTGGCCTTTTTTGCTTGTTTGTTTGTTTTGCATTGGTAGGGAGCTTTCTGCAGTTCATTGAAACCAGAGACTCTGCACCGTGGTGGGATCACAGGAAGGAGTATGGGAAGGCCCCCCCGCCCCCGAGATTTCAGTGAGTTTTATCAGCATTATTCTTGCTTCTCCTGAATTTCATAGATGCTTCTCCTAAGCAGAAGCTTCCAAATTTTAACCTTGGAAGTCATTTGAAGAAAAAAAGATTGAAAGCTCTGATCCTAGGTTTTCCCAACTTTAACTGTGATGAGAGGAGTTATTTCATCAAAACTTGCACTGTGGTTTTGGTGAATTCCAGGAATAAGTGTGTGAAACCCCCATGAAGAACTTTGCTAGATTTTTTTTGCTTCCCTTTAAATATCTCAGGTGTCCCCCCCCAAGAAGCAGACTCTAATTTCACTTTTAAACAAAATGTGATGCCCACCTTTGGCTCCATCATGCTTTGGGGACAGGGCTGGCTCGCTCACTAGGTGAACTAGACTTTCGCCTAGAGCACAGGGCCATTATGGGGGCACCGGGCCGGGGAAGCCAGGCACACAGTGAAGCCTCTTCCCCAGGCCGGAGTTCTCAGCAACCCGCCGCCGGCGCGTCTGCCCCATGCATCGCCGGCCTCCTCCAGCATCGCCGCCAGCGCAGCGTGAGGAGGAGGAGGAAGAGGCACCCCTTAGGAGGCTAGCGGCAGGAGGCGCAGCCCCACTATGCTTTTGGCACCTTCCTGCCGTTTCCTTCTCAGCTGTTGTTGCCGCTGCCTGGCCCAGCTCGACCTCCCGTGGCCTCCGGCTCCATTTACGTGCTGCCTCTCAGGCAGCTCCCCTGCCCTGCATGAACTACCGCTGGGTAGCGAGAGAGGCGGAAAGGGAAGGAGGGATGAGTTTGCCCATCGCTCATGCAGCACGGCAGGAGGATGAGTGCTGCTTCCCGGGCGCTGTAGTACCCTGGAGCCTGAGGAGAGTGCACACGGAGACCTCTCTGAGACCCTCAGCCGCCCATGCCAAGCTCCCAGCGCCTTGGAAGCTCTGCAAGGGTCCCCGCACAGCTATGGGATCCGAGCCGCTCATCTGTGCTCATCTGTGCCCCCCAGGCAGCCTCTCCTGGGGGGGGGGGTTGCGGGTGCCACAAGCTAGCCTCGCCTAGGGCACAGAAACTTCTCGGGCTGGCCCTGTTTGGGGAAGCAAGGTAACAAGGACTTGCTGAACTCTCACTGCTTGAAAGTCCAATTCCACACTGATTATCCATAGTGAAAAAATAGCTATGGGCTGCTTCCACATGGAGAGTTTGCTCTGGTCTGGCATCCAGACAGGAGTTGGCTTGTTGTGGAGCATCCACACAACATCACCCCTCCCCAGTTGTCCACCGCCTGTGTCTTCTCCAGTGTGAAAGCAGTCAAACCTGCATACTAGACAGGGAGGGATGCCTCTGCTTAGAATTGCACTGTGAAGAAGCAGTTTCATCTTCTTTCACATGGAACAGCCAACATCGCTTCTAATTTGTCATCACGTGTCTTAGTGTCAAACTTGGGGCCTTGTTTGCCATGGGATTTCTCTGTGCTGTCTTTCTTGCCTGTAACTGTTTTGTATTTGGACCTTCAGGGGGACGACGACAGGGATGAGCAAATGGATGCCTGTGTGGGAACCTGCTTTGCTTAGCTGCTTCGTAACTGTTTTCTTAAAGGCCTCCCGGATGGGAAGAAGAAGAAGAAGAAGAAGAGATTGGATTTTTCCCCCGCCCTTCACTACCCAAAGCAGTCTCAGAGTGGCTTACAAACTCCTTTCCCTCCCCCTCCCCACAACAGACACCCTGTGAGGTAGGTGGGGCTGAGAGAGCTCTGACAGAACTGTCCTTGAGAGAACAGCTCTGATAGAACTATGGCTTGCCAAAAGTCATCCAGGAGCTGGGAGTGGAGGAGTGAGGAATCAAACCTGGTTCTCCCAGATTAGAGTCCGCACACTTAACCACTACACCAAACTGGCTCTCGGGTAAGTGACCTTGAAGCCTGTCTCTGCTAGGCATCCTGTCATAGATAAATAACTGTAGGTTCGCAGGTGGTGGTGGGGGAGCCCATGCTAGATTTAGGCGGGCTGAGTGAATGGCTGGATTGGACGGGTCAATGGGGGGGGCTATTTGAATCATGTATAATATCTGGGCCGGCACCAAAACCAATAAGTTCTGACACAGAGGGCTTCTACTTGACACAGCTGCATATCTCAATAAACAAATCTTTACCCAAAGAGTGTTGTTGGCAGTGAGTTCGTGCAAGAGTCTGACACATAGATTTGCTGGGTTTGGGTCTATATATGTAGACCAAAAACAATCTTGTGGTCTGTTGCCAGCACTTTTCCCTAGACTGAAAGGATGAATTGGGAGGCTTCTGCCTGTGTGATATCCATGGTAAGTTAGTTCCGGGTGGTTTTTTTTTTGGGGGGGGGGATCTATTTTTCCTCTTAGCAATGGGAAATTCCAACCTCCTTGGATCAGCTGCTGCTCCTGCTGTTCCGAGAGCATAATCAGAGGACCTTCTAACTTGTGGAGGCATCATGGGGGAGCAAAGAAGATTCTTCTTCAGCACACTGATGCTGGCAGTGCAGGTGTGCAAACACAGCTGAGGCAGTTGCTTTGCACAGCCGATGTGAACTGCAAAGGGCTATGGTGACCCCGATGATGCAGAGATCCCTAAATCCAAGATTAAAGCCAGGGTGGGGGTGGGGGGTGGGGAGAGGATGCAGACAAGCCTGCTCTGGACTAGGCACGGTGGACGATACCAGAGGCAAAGAGTAATTTTAAACAGAACACTATCAAACGGCCGAATCTGGAAAGGACAAGAAAACCAGCTGAAATGTTTTGTTTAAGTTGGAGGAATACACCCACATGAAGCTTTTAGATGTGTGGGCAGAATTATCCTTGCTCACAGAAATTTTAAACATCTTTGTTACCTTTTCCAAGTTATAATTATACAAATGAGAGGGTTTTTTTAAATTATTGTGCTTATTAATCAGTTTTAGCACCATAAGACATAGAGGGAGGTAGGAAGGGGAGTGTGTGTGTCTGTCTTTCGTCTTCAGAGCAGCCCAGGCCTGGAGAAATACAGACAATTGTTTGTTTGGATAAAAATGTTTTAGAGAAGGCATCCTGTGATGGAAGATTTTATGAACTGCTAGGGTGAATTCCATTAGGATGCTGGGAGGCAGGCTCTTGAATATCAGGGGCTTGCTGTTTTATTCTTGTTTTAACTGGAAATGTTTTAAAACTATTATTGAACCATTATTATTATTATTAAAGTATTATTAAAGTATAAAGACAGGAAGGCCTGGCGTGATCTGGTCCATGGGGTCGCGAAGAGTCAGACTCGACTGTGCGACTGAACAACAACAACAAATGATTTAAACCATCTTGAACCATGAGGAATTACGGGGTATAAATATTTTAATGGCTGGCAAAAGTGGAAGGCAGCAGAAAAAGAGGAAGGCCCAATGTGAGGCAGACTGACTCCATCAAGTCTGCAAGGCCTGAGGGAGGCTGCTCAAGGTAGGATGTTTTGGAGGACATTATCTCATAGGGTCGGCAAGAGTCGGAAGCGACTTGACGGCACAACAGGCACAAATATTTTAATGAATAAATAAAGCCGTTAACATGAATGTCTTGAAGGCTATTTTATTAGGAAAGGATTCCCCGAATGTTCATCTCAAATAAACATGCTAAGTATATAAAGGTAAAGGTTTCCCTTGCTCGAAAGCCAGGCGAGTCCGACTCTAGGGTTGCGGTGCTCATCTCCGTTTCAAAGCCGAAGAGCCAGCGCTGTCCGAAGACATTTCCGTGGTCATGTGGCCGGCATGACTAAACACCAAGGCGCACGGAACACTGTCACCTTCCCACCGAAGGTTTATCTACTTGCAATTTCTTTATCTATTTATCTACTTGCAATTATCTATTTATCTTTTTCTATTTATCTACTTGCAGTTTCTTGCTTTCAAACTACTAGGTTGGCAGGAGCTGGAACTAGAGACGGGAGCTCACTCCGTCATGCGGCACACTCGGGTCTCGAACTGCTGAACAACTGACCTTCCACAGCCTGCAGTTCAGCGTCTTAACCACTTGAGCCACCGCAGCTCCTTTCACTAAGTATATACTTGCATTTAAAGAGCCAAGGCTCTTCATTTCTCTGCACTCAGTATGCCTCCTTTGGTTAATGTATCTAAGAATCCTTTTGGGTTGATGAACCTTTAGTGTGTTGGAGCGAGCGGGTCGGCATGCCTGGACACTGGGGGGCACTACATCACTCTAAGTGTGTGTAGGCGTTATCTCCTTGGACGGGGTGCTTCTCTTCGTCTGAACCTGGGAGCTGCCCTCTGGCCTGTCCTCTCTCTCACTTTGTCCTCTCTTCACTCCATGTGGCCATCCATGGAGACATGTGTCTCTGCAGGTCTCTCCTGTGGCTGGCCGATTGTGACCGGGAAAGTACTCCTTAGATTAGGCTTTTCTCTCTCTCCTTTCGACTGCAACCCGAATGTGAACTGGATCCAGGGGTCGTTTCATAGAAAAAGAGCTAGGGGAACTCATTAGCATAACTCATTAGCATATGCCACACCCCCTGACATCAGGGGCCCGGCGGTGGACCTGCAAGGCCGGCGGGAGTGCGAGGAAGCCCCGCCAAGGCCCTCCCTGGCCCCAGGCAGGCAGGGGTGGGGAGAGGCAGGGAGGAAGCAACTTACCCTCCCTCTTCTCCTGCCTCCTCCTGGCTGAATGAGGGCCGGAAGCGGGGCGGCCGGAAGCAGGGGGCGGGGCTTCATCGTGTGCCCCGCCCCCACACCTCACCCGGGGGAACTGCGATCCCCCGCGATCCCCCCCGAAATGACCTCTGACTGGATCTACCTGAACAGATGTAAGTTTACCCTTTTTGGAATATAATTCTTGGGAGATTTATTTACTGCACTCAGTATCACACTTCTATGACTGGGCAAAACTCTGCTATATTAACCAGATATCCCAATATAGTGGGTGTAATTTAATTTCAAGAAAGAGTAATAACCTCTCACAGCTCTGCAGGGCCATGAAAATGGAGCTTTTCCAGCAGGCATTTCTATAGAAGCTGCACTTTATCAGCTAAGCCCTGTGCCGACCTAGAGCTAGAAGCTACCTAGAATGGTATCCACCGCTGAACGTGTTCATGAATGCACTTTTCTATACTGTACCGCCATTGATATATGAAACGTTTTATGTCATGTTTTATGTATTTTTATTGTGATATGTATCTTGTTTTATTGGTTTCATGTAAGCCGCCCTGGGCCTGCTTCAGCGGGGAGGGCGGGTTAAAAGTTGAAACAATAATAAATAAATATTATAATATTTAGCACTTATATTGTGTCTTTTGGTTCCAGTTTGGTGTAGTGGTTAAGTGCACAGACTCTAATCTGAGAGAACCAGGTTTGATTCCCCACTCCTCCACTTGCAGCTGCTGGATGACCTTGGGCAAGCCATAGTTCTGCCAGAGCTGCTCTCTCAAGGACAGTCCTCGAAAGAGCTCTCTCAGCCCCGTCTACCTCACAGGGTGTCTGTTGTGGGGAGGGGAAGGGAAAGGAGTTTGTAAGCATATGGAACGTCACCCTCAATGCAGTGCCATACATGAAAATTAGGAAACTGATTATTCAGATCTATTCTTTTTTCTGGAGTTTGACTCTTTAATCTAAATTTTATCATGTATTCTAGCTGTACAAACAGCACTCTGTGACACTGAAACATTTATTAATGCAATACTGATTACTAAGGATAATTTTTTACTTTATACTTCACATACTGATGCAATAAGAAATGGTATAAGCATAGAAATTGAGTTCTGTGGGAGGGAAGGGAAATAAATGCTTCTCTTCCTCTGCTGAAATCAATGGGACTTAAAAGTGTTTAACAGGTTGAATTTTACCAATTTCCCCCCCTTTCATCTTCCCTCTGGCTAATGTAAAAAACATGCATGCAAAATTAATCTTTCCCTGCATTAGGTTCCCCCCATATATGCTTGCTAATTATACATTATTATCAGCTGGGACCCTCTTAATCATATATTATATTTTCAGCCTTTCATTTTCAATTGTTATTTTTTCATAATACAATACTTTTCGCTAAATACTGAATTATGAAATCATTATCTTTTGACCAAATAGCATTTACGGCACAATGTGTGGCAATTTCTCTTTCTTTTGAAAGCACTCTTAACATGTGGCTGTCCATGTATTAGAAGAGTGAAATGCTGCTTTCTCACAGTACATTTTACTTTGAAAGCTGGAGGCAGGTGACAACATGCAAAATGAAAAAGGAGGTTTATGATATATTTTTAAAAGCTTTACTGAATGATGTTCAAAGGAAGTTCTCAGAAAATCAATTTTCCCAATTGGGAAATTGCTGGTGTTTAGACTGGGGCCTCCTTTGTTATTTGGATCAATAGCTCTGTTCCCATGAACAGCTGAACAATCACTTTTTGTATAGCGGCCTCTTCCCTTCAGACTTCGTCGTTGAACCTGTACTAATAGTTTTCATTAGCAAAGTTTGGCTCTTGCTCTTCTTTGTTTTTCTACATCTGTGGGAATGATGTTGAAATTGGAAACTTGTGATTACTCTCTGCGGTGGAACAGGCTCTTTAAAAATGCATGTGGGTGGGTTGTTTTTTTTTTAAATAAACCAACAATCTCACAAGGAACAGCAAGCAGGATAGCCACGAAACGAAGCTTCTGTTCAGTTGAAACATTTGATGCTGTCATATACAGGGTTTTGCAGAATCCAAAGAGGGGGAAGAAATGCTTCTGGCTTTATAGTATGTGGCTGTAAGCTTCAGGGGAAGTGACGTCTGTCAGTGGGAATGCCAACTTTACTTTCCTGATATCAAGTTATATTAAAACAGGCACGGTGGAATAATAATGTTAGACATTACTTTAAAACGTCAGTATCTGAGACCCCAAAACCACATGCTTCTGAACTGTACATAACACAGAGAGAAAGGTTTTATTGTGTTTAGCCATAGGCCATTACAAACCACGAGCAGAGAAGCACACAATAAAACATAGAAAATAATAAATATAAAATACAGTCTAAAATATTATAAATCCATAAAACCAAGATTATGAACAATTAACTAAATCACAGCATACCCACTAAGATCCATGTTAGCTAGTTCCCCTAAGAACAGCATTGGCCCGTATTTTCCTTGCAGCCAAAGCAAATAGAGCCATTCTATAGGATACATTGACATTGGCAACAGCTAGCAAAAATATAATCTTCTCGGGGACTGAATAAGAACTTAAAACTGATAAAATACCAGATAGAAATTTTGACCCAGGTTGGGAATACAATGGGCAATCAAGAATGTAATGGGAGAGATCCTCTATATCAGAAGAGTCACAAACACATAAACGCTGTTCCTTGGGTGTTTTACTATAGTGGCCGGCTAATACGGCCATGAACTGTACATGGAAGATGGAATTCTGGATCTTTGCATATTTCCTGCAAGCACAGTCTCTTGTCCTGGCTGTGTATTACTATGAAGGTTGACAATCAGCCAGACATTCTTTGGTTAACCATCTCCCCTTTAGTTAATTCATCAATCAGTTCATCCATTTAATTTGAATAAGTATTGCAATTTAATAAACAAAGGCTACAAGTCATGCTAAGAAGAACAGAAATGTTCTCTTTTTCACTCCCTAGCTGTCAGGTACACAAGCCAGGAAGTATGAAAGAGCCCACGGTCAAACCAAAGGTCAGGGGGCCAGATGGTCAGAGATGGGCATTGTCCATAGGGCACGGCAGATGGGTGAATGGCACATGGCCAGAACCACAAACCACCACTGCCACTCTGGCACAACCATAGGCGAGTTTCTCGGGCTGAAGGGCCTAGCTTGGAGACAGTAGCTTTATGTCTCTAGGCCAGTTCTCGTTGGATCCTTCAGTCAGCTGTTCCTTGAAGCTTTCATGGAGTCCCTCCAGACACATACATGCTAGAACCAAAGAGTCTCCAAAAAATAAACACTTGCTCTGAGTTATCAGTCAATCAAGTTGGGTTGCAATTCTATGCACACTTACTTGGGAACAAGCCTCATTGAACACAGTGACAGTTACTTCTGAGTACACAGGAATGAGATTATGACTAATAATGACACTTATATCATGTTTGGAGTGGAAAATTCCTGGATTTTGGGGGGGCGGAGACTGAGGAGGGCAGGGCTTGTGAAGGGGAGGTTGCTCGGTGGAGTATAATGCCATGGAGTACACCCTCAAAAGCAAGCATTTCCTACCGGGGAACTGATGTTTGCATTCTGGATATCAGCTGCAATTCCTGGAGATCTATAGGCTTCACCTGGAAGTTGGCAACCTTAGCGATGGCTCAGTGGGTAGAGCATCTGACTTGTGCTCAGAAGGTCTCAGGTTCAGTCCCCTGCTGCCTCCAGTTACAAGGTTGAGGTAGTAGAAAGACCTCCGCCTGAGACCCTGGAGAGCCACTGCCAATCTGAATAAACAATACGGACCTTGATGGACCAAGGGTCCGATTCACTGTAAGGCAGTTTTGTGCCTCCATGTGACATCTTAATTCATAGCCATCTGGCTACACCTAGTTTTCATTAATTATTGATAGCATTATTAATTCATATTGCACCATCACATTAAGTTGATTAATGGATTACACTATCTGTGTTGCTCTGATTGTTGTAGTTAATAACAATAACTTCTGTGGTGCCTAAAAAGTTGTATGTGATGAGACATAGAGAGGGAAGGAGGCACACAGCTCAGTCTCATCAGCTCTCAGAAGCTCAACGGGGTCAGTACTTGAAAGAGAGACCACCAGGGAAGACTCTGCAGTGGAAGGCAATGGCAAACCATCTCTGCTTCTCCCTTGCCTTGAAAGCTCCTTGCTGTAGAAATTGTCCCGGAGGTGTGCTTGGCACTGGAGTTCAACCTGTTCCAGAAGATGGCATACTCAGGCCAAGAGCTTGGAAAGGTGAGTTTTTTTAATTCTTTAAATTCTTTCAGTGAAGCTAGATGGGGTCTTCGTTTTGGGTTCTCCACCACAAAGGAACTGGCAATCACTCTTAATTTTGGGGGCTGAATGTCAACTAGAATGTGATACTTGGGGTTGTGGGTCGGGAGGCCATTGGTTAGGTTGGTTCAGCTAAGTTTTGTATTTAAACAGGCACATGGAGTGTAGCTTCGTTTGTTTACCTCCCCATTTTTTTAATGTTCTATTCGACACTCTTGCTCTTCAGCCGACACAATAGCCATAATGGCCACCAGCCACCGGGACATTTTTTGGCAGGACTGTGAGGTATGGAAGCGGTTGTTTGTACAAACCTCTCCTCAGATCAGAAAATCTTCTTACACTACTGACCACACAAGACAAGTGTGCACAGTGTTAGGTTGCTCTGAAGAGTCCTATGAACGACCATGGTTGTAACTGTTTTGAGTTCTGAGTTCTTCACCTGCTGAAATGCAGATAAATGAATTTTAAAAATGTACCAAAGGATTATGCATGGGAAAGAGCAGTTAGAGAAAGAGGTACTTTTCTCCCTTTCTCACAATACAAGAACTCGTGGGCACTCCATGAAATTGCTGAGCAGTCGGGTTAGAACAGATAAAAGGAAGTACTTCTTCACCCAAAGAGTGATTAACACTTGGAATTCACTGCCACAGGAAGTGGTGGCGGCTACAAGCATGGGCAGCTTCAATAGGGAATTGGATAAGCATATGGAGCAGAGGTCCATCAGTGGCTATTAGCCACAAGGTATAGATAGGGGCTCTGGGGCAAGGGATGCTCTGTCATCTTGGTGCTTGGGGGGTCAACAGTGGGAGGGCTTCTAATGTCCTGGCCCCACTGGTGGACCTCCTGATGGCACCTGGTATTTCTGGCCACTGTGTGACACAGAGTGTTGGACTGGATGGGCCGTTGGCCTGATCCAACATTGGCATCTCTTATGTTCTTATGTTCTTATGTTCTTATTCCACAGCCAATGAAAATAACCACTCACACATGGGGAAAGCAGACAACCAATCACAGGCAAAACATGTACACCAGGTACTATTCACAGAGGGTGTTTTTTGTGAGGTGGGGACTACACACAGAAGCAGGGGCAGTAACAGCATTGCGCCCCGTGTTAGGCTGAAGCACAACAGCACATGTGCAAACCCCCTTGCAACATACAGATAGTCTGAATGGTACATACACAGGGAAATTCCACACGAAACCAGGCAGTGTGGAAAGACCACCTGAATTAAACAGTGAGTGATCAGAGGTGCCCCAAAGCTGAGGATATAGTGGAACATGGCTTTTGGCATGACACCACAGAAAGGCTGTCTGTCTGTCTATCTATCTATCATTCATCTATCATCTCTCTCTCTCATCTATCAATCATCTGTCATTCATCTATCATCTCTCTCTCTCTCTCTCTCTCTCTCTCTCTCTCTCTCTCTCTCTCTCTCTCTCTCTCGTACTGCTCATACAGCTATCCCCTTAAGCAGAAATTAGAACAAAAAATATTTAATAAGACCTTACTCAGTATTATTTTATACTTTATTATTGCGCCTATGAATTTTGCCACTGAGAGGGTGACACGATCATTGGTATCCGATAGTAGCCATGATGCCTGGGCTCGCACATTTAGTAATTCCATATCTTTAAGTAAAGGAGTGACTAAATTAGCCTGTGGAAGGTCGGTAGTTCAGCAGTTTGAGACCCAGGTGCCGCGTGACGGAGTGAGCTCCCGTCTCTAGTTCCAGCTCCTGCCAACCTAGCAGTTCGAAAGCAAGAAATTGCAAGTAGATAAATAGGTACCACTTCGGTGTGAAGGTAACAGCATTCCGTGCGCCTTGGTGTTTAGTCATGCTGGCCACATGACCACAGAAACGTCTTTGGACAGCGCTGGCTCTTCGGCTTGGAAACGGAGATGAGCACCGCAACCCTAGAGTCGGATTCGACTGGCTTTCGAGCAAGGGAGACCTTTACCTTTACCTAAATTAGCCCTCAACTCGTTGAATATAGGGCACTCCATAATCATATGTTTAATGGTTTTGATTGTATCATATGAGCATCTGCACGTTCTGTTAGAATATGATACTCTATTAAATCTGCCCTCCAAAACCGCTGAGGGAAGAATGTTCATTCTTGCCAAAGTAAAAGCTCTTCTTAGTTTTGGGACTGTCGACTGATAAAAATATTTCAGCCGTTGCATCGGGAGGGCAATTCGCAAATGGAGTGGCCATTAGACCTTGGAGACTGCTTTTTATTGAACGGGTTGAATTTTCATTTTGCATTACAAAAATCCACTTGGCCCAAAAGAGATCTGTTTACCCATGTTTGTTGTTTGTTTCCCCACTGAGGCCAAGGTGGGTAGCAGTCACTAGGCTAAATCCTGCGGCTCCATCCTGCCTTTTCTCTGCTAGTTGTCTTTGTTCCCTCTTCCGAGCCTTCCGACCACTAAGCAGCTGTGTTATCAAAGGGATTCTTGGCAATGGTTAGCAGGGCTACATTTTCTGTTACTGACAATAGATCAGTTTTACATAGGAAAACATTCGGGAAGAATCCATTCCAGACTTGGAGCTATGGAGTGATATGCCAATGCCGAGTCTCACAACTGCGGTGGGAGCTGCCTCATCTCCCTCTCTTCACCAGCCGCGGAATAAAAAGGAGAGTCCTTCTCAAGAACAGGGGAGGATATAGCCATGATCTCTCCCTAAGTTGTGTTTGAATGCTGCATGAGTTCACTTCAGCAAGGGTGAGCACTCTTCTCTTCCAGCTATCTGACGGGTATTCCTAACACTCCCGGGCCTCCTTTTCTCTCCAAACGCAGTATGTCCTAAGATCTACCAAGTTACAGGTGCCTGCAATAGCATTTGAAAGTCATCCTTAGTACTAAATGCTGTTTAGGGCTCCTTGTTAAGATCACACATACCCAACGAAGCCCCCAAAGCCTTCAGTTCCTGTATAAATGTCAGGAAAACCCCCCCAAATCCAGTAGGCCGAGAGAAGAAAAAGGAAGAGAGTAACTTAATTTTGCTTTGTAAGCTTTCTGGAAATATATTTCTCATCTCACGGTATTTGAAACTGCCAACTGCTAATAAAATAACATCTCTTGTCAGAGACTGGGAATAACTTTGTAGGCCTTTGATTACACCGTGAGCATCCCTTGACAGGAAACGTTTAAGCAGATTATTTTAAAATGTTACTGAAATCAGCAGTTTTGGATTTGAAACGCTCCGATATGAATATGACGTTCAGGGGATCCAATTTAGGGGCCCTGTTTTCAGGTTTCAGAGTTATCTTTAAAGTGCCAGAGCCTATACGTTTGTAGGGAACTATTAATTCCGAGTGCATTAGAGCGAGATGCTTTATTTATTTATTGTCAAATTTATACCCTGCCCTCCCCGCAAAGCAGGCTCACCTAACATGTGTCCTTTTTCGTGTGAGTATTCTCAGAGGTTCCTTATAGGCCAGGCCCACAGTTGTACCAGGGCGCAGCCTCCCCTATAGATGCTTGGAAGCCTCGGCGAGTAGATAAAATGGGAACCACTCCTTAGAGAGGGTGGGCACACCAACTCCCCTCTGGGAAGGTGTTAGCTGTCGGTTGGGGACGTCCTGGTCCAGGATCCGAAAGGCGGAAGAATCTACTCGGCTACGAAAAAATCCCTGCAGTGGAATGCTCTGGCCAGGCGGTGGCAGTGTGGCGATACGACATACGAGTCCTGAAGCTCCAACGTCATCAAGCCGGTCGACGTAGCCGTTCAGGACATGACTGAGCCAAGCCAGAAAAGTTTCCACCGTGCAGTCACGGCGTGTGCAATTAAAATGAATTATATGTTGTCTTCCCTATCCCCTATGAAACATTGTTAGTCCCCTGTCTAAAAAGTAACTGTAAATCACTTTGAGCCCACTTGTGGGGAAAGCGATTAATAAATTGAAAGCATTATTATTATTATTATTATTATTATTATTATTATTATTATTATTAGAAGGCTGCTGTGGGTGGGCTTCGCTGCAGCTGAATTGAAGGGGATGCTGGAGTTTCCAGCTCCAGGTTGGGAAATTCCTGAAGGTTTGGGAGTGGAGCTGGGAAGCATGGACCTGTGTGTGTGCGCACGCGCACACGCTCATCAGGCTGTGAGGCCAGAGAGTTCACCTCCGAATCTGACATTTTCTCCAGGGGAACTGATCTCTGTTGTTGTTGTTCAGTCGCACAGTCGAGTCCGACTCTTCGCGACCCCATGGACCAGATCCCGCCAGGCCCTCCTGTCTTCCGCCGTCCTCTGAAGTTGGCTCAATTTCATGTTCGTTGCATCTGTGACACTGTCTGACCCTCTCATCCTTTGCCGTCCTCGTCTTCTTTGACCTCTGTAGTCTGGAGATAAACTGTAATTCTGGGAGAACTCCAGGCTGCTGTGGGAGATTGGCAGTTCTAGCTAAATCTGATGTGTGGCTGCTGATTGCTTTTGAAGCTGTTCATTGCATAAGAACATAAGAGAAGCCAATGTTAGATCCTATCCAACACTGTGTCACACAGTGGCCAAAAACACCAGGTACCATCAGGAGGTCCACCAGTGGGGCCAGGACACTAGAAGCCCCCCCACTGTTGCCCCCCCCAAGCACTAAGAATACAGAGCATCAGTTGCCCCAGACCGAGAGGTCCTATCTATGCCTTGTGGCTAATAGCCACGGATGGACCTCTTCTCCATGTGTTCATCCAGTTCCCTCTTGAAGCCGTCCAGGCTTGTAGCCACCGCCACCTCCTGTGGCAGTGAATTCCATGTGTTCATCACCCTTTGGGTGAAGAAGGACTTCCTTTTATCCGTTCTAACCCGACTGCTCAGCGATTTCCTCGAGTGCCCAGTGTGACCTGTGAGATCTGAAACCTCATTGCTTTTAAGAAAGCCATGACAATGTTTGTCTCAAGCGTCTGGCTGATTTTGGCTGGTCTCCGACTCCACTAGTTATACCCCTGGTTGTGATCCTGTAGTTTCCCTTTAAACTGTAACTGCATGATTGTTTTTAACATTGATCATTTAAATTAGAGTTGTGTTGTTGGTTCTAGAGTTTCATTTTTATTTTGTAATTGGGTTTTGAGAACATGATGCCAGTGGTTCCCCCGGAATTACAGCTCCTCTCCAGACTATAGAGATCAGTTCCCCTGGAGAACATGCAGGGGTCATTTCCTGCAGGAGCGCACAGGAGCGGAGCTCTGGCAGTAAAGAGCCCAGGGGGCGGGCACATGCAACAAGCCCCACCCCCTGCTCTCAGCAGCCCTCAGTCAGAGCAAGAAGCAGCCAGGTAAGCTGCAGAGCCCCCCGCCCCCCAGATAGCAATCCAACACAGTCCAGTGGCTCTTTTAACACCAAGTTTTATTCAGGTACAAGCTCTCCCTCCTCTGCGAGGACAGATCTGCACGTCCCCCCCCCCGCAATAGCTAGCAATCCAAAACAGTCCACTGGAGCCTGAGCGGTGGGTGCTGCTTTCTGACACACTTCCGGTCAGGGGGTGTGGCATATGCAAATAAGTTATGCTAATGAGCTCCTGCACCTCTTTTTCTACAAAATGACCCCTGAGAACACGGATGCTTTGGAGGGCGGGCTCTGTGGCATTTGTGTCCCACTAAGCTCCATTGTCCCCCACTCTCAGGCTCCATCTCCAAATCTCTAGGAGTTTCCCAACCTGGATCTGGTAACCCTGGTATCCAAACAAACAATGCCCTGAAAGGGAATGGGAATGTTATCACAGTGCCAACCTAAGCAGCTAGTTTCAGGTGGGTAACTGTGGCCCCGGTCACACGGCAAAGTTGCTGCGGGAAAGGCATGGATGGTGGGCGGATTATCCGGGCGCGATCACACCCCAACATCTGGGAAGTGGAGCGCACCCGTGGCTTACCGCCGACAATGCGTGTTAAAAAACTAGTACCTCCAGACGGACTCATGGGACAAAATCTGGAGCTCGCCCAGTCCTTCTTCAAAGATCTTTTGTATTAAACTTAATTTCTTTAAAATTCTACATCGCTGGTACTTAACACCTGCACGGCTAAATAAAATGGATCCAAAAATAAATAAACTCTGCTGGGAAAAATGGGGGAAGACTGGAGATTTTATGCATTGTTGGTGGTCCTGTCCCTCATCTCAACAGTTCTGGACACAAATTGTACAACAAATTCACAAAATTACGGGAATTAACTTACCTTTTCTACCTGAAACGGTCCTGTTGGAGGTCATCCCAGATACCTGCGAAAGAAAAGTCACTAGAAAATTAATAGCAACATTGTTAGCAATTGCACGAATAACATTAGCCCAATACTGGAAAAACAAAAATAAACCTACTGTTCAATGTTGGCAAAATAAAATCTGGGAACACTTTGTATATGGTAAAATTGTCTCTCACCAAAAAGATTTTCAAGCAACTTGGCTCCCAGCAGTGGAATATCTCGCAGAGGAAGAAGTGATTCCAAACAACTCTTCCTGCTGGGATTTTTCTACAAAAAAAAAAGCCCTGGGTAGCCCTCAGTGTGGAGGTGCGATTTCTCAATTAAGCACATGGGAAACGAATGGCAAAAAAAAAAAAAAGACTTGCAGTTGCATCTGATTACACACGGACAGGCTGCCCACCCAGCTTCAAAGGGAGGTGTGATCTCACGTGTCGAATTTCTCCGGAGGAAATAGCCTCACTTCCCCTCTGCCTCAACTGGTGCCTGTGACCGCAACCGGAGATATCTGATAAAGGGAGCTTTGGCTTCGGTCACACAGGTCGGAAAACACAGGGGGGGAGCGTGACTGTTTGCCCCGGGGCAAAATAACACGCGGTTACACAAGCAGATGTCCCGTGGAGGTCCCGTGGTTAGGGGGGAGGTGTCAATCACAGGACAATCCTGCGGCGCTGCAAAAAAGCAGGGCCGCGGGGCAAACGGGGTTGTGGGTTTTTTAAAAACTAAAGTGTGCGCATGCTCCGTTGGGTGCTTGTGCGCATCCGTGGAGACTTGGGGAAAAAACCCTTTTTGCAAGGGGACATGGGCGGGCGCCGGAACGACCACCGGAAATGCGATCAGACACCCGTCCATGCCCCACGGTTTCCGGAAACTAGTACCTCGGAGGTACTAGTTTTTTACAGCACATCTTTGAAGTGAAGCCTTGGGTGAGCCACGGGAGCTCTACGCTTCCCAGATATGGCGGTGAGATCGCGCCCGGAAAATCCACCTATCTTCCGTCTCTTTAGCATGCCTAATGCTCCATGTGACCGCAGCCTTTGACTCTCAGATGCATAGACCCAGGAAATCTCATTGTCCAAAAATTATTTTGCAGTTTCAGGCCAAGATTGTAGCTAATGTCTAACATGTCACACATGTCCCTTTAATTTCAAAGATTCACTCTTCACAGTTTGTGACTCTATCCCCCTCCACTTGCCTTACGCACAGAGGTCATTTCGGGGGGAACGCTGGGGAACGCAGTTCCCCCGGGTGAGGTGCAGGGGGCGGGGCACACAATGAAGCCCCGCCCCCTGCTTCTGGCCACTCCGCTTTCAGCCCTCATTCAGCCGGGAGGAGGCAGGAGAAGAAGGAGGGTAAGTTGCTTCCTCCCTGCCTCTCCCCACTCCTGTCTGCCTGGGGCCAGGGAGGGCCTTGGCGGGGCTTCCTCAAACTTCCGCCAGCCTTGCAGGTCCACCGCCAGGCCCCTGAGGGGGTGTGGCATATGCTAATGAGTTATGCTAATGAGTTCCCCTAGCTCTTTTTCTACGAAATGACCCCTGCTTACGCATGAACTGAAGGAGAGCGTTTTTTGCTAACACAGCATCCAAGGTTTCTACAACCTCCACCCAGAAAAAAAGCTTATGCAATAAAATTAGGCAGAATGACCTCCTGCTTCCCTTTGCTGGATAAAAAAATAACGGCAATATGATTATAGGCATCAAAGATCATAGTCATTCTTCCAAGTGTTCGATGCCGGCCTTCAAAACCTAGCTACAGATGTTCTGTAACAAATGGCCATATGTTTTGTCCTCAGCATTTAATTTGCGCACAAGAGCTTTTTCTGTGGCTGTCTGCAGTGCATGCAAAGGACCAAGAATTATGTCAGCTGCTGTCTCTTCTTTCTCAAGATTCTTTGTCAGGGAATTTAAAATTTGTTTTCCTCGTGGTGCCATCATGGCTGGCAAAAGCCCGGAGCAGAAGTTCTGGATTGGGTTTAAGAAGGAAGCTCAGACGTTTGCTCTTATAAATGGATTTGTCCATGTCTTCATCAGTGGCTAACACCTTCATTGTATCTGTACTTGACAACTTATCTGCTCTCAATGGTCATTCAAATCCAGGGGTCATTTTGTAGAAAAAGAGGTGCAGGAGCTCATTAGCATAACTCATTAGCGTAACTCATTTGCACCGGAAGTGTGTCAGAAGGCAACACCCACCGCTCAGGCTCCACTGGACTGTTTTGGATTGCTAGCTGTTGGGGGGGGAGTGCAGATCCGTCCTCGCAGAGGAGGGAGAGCTCGTACCTGAACAAAACTTGGTCTTAAAGGTTCCACTGGACTGTTTTGGATTGCCAGCTATGGAGGGGGGGGGAAACGCACAGATCTGTCCTCACAGAGGAGGGAGATCTTGTACCTGAAGGTGGGCTGGGGGGGAGCTCTGTAACTTACCTGGCTGCTTCTTGCTTCTTGTGGCCCGACTGAGGGCTGCTGGGAGCAGGGGCTGGGGCTTGTTGCATGTGCCCACCCTATTCCACCCAGCCATTGTTGTTGTTGTTGTTGTTCAGTTGCACAGTCGAGTCTGACTCGTTACAACCCCATGGACCACATCACGCCAGGCCCTCCTGTCTCCTGCCATCCTCCGGAGTTGGCTCAATTTCATGTTTTTTGCCTCAGTAACACTGTCTGATCATCCCATCCTTTGCCGTCCCCTTCTTCTTTTACCTTCGCTCTTTCCCAGCATCAGGGTCTTCTCCAGGGAGGGCTCCCTTCTCATTGGGTGGCCAAAGTATTTGAGCTTCAGCTTCAGTCTCTGGCCTTCCAGGGAAAAGTCAGGGTTGACTTCTTTTAGGACTGACTGATTTGATCTCTTTGCAGTCCAAGGGTCTCTCAGGAGTCTTCTCCAGCACCATAATTCGAAAGCATCTATTCTTCAGCCATTGATACAAGCGCTATACTCTTCATAAAATTCAGGCAATAGCTGCCCTTCCTATACATTTACTCAGAAGTAAGCCCCATTCAGCAAAGGTTCTATTCCTTGCCCCTGCCTTTCATTCATAGTTTATTCCTGCTTTTGTATTTTAAAGTAGATTTTGCTTTGTGTTTTCTACCACTTTAATTAGTTGTTTCCTTTCTACCCAGTGGCTGCAGCGTTCCCCGATTGCCTCTAAATTAGCCACTACCTGTTCCCTGGGGACGGGAGCATAAGCAAATGCCATTTTTAAAAAATAGCTAATGTAATCATACAGTTGTGCTATGAAAGATTAAAAAACATTAATGAGCAATTGCTTTGAGGGGAATGGTAATTAAATCCCCCCATGGCAGAACTGAGGCTCATTTTAAACATGCTACAACTGGAAGAATGAACAGGAACTAAGTCATTAAAGTAGCAGATGAAGATGGGGTAGTCGTGTTCGTCTGCCCTGCAGCAGTAGAAAAGAGTCCAGTAGCACCTTAAAGACGAACACAATTTGTGGCAGGGTAGGAGCTTTCGTGAGTCACTGCTCGCTTCTTCAGATAGCAGAAGACATTTTTAAATAAAGGGGCAAGGAAGAAAAAGAAATCAACAGTAGCCCTGGGAAGCTGAGAGTACTTTGTCCTTCCACACTGAACTGGGAAAGGTCTTTTGTCATCAAAAATCGTCACAATTTGGGTGTGAACAAAAGTGGGCTAGCAGCACAGAAAACAATACAATCTGCAGTTCCGTTGTTTGGATGCTGTCTGTAAACTGAGTGAATAAATGATTTTTATACATATTTGTACAGGATAAAAAAATGACAATAGATACTAAATGGTTTAAAGTTACGTAGATACGTTATTAGGGACTGTGGTCTATGCCACTGTGTTTAGCTCACTGAAGCCAGATCCTACTATGTAGGTTTTGTATCATTAAGTGTGCCATGTTAAGACTTATGATTATGCTTTGCTTCAGTTCTGTTCATAGATTTCTCATTGGCTCTACAATTAGGGATGGGCACAAACCGGGTACCGACCGATGTTTGGGAAAGTGCCTTCCCTGAACATTTACCGGACTTTTGTCCAGTTCGGTTTGGCTGTATGGGGCAATTTAAACCTAACTGTTGAATGGTGTGTGTTAAGTCGTGAGCTTAACAAAGAAGTCGGAGAGTGATTCAGCAAGAATGCGGTTTATTCTTCAGCTCTGTTACTTCTCCGGTACGGTACAACGATCGCCAACCAGAACCCATCATTCGAACCAATACATATACTGGCTGCTCTATATTTAAACACTCCCGGCTAATGTAGCCACACCCCCTGTACAATAAGGCAACCTATGAGGTTGAAGCAATAACAACCAATCACAAGCGATCCCCTGGGGAGTATTGCACGACTCTGGGACCTCAGAGTCAGGAGCACTTCCATCACTAGCAATGGGTCTTTGAGTAGGGGTCTGCCCTGGCTCGCGGACAGTACTTGGGCCCTCGGGCACATCAGAACTCACCTCCGGAAGAGGTTGTGGAAGGTCCTCGGAATCAGGTAGCTCGGCAGGTTGCGAGGTGGGGCGGCCAGTCGCCCACCGCTGCCTCAACTGGTCCACATGTCGCCTCCATTTGCGCCCGTCCGCAAGCTGGACTACATACATGCGGGAACCCACTACCTCAGTTACAGTGGCTGGAAGCCACGAATGTCCCCCAGCATAGTTCTTGGCGAACACAGTATCTCCGCACTCGTATGTGCGGACCTTATTGGGAACACTCTGCTGCTGGGGCCTCAAGTCGTTGAGGTCTGGATGCAGCCTATCCAGCAAAGACGCTAGGCGTCGCCCCATCAATAGTTCGGCCGGGCTGCGGCCTGTGGCAGAGCACGGCGTTACGTGTTGCCGTAGAAGGAATGACGCTAGTTTCACTCCCCAATCCCCGGATGTTAGCTTGGCAAGCGCATCCTTGGTCGTGCGGACCATTCGCTCTGCCTGCCCGTTCGATGCTGGGTGGAACGGGGCAGACGTAATTTGCCTGATGCCATTGTTAGCCAGGAATTGAGCAAACTCTTGCGACACGAACTGAGCGCCGTTATCGCTTACCAGGACATCAGGCAACCCATGCGTGGCAATTAAGCGGCGCAACACATTTATAACAGCAGTGGAAGTGGTGGTAGACATTGGCGCCACTTCCAACCATTTCGAAAAAGAGTCCACCACAATCAAAAACATTTGACCCTGTACTGGGCCCGCCAAATCTATGTGCAGCCTCGACCAAGGCTTTCCCGCCGATTCCCATTTCTGTGGGAAGGCGGTTGGCGGTTCGGGTCTCGCCTGCTGGCATGGCGTACACCCCCGTACCCACTCTTCAATGTCAGCATCCATCCCAGGCCACCATACATATCCCCGGGCCAGAGCCTTCATATGCACCATGCCGGGATGGCCCTCGTGTAGTGATTTCAGCACTTTTTCGCGCCAGCGTTGCGGTACAATCACTCTGTTCCCCCACAGCAAACAGCCCTTTGATACCGACATTTCGCTTTCCCGCGTTTTGTACGGTTTGAACTCCGGCTCCAACGTTCCTGCCGGCCACCCCCTCCACACCCAGTTAATAACACGACTGAGCACAGAGTCTTTTGCTGTCGCAGCAGCAATGTCCTTAGCAGACACAGGTGCCTCCGGCAGTTCCTCGATAGCTAGAATGGAGCAAGTAGGAGCAGGGTCCAAGTCCTGGCCGGGCAGAGGGCAGCGGCTGAGCGCATCAGCGTGTCCAATGGCCTTACCCGGCCTGTGCTCCAGGTCGAACTCGTAGGCTGAGAGGAACAAAGCCCACCGCAACATGCGTGCGGACATAACATCAGGGAGTTGCCGGTCCTGGGCAAAAATCCCTAGCAGGGGCTTGTGGTCTGTCACCAGTATGAATCTCCGTCCAAACAAAAAGTCATGAAACTTCTTAACAGCGGAAACTAGCGCCAAAGCCTCTTTGTCAATCTGCGCGTAGTTTCTTTCCGCTGCTGTTAGCGACTTGGAATAAAAGGCGATAGGGGCTTCCCGCCCGTCGGGCATTACGTGGCTCAGCACAGCTCCCACCCCAAATGGGGACGCATCAGCAGCTAACACAAGCAGTTTGTCCTCATCATAATGTGTTAACACTGCATCAGACGACAACAATTTTTTCACCCCATCGAATGCCCGCTCATGCTCTGGACCCCACCTCCATTTTGTGTCTTTATGCAGCAGGTTGTGCAATGGGGCCGCAATCGACGCCTTGTGGGGCAAGAAGGCGTGATAAAAATTAAGGAGTCCTAGGAAGGACTGTAACTCCTTCTTCCCTTGTGGCCGTGGGGCATTCTGGATTGCGGAGACCTTATCGTTAGTAGGATGGACCCCAAACTCATCCACCCGGAACCCCAAGAACTCCACACTCGGGACTCCCACCAGGCACTTCGACTTTTTTACCTTCAGGCCCGCATCAGAAAAACGTTTGAGCACCTCCCGCACTCGGCACAGCAGCTCGTCATCAGATTTGCCCGCTATTAAGACATCGTCAAAATAGGGCACCGTGCCCGGCACCCCCCTCAACAACCCCTCCATGAGGCTCTGAAAAATCCCCGGCGCAACATTCACTCCGAATTGGAGTCGATTTACTCTAAACGCCCCCCTATGCGTTACGATGGTCTGGGCGTCAGCCGCCTCTTTGGTCACGGGGAGTTGTTGGTACGCTTGGGCCAGGTCGAGTTTGGCGAATACCTTCCCTCCTCCCAGTGATGCCAGTACGTGGCTAATGACTGGTACAGGGTACGAATGCTGCTGCAAGGCTTTGTTAATCGTGCACTTGTAGTCAGCGCAAATTCGTATTGACCCATCGGGTTTAATTGGAGTAACAATGGGGGTTTCCCATTTACTACAAGGAACTGGTTCCAACACCCCTTGTTCAAGTAGCTTATCGAGTTCAGCCTCGATCTTTGCCTTGAACGGAATGGGCACTTTCCTGTATTTTAGGCGTATAGGGCGTATAGCAGGATCCAACTCAAAAGACACTGGGGGACCATTATACTTTCCCAATCCGCCCCCAAACACTTCAGGAAATTCAGCATATAATACAGCCCATTTATTTTCCACAACGTTATTAACTCCCACAACAGCAATACCCAGAGGCTCAAACCAGTCCAACCCGAGCAGGTTGGTACGGTTTCCCTCAGCGATCAAACATGAAAGCACAGCACCTTTCCCTTTGAAATTAACTGTGAACGTATCCCTCCCCGCCAGAGGGATTCGATTTCCCTGAAAATCGGACAATCGGATGTCCGCAGCTCGCAACCTCCGCCGACTTCGTGTTGGGAACAGCTTGTGCCACGTCTGCGTAGACAAAACGGTTACCGCCGACCCGGAATCCACTTCCATCTCACACGGTGCGCCGTCGAGATGGAGAACGACGTGGATCTTTTGTCGGCTCTCGGTGCTTAGGACGGTGGCTGTGGCTTCTGACGACAGGCTCCCTGTCATCTGGCGGGTGTCTTCTTTCGGTGCGGCTCGGGGACGTTGGTGCCGGCGGGGAGATGAAGCTGGTGAAGACTTGTTTGCGGCTCTGCATACCCGGGCAACATGCCCCCGCTTTCCGCACTTCCGGCAGTCGAGGTCTCTCGCCCAGCAACGCTCGCGCCGATGTTTCCCGCCGCAACCGTCGCATGCTGTACACTCGGCAGGCTTCCGTTGGGTCCGCTTGGACGTTCCCGCCTTCACTTTGCAGACGTCATCATCGGAGTCGCTGCTTGCGTCGTTAGCCCTCTGCTGGTGGACGCGTTGATCAGCTGTGGCGACCCGTTGTCTCACTTCCCTGGTTGACCTGTCAGCAGCTTCCGCGGCGACAGCCTCGGCATAGGCGATGGCCCACGTTAGTGTAGTTCTTGCGAACAAGCGTTGCTGCAGTCGCTCGTCTCTCAGACCACAAACGAGGCGATCTCGGAGGGCCTCCTCCACATTCGCGAAGTTGCAAGGCCGTGCTGCCTTGCGAAGAGCTGCAACGTACTCAGCTATGGACTCATTTGCGTTCTGGCCCCGCTTGTAAAAAGCGTGCCTGCAGGCGATTTCCGACGGCTGTGGAGAGAAATGTGATTTCAGCTTGTCTGTCAAGCTTTCAAAGGATACGGTTTTGAGGTCATCTGGTGCCACCAGTGACCGGGCGATGTCAAAAACGCTCTTTCCACACGAGCTGAGTAGAGTCGCCCTCTTCTTCTCCTCCGTCGTGATGTCATTCGCCTCCAGATGGAACTCAAACCTTGTGAGGTAAGAGTCCCAGTCTTCAGTAGTCGGGTCGAAGCATTCGAACTTCTGGCTGCTCGCGGCCATCGTTATGCGCACAGGCGGGGCCACCAGAGCGGGTGGAGCCTGTGGCTGGCCGGCCTCGGCGATTTCCTCGTTGTCCGACATGGGGTCTGCTCTAGCGGGCTGCCTACCCGCACTAGAATCCCATCCTCGTCGCCAATTGTTAAGTCGTGAGCTTAACAAAGAAGTCGGAGAGTGATTCAGCAAGAATGCGGTTTATTCTTCAGCTCTGTTACTTCTCCGGTACGGTACAACGATCGCCAACCAGAACCCATCATTCGAACCAATACATATACTGGCTGCTCTATATTTAAACACTCCCGGCTAATGTAGCCACACCCCCTGTACAATAAGGCAACCTATGAGGTTGAAGCAATAACAACCAATCACAAGCGATCCCGCTCTGCACGGTGATTGGCAGACACTTTCTGGGCTAGGGCTCCTATTGGTTACACTAGGATCCTAGCCCAGGATGAAGCTCAACATGGCATCTCAATCAGGCGATTCACACATCAGTATTTACAATCAAGTCTCAATGGCACAGTTCACAAAGCAGTTATATACATCTCAATACATAACAGTGTGGGGTCTGCCCACCAGCTGTTAGGTTTTAATGGCTGGCAGCCATTTCCCCAGTTGGTTTTGCTTCCCCCAGTTTCAAAGTGAAATAGACGGGTTGACCCCCCCCCTTTTGTCATAGTTGGGAGAAAGGGAGAACCCAACACGCTGGTTCTGTTCGGGGCCTTTTGGCTTGGTTCAAACCCTGAACCAAACTGGGTTTTTTAGGTTCGTTCCCACTCCTATCTACAATCCTAGTCCTATTGTATTGTTTATTGAATACCCCATCCCGTGGATTGTATAAATGATGTAAAGAAATTAAGGTGCCTCTTCCAGACTACATAGCCAAGTGGGAAAACTGAAAACTTGCTTCTGGCTCACATTGTATATTTTTGTTGTTCAGTCGCACAGTCGAGTCTGACTCTTCGCAACCCCCATGGACCAGATCACGCCAGGCCTTCCTGTCTTCTGCCGTTCTCTGAAGTTGGCTCAATTTCATGTTCGTTGCATCTATGACACTGTCTAACCATACTGGAAAGTAATTTACTGCACTGTGCTAAGCAGAGTTACACACTCTTTTAAACCCATTTACTTCAGTGGACTGAGAAGTGTGACTCTGTGAATGAAGCATAGTTGCCAACTCTGGGTCAGGAGGTTCTTGGAGATTTGGGGGTGGAGCCTAGGGAGGTGGGCTTTGGGAATGGCAGAGACCTTATCAGGGTATAATGCCATAGAGAGCCAGTTTGGTGTAGTGGTTAAGTGCACGGACTCTAATCTGGGAGAACTGGGTTTGATTCCCCACTCCTCCACTTGCACCTGGCTGGATGGCCTTGGGCAAGCCATAGTTCTGGTCAGAGCTGTTCTTGAAAAAGAGCCATTTCTGTCAAGAGCTCTCTCAGCCCCACCTAACTCTCGGGGTGTCTGTTGTGGGGAGGGGAAGGGAAATGAGTTTGTAAGCCACTCTGAGACTCCCTTGGGTAGTGAAGGGCGAGGTATAAATCCAATCTCTTCTCTTCTTCTTCTAGAGACAACCATCTAAAGCAGCCATTTTCTCCAGGTGAACTGATCTCGGACCTCTGGAGATCAGTTGCAATTCCAGTCAATCTCCAGGCCCCACCTGGAGGCTGGCAACCCTAGAAGGAAGACACGGATACTCTTCATGGCAATTGTAAGCATAATAAGTCTTAATGTTATCATGAACCATCTTATGGGTAGACAAATGATAGATTCCCATGTGTATGTTTGTGTATGCGTGTGTGTGTGTGAATGCAGGAACTAGAAGATCTGGTTGAAATGTCTGACACCTTGTCATATGTTGTTGTCGTCGTAGTTCAGTCGCACAGTTGACTCCGACTCTTCCCGACCCCATGGACCACATCATGCCAGGCCCTCCTGTCTTCCGCCATCCTCCGGAGTTTGCTCAATTTCATGTTCGTTGCATCGGTAACACTGTCTGACGATCTCATCCTTAGCCGCCCCCTTCTTCTGTTACCGTCAATATTTCCCAGCATCAGGGTCTTCTCCAGTGAGTGCTCCCTTCTCATTTGGTGGCCAAAGTATTTGAGCTTCAGCTTTGGTATCTGGCCTTCCAGGGAACAGTCAGGGTTGATTTCTTTTAGGATTGACTGATTTGATCTTCTTGCAGTCCAAGGGACTCTCAAGAGTCTTCTCCAGCACCAGAATTCAAATGCATCTATTCTTCAGAACTTGGCCTTCTTTATGGTCCAACTCTCGCAGCCTTGTCATATAGAAGTAGTCAAACCTGATGCAGACATTTGTCTAACAACAATATTGTTGCCGCAAAGATATGAGGGTTTGCACAACAGCCCTCTACGTACAGCAAAGAACTATAATAAAAAAACACCTTCATCTTCCCCAGATTTCTTTACTTCTTTTGGGCCATTCCAATATCAATTCCATCTACACTTTTATTTTATTTTTTTTAACAGAAATTTTTATTCAGGATATAAACATACATATTCAACATTTCATTTTCTCTATTTATCCCCTTAATGTTTAACACTCAATTTTCTATCTTTATCCCTGTTACATCCTGCCCCCTCCCTTTCCCCTCCCTTATATACGGCTTCCCACAGTGCTTTGACTTCCTGTGTCTATACTTCTGTTCCCTTTTCCTTTTCCCACCACCTCCTTACTTTAAATCACTAGGTAACTCTTATTTTATAATATCAATTATTTCTATTCATAATATAACTTTCAGATAACTCTATATGTAATAATTATTTCCATTATAGCAATTATTTCTATTCATTATATACCTCCCAGCTAACTCTTACTTTAATAATTGTCAAAGCAAAACAGATTATCTTTTATTTCCCAATATTTTTCTAGATAGTCCTTTAAGTCTCTCCAGTCATCATAAAATTCTTCTCCTTCCCTATTATTTAATTTTCTTGTCATTTTATCCATTTCAACTGCAAACAATAATTTCTTCATCCAATCTTCAATCTTCGGGACTTCTTCTTGTTTCCGACATTGCGCATAAGTAACTCTAGCGGTTGTCACCGTGTACCACATTAAAGTTTGCTTAGCTACGTTGACCTCTTCTAATTTCAGTCCCAAAAGCAAAAGTTCTGGCTCTTTTTTAAATGTATATTTTACAATCTTTTCCATCTCTGAATGGATTTGAGTCCAAAAGTAATTCCATCTACACTTTTAAAACAATGGCAGAAACTATCTTTGCAATACATTTGGAATAAGGCCTCACACAGGATAAGCTTTCACACATTAAAGAGGCTACCAAATCAAGGAGGACTTTCGCTTCCAGATTTATCCATTTATTATGAAACCACAACCTTGATAGGCTTCATCAAATACTATAACCAAAAATATAAGGCCGATTGGAAATCAATAGAAAACTCTTATCTGGACCACAACTCCTTTCAAGAAACCTGCTGGGAAATTCCTACAAAAAACCCAATAACTGTTAGAAATAATATTTTTTAAACAACATGTTTAAAGTATGGGAAAAATGGAAATCAAAGCTGTCTCCTTACCCATCACTTCTCACAAACTTTCTGAGACAATCTTGGTTCACACCAGGTCTTCCCTCTTACTCATTTCAATCCTGGAAAAAACAAGGTATAACAACATTCAAGAGTATAAGCAAAAACTTCAGGATTTCAAGTGGTTAAGACGCTGAACTGCAGGCTGTGGAAGGTCAGTAGTTCAGCAGTTCGAGACCCGGGTGCCGCATGATGGAGTGAGCTCCCATCTCTAGTTCCAGCTCCTGCCAACCTAGCAGTTCGAAAGCAAGAAATTGCAAGTAGATAAATAGGTACCACTTCGGTGGGAAGGTAATAACGTTCCGTGCGCCTCGGTGTTTAGTCATGCTGGCCACATGACCACGGAAACATCTTCGGACAGTGCTGGCTCTTCGGCTTTGAAACGGAGATGAGCACCGCAACCCTAGAGTCGGATTCGACTGGCTTTTGAGCAAGGGAACCTTTACCTTTACCTTTCACTTTAGAACAAACATATAACTGCCGCCTCAATTTGGTATGAATATATACAAATCAACCACCTCTGGAACTCGAGATTCTCCAACTCCAACACACATAGGAATTTTACCTTCTTTGAGAAGATGCTGAACTTAGAACATACCTCCTGTACAGGCTTGATATCAAAGATATATAAAGAACTATTAAATAATACTCTTATTTCACCTACCACATACCAATCAGCATGGAATACAGATTGTGCAATTCCACTAACAGACAATATTTGGAATAAAATATAGACTTCTCCCAGCATTACATCCAACTCTTTGAACATTAGAACACAAGCTCTTAAAATAATGATGCATTGGTATCATACTACCTTAAAGCTACATCATATCAACAAAGAACATTCACCTTTGTGCTGGAGAGACTGCGAAGAACAAGCTGACTTCATACACTGTTGGTGGTCCTGCAAAGCAATAAAAGAATTCTGGGTATTAATAAAAAACACCATTAGCACAATAACACATGTAAAGATACCCTTATCCCCCGAACTGATACTATTAGACCTATGGCAGGATGATACTATACCTGCAATATGCAAGAATTTAATCTCAACCTTATTGATGGCTGTCAAAACAGTAATTGCTAGCAACTGGAAAAGCAAAAATTCACTTACCTTACATCAATGGTACATGAAGGTTTGGGAATATTATACCCTAGAAAAAATAAATATCTCTATAAAACCTGAAACAACAATAAAAAACCACTCCCTATTCTTTGCAAAAGGGTTAGATTTTATGGAATTTTCACTTGCAAACCCCTCAGTCACTGCTTCTTCAATCCCCCTAAAATATAAAGAAATAATAGCGTTATTTTAGGATATATAGCTACACTGTTTATGTGTCAGTCCACATGCATGTTTAGAGTTTAATGGTTTAAGTTGTAGTTTGACTTACCTGCATTAACATAGATTTGTATATATATATAAAAAAGATTCTCTATTAATAGAATGTTTTACAAAATGTATTTACCCTGCAAAAGAGAAATGTATTTTCAATTTACCTACATCAAGATTTATATTTGTATGCAGTGTTATATGAAAATTATAAAATAAAAAAACCCCTTTTTCTTATGCATGTCGTTATTGTTAAGAATTACAGGGCACCAGGGCACCAGGTAATCTAATTTCCCCCCATGCCTCAAAAAGATGCTACAATTGTTTCAGTTAGAGCACTGGATCTCTCCAGAATCCTCTTTGTATTTATTCATCATGCAAGGACTTTTCTGAACTATGTCCTATTGCAATTACATCTTCTTCATGTTGTTGTAGCCTCTGGAGTACCTATGCAGGGAGTTACAAAGTATAAAGAATGCAACAGGAAATAATAGAGAAACAATTATAATACATCCATACAAATCTATAGCGTGCCCTTACCTGGAAAACAGAGCATGCACTCAGAGAATGAAAAAGAGAGAGAGAGAAGTGACTGCTCTATAGATTCAAAGTTGGAATATGAAAATGCTTCAAACAGCCCTGACCTGGATAGCCCATCAGATCTCGGAAGCTAAGCTGGGCTGACTCTGGCAAGTGCTGGGATGGGAGACCTCCTTGGAATACCAGAGGTGGGAGGCGGGGGCAGGCTTTACTCAGCCACCTCTCTGAAAAATGTCCAAGCCCCCAGCAGAGGTTGCCAGAAGTCAACCATGACTTCCAGGCAAGCACACAACCCCCCCCCCCAATATATTTTCAAAAAGATTTCAAATAAGAAAACGCTTCAAACATATACAAAAAGACAGCTTAAAGGGAAGTAGAAGGAGAAAAGGTGAATATAGAAGTGTCCCGGTTCCGGGATCCCGGGACTTAACCCACACCCCCCAGGGACCCCAACGACCACCAACTCTCACGGCAGACCCACGGACCGGGAGGACCTCGTGACGCCGGACCCCATCAGCGCAGCCGAGGCACAACGGTCCGGACCAGCCCAGCTGTGAAGCAAGGAGTCCCCAGGAGCAGCAGGAGGGGCCAACGACACCAGGAAGAGGCTGATGGCGAACCCACGAACGCACAAGACCCCACACGCCGGCGCTGGCAGCCCCAGGCCAACATGGAATGCCGCTGGCATAGCTCCAACCACACCCAGGCCGTAGGGACGGTGTCGGAGCTTATTATGGGGGGCGGAGTTGGGAGGAAGGAGAGGGAGCTGGGTATAAAGGAGAGGGAAGCGAAGGGGCCAGGGAGGAAGGATGTGCTTGGAACTACCTGACACTGGCAGAGAGAGAAGGAGTCCAGGGAGGACGCTGAGAGGCTGGGGAGCCAATGCACGAAGGTAGAGGAACTTATGGAGACAAACTCTGTCCCTTACCCATCTGAGGCCCCAATGCTCCTCATTTTCTTTATAGGCCTCAACTTCCAGGGCCGTCAGACCCCCCCCCCCAATCTGGAACCGTCATGGCCATGGGAGGGTCTACACCCGGAGCCCAGGGTGGGCTTGAGAATAATAAACTTTTTAATAAATATGTTACAGTATATCAGAGCTGCGATGTCTCAAGTGGTTAAGATGCTGAACTGCAGGCTGTGGAAGGTCGGTAGTTCAGCAGTTCGAGACCCGCAAGACGGGGTGAGCTCCCGTCTCTAGTTCCAGCTCCTGCCAACCTAGCAGTTCGAAAGCAAGAAATTGCAAGTAGATAAATAGGGACCACTTCGGTGGGGAGGAAACAGCGTTCTGTGCGCCTCGGTGTTTAGTCATGCCGGCCACATGACCACGGAAACGTCTTCGGACAGCGCTGGCTCTTTGGTTTTGAAACGGAGATGAGCACCGCAACCCTAGAGTCGGATTCGACTGGCTTTCGAGCAAGGGAACCTTTACCTTTACAGTATATCATCAGGGAGATGAATGCACTATAGACACCTAACTATGTGAATGGGCCCTACTTTCTGGTTTCCAGATGCACATGTGCATGCATAGGAAAGCTTGTACCCAGAATTAAACTTTGTTGGTCTTAAACAGGGCTCGTTTTGTAGAAAAAGCCCAGCAGGAACTCATTAGCATAATAGGCCACACCCAACAGCAGACACTCATTAGCATATTAGGCCACACCCCTGACAGCACAGCTCATTAGCCCATTAGGCCACACCCCCATGTTGCCAGAAGAGTGGTCATCCAGCCACACCCACCTTTTGCTTCTTATTCTGTTTACCTTGTTTGTGGTCAGAACCCAGGGCCTTTTTTTGTAGCAGGAACTCCTTTGCATGTTAGGCCACACACCCCTAATGTAGCCAATCCTAATGACTTCCTGCTGTTGGGTGTGGCCTATTATGCTAATGAGTTCCTGCTGGGCGTGGCCAGCTCGGGAGCCGGCCGGAACTCCGTTCCTGTGCGTTCCTGCCCAAAAATAGCCCTGGTCTTAAATGTGACATTGGACTCAAACTTTGTTCTAAAACAAGAGTGTTTTGCTTTTCTTTCTTTTTTTAAATATTTTATTTTGGTTTTTTGAGTCATATACAGATCACACAATAAAAACATTAAATATTTCATCATTTTGGAGCGTCTTATCTGTAGATATCTAACCATCTATCTAGTTTCTGCCATCTGTTTTTGAACACAGTGTCAGGTTTTCCTGCAAGTAACATATTTACCTTATCCATTTCCTTTAGCTCTATAATTTTTATAATTAATTCTTCTCTACTTGGCAATCTGTCAGACTTCCAGCATTTGGCTACAGCTATCCTGGCATTTGTGAGAATGTATAATATCAGACATGCATCGTTGTATTTTATCCTTTCTGGCAAGATATTTAACAAGTATATTTCTGGTTTCAACGGTAGATCAATTTCTAGTATATCTAAGATGGTTTGTTTTATACTTTTGCTTTTCTTGAATGTCATATACCAATCAATCAGTCAGTCAGTTAGCCTTGGCATGAAAAAATACCTTAAAAGAGGATTACTATAAAAGAGAAATATACATATACCAATCACATACAAAGCCCTTCAAGGCTGTGGGCCCTCGTATCTACAAGATGGCCTCTCCCCCTACCCTCCGCCATGACAGCTATGCTCATTAGAGCGGGGTTTCCTGCAAGTAAAGGTAAAGGTTAAGATTTCCCTTGCTCGAAAGCCAGTCGAGTCTGACTCTAGGGTTGCGGTGCTCATCTCCGTTTCAAAGCCGAAGAGCCAGCACTGTCCGAAGACATTTCCGTGGTCATGTGGCCGGCATGACTAAACAACAAGGCGCACGGAACGCTGTTACCTTCCCACCGAAGTGGTCCCTATTTATCTACTTGCCATTTCTTGCTTTCGAACTGCGAGGTTGGCAGGAGCTGGAACTAGAGACGGGAGCTCACTCCGTCATGCGGCACACTCGGGTCTCGAACTGCTGAACTACCGGGCCTTCCACAGCCTGCAGTTCAGCATCTCAATCACCTGCAAATGGGCAACATCAATAACTGCCCATGTGCGTGCCTTTCCCCATTGTGGCCTCCACCCTGTGGAATGGTCTGCCTGAGAAGGCCAGGAAGGTCCCCAGACTCCTGGCTTTCTGCAAACTATGCAAAACTGAACTATTCAAGGGAACTTTTCTACACAGGCAATGGAATTTCACTGTACTAAATGATTCACAACGTTGGAAAAAAGTATCAAGGACTGTGGGCTACACTACTGGACCCCGGTTGTTGAAACTAGGATCCTGCTATAGAATTTTTACATCATTTAATATGTCATTTTAATACTTAACGCTTTGCTTCAGTTCTGCTTTCAGGCTTCTGACTGGTTTTGTGACCCTAATGGTACTGCATTGCGTATTGAAAATGTCCCCTCCATCTATGGGTCTGACTCTGTGTAATTCGCCTTGAGTCCAAGTGAGAAAGGCAGGCTATAAATGATGTAAATAAAAAATGAAATAATGTAACCAGGGCTGGTAACTCCCAAGGTCCCTAGCCATAAATTGACATACATTCAGCTACAAACAGGGGTCATTTCCTGCAGGAGTGCACAGGAGTGGAGCTCCGGCAGTAAAGAGCCCAGGGGGCTGGCATATGCAACAAGCCCCACCCCCTGCTCCCAGCAGCCCTCAGTCAGAGCAAGAAGCAGCCAGGTAAGTTGCAGAGTTCCCCCTGGCCCCCCAGTCCAAAACAATCCAGTGGCACCTTTAAGACCAAGTTTTATTCAGGTACAAGCTCTCCCTCCTCTGCGAGGACAGATCTGCACGTCCCCCCCCCCCAATAGCCAGCAATCCAAAACAGTCCAGTGGAGCCTGAGCAGTGGGTGTTGCCTTCTGATACACTTCCGGTGATGTCAGGGGGTGTGGCATATGCAACTAAGTTATGTTAATTAGTTATGCTAATGAGCTCCTGCACCTCTTTTTCTACGAAATGACCCCTGGCTACAAATAATGTATTTATACAGAAAAATCATGCTTATACAAGATGTCTGAGCAGAGCATAAGCAAGTGTGCAATGCTATGCACATTTTCCATGTGAAGGGTCAGTGGGAAGTCCAAGGGTGTAAATAAGTGGCACAAAATAGTTTGGAAGAGTGGCTGAGTGGCTGCAAAGAGCAGTTTCTTTTCCCTGCCAGGATTCCTTGTCTCTCTGCAGCCATTTGAACCATTGTTTTAAAATTCAGATAACGTCTTGATTCATATATACCCTGCAAAACAGCTGATTTGCTTTATTTTAAAACTCCCAAATCGCTAGCTTGCCAACTGTGATGTTCAGTTGATTTTGACTACTTGCAAGCATATTCTGCTAATATAAATTCTCTCCGTCCCCCCCCCCCCGCGCCAGATTATGACCCCATGAAATTCAAGGAAATGATAAGGGGGGGGGGGAGAGCACTTTGTATTTTGTGGGGTTTTTTCCTCATTGGCTTAATTGCAATAACATTTATATTGCAAAATATAGCGCGCAAAGGTTGTAATTTTCCTATCATCTAAATTGCAGGCTGAAAATTGTGTTAAGAAAGGATTTTAGAGAATGAATTGCTACTTTCAAAATGAGTACTGTTCAGTGACAATGTAACTGGCAGATTGTTACCAAAGGGAGGAGAATTTTGTCTGTGTGTGTGTGTAAAACGTTTGTCAATTGCAGCATAGATGTCTGACTGCCAGCCAGTTTTTAATGTGTACATGATCATTCTGAAGAGCAAAGGACAATATCAGTCCATAAATAAAAGGAAAGTGGGGTGGTGGTTAAGTACAGAGTACAAGGGAATAGAGCATTAACTGTTACAATGGAGCAGAAACCAGGGCTATTTTTGGGCAGGAACGCACAGGAACGGAGTTCCGGCTGGCTCTCGAGTTGGCCATGCCCAGCAGGAACTAATTAGCATAATAGGCCACGCCCAACAGCAGAAACGCATTAGGATTGGCTACATTAGGGGTGTGTGGCCTAACATGCAAAGGAGTTCCTGCTCCAAAAAAAAGGCCCTGGGTTTTGACAACAAACAAGGTAAACAGAATAACAAGCAAAAGGTGGGTGTGGCTGGATGACCACACTTCTGGTAACATGGGGGTGTATCCTAATGTGCTAATGAGCTGTGCTGTCAGGGGTGTGGCCCAATATGCTAATGGTTCCTGCTGTTGGGTGTGGCCTATTATGCTAATGAGTTCCTGCTGGACTTTTTCTACAAAAAGAGCCCTGCCTGAGAAAGCTATGCTGAACTCTGTTCATTTCAGTGACCTAATGGAGCCCAGTGGTTAGGGTTGCTAGCCTTGAAGTGGTGGCTGAAGATCTCATGGAATCATAGAGTTGGAAGGGATCTCCAGGGTCATCTAGTCCAACCCCCAATCTACTGGGATTACAACTGATTACAACTGATCTCCAGGCAACAGAGGCCCCGGTCACATGGGCCGAATATCATGGGGGGGGGTGGCTAATTGCCCCGGTGCAGTTTGATCCACGATTATGTGATCAGACACACCGGCGGCACACCACGGATCCGTCCCTCGGCGCCGGCGGGTAAACGAGGTTGGTGATCACACGACGATCCTGCAGCACGGCAAAGAAGCGGCACGGCGCGATCACACCAGCAATGGCTAGGCACTGCTGCCGTGACAAACGGGGTCATTTATTTTTTTAAAGCCGCAACGGCACTTTCGCTTTCCTCTTTGTGGGCATGCGCCGTTGGGTGCTTGTGCGCATCTTGTGGAGACTTGGGGAGGAAAAACCTGTTTGCGAAGGGACATGGGCGGGCGCCGGATGCGACCACCAGAAACGCGATCAGATGCCAGCCCTTGCCTCGCGGTTTCCGGAAACTAGTACCTCGGAGGTACTAGTTTTTAACTCCGCCTCTTCGGCGGGAAGCCTCGGGTTCGCCACGGGAGCTTTACGCTTCCCAGATGTTGCGGTGTGATTGCGCCCGGAAAATCCGCTTATCTTCCGTCTCTGTAGCATGCCTAATGCTCCGTGTGACCGCAGCCAGAGATCAGTTTGCCTGAAGAAAATGGCCACTTTGGAAGGTGGACTCTCCTCCCCAAACCCCGGCCTCCTAAGGCTCCAACCCCAAAATCTCCAGGCAAGCCAGCCAGTGGCACTACACTGTGGCTGGGGGTAGCAGGTTGTTAAGTTTGACCAGACGTTTCACGGTTCTATCCTCCTTCTTCTCGGGGGAAGGAGTGGAGGCTTAGGGCGAAGAGCTGGAATTGAGAGGGAAAACGACTTCCTCTTTGACTTGACAGCCTTCACAGTCTCTCCCCAACCCTTCCTTGCCAAGCCCTATTTTTGGTTGACAATAGACACCACAGCCTAGTTGGTCAAGTCCTTTTTTTTTTTAAACTGCCCCCAAAGGGGTAAGGTTTTATTACATTTTCCACATAACATACACAAACAATCATAATATATACATACATAGGCATTCATATAAACAGTACAAACAGATACATGGAGGTTATTTTCAATTTTAACCAATATTTATACTGGTGCCTATTCCACCTTAATAACAATTCCTCATGAACTGTGAGAGCAACCTTTCTGTCTCTATCATCCTAGCAGGTATATATTTCATTTAGTAAACTCTTAGTCTGTCTCTTGCAAGGTTGCCTACATATATTCATCATACCAATTATAAAATCGTGACCAAGTATTCTGGAATGTCGAATCTGTTGCGCCCTTTATCAATAAAGTCAATTTATCCAATTCCGCAGCCTCCAAGATTTTATTTACTAGTTCTAGTTTTGTTGGTATCTCCGGTAATTTCCAATATTTTGCATAGCGAATTCTTGCAGCTGTAGTTAAAAAAACAATCAAATAACGATCATCTTTGTTAGAATTATCAGGTAGAATATTCAACAACAAAGTCTCTGGTGTAAATGGTACTCCCGTCCCTAGTACCTTTTGCAAGATTTCATGTACCATTACCCAATATTTCTTAGATCTTTCACAATGCCACCACATGTGGTAAAATGAATCAAATGAGAAAATAAGGTAACAGCGTCTGTGTGCCTTGGTGTTTAGTCATGCTGGCCACATGACCACGGAAACGTCTTCGGACAGCGCTGGCTCTTCGGCTTTGAAACGGAGATGAGCACCGCAACCCTAGAGTCGGATTCGACTGGCTTTCGAGCAAGGGAACCTTTACCTTTATATGGGCCTGTTATTGAGCATCTTCCTATCTTGAGGTCCTGGCACCAGTGGGCTTTAAAAGGTGCAACTCTGCTTTGGATTGTCCTGCCTGGGCCTTCTGCGTGTTCCCTCTGCAACCCACTCTGGCATCTGATTCCCAGCGGCATCGTTCAAATTGCCCGCCTAGTCCGAAAGACGGTGTTTTGTTCAATCGTTGCCCCCCCCCCCATTGTGCGGTGCCTCATCCTGCCATTCAAAAAGCAAATAAATGTCTCTATTTACCCGCTATTTCCGTAAAACATTTTGAATTCTTTCCAGCAGGATTTCCTGCGCATCTTTGCAGTGGCGGTCAAGAAGTTGCACAGTGCCAGGTGAAAAAACAAACAAACATGCTGCCCTTTCTTTTCAAATGTGTTGAGACCCGACTGATTGAGTTTATGTTTTGGATAATGAAGGGTCTACTTTTTGGGTGAAAGTCAAATTAGAAATCAGTGTGAAAAGGCAGGCTCATTTTTCTCTTCCATTTGCGCAGATTACCCACCAAGATAATCAATAAAGTGAGCATTACAGGTGCCTCTTTATTTGAGCTTAGGTAGAGAGCTTTCATTTACTCCCCTTAAATGCATGGCGCTGGAAGTCAAAGCCCTCGGCTTTCTGTTTGCTGTTAGTTTGGACCACGAGGCAATCAAGCCATAAGGGTCATTTTCTGCATGAGCTAACCTTTTTCTCTGCTAGGGTTTGAAGCCTTTGTTGACAATGAGATGCTCAGTAGGAACATTAAATTAACACTCCATATTCGTGCCTGTAAATTTACTGACAGGCCGAGGAAAAGTCAGGGAAAACAAACACTCCATCATTTCTGCTTCATTTAGCTTGTGAAAGGGGACATTCTCACCTGCAGAGAAAAGAGGTCAGGGCGGACTGGGGATAATTTTAATCTGACTCTCAGCCAAGTCTTTGGTTGTAGTGGATTGTGCTACACTCTGTGCTTAAAGTATAGGTGAGCGAGAGGTGAGTGGAAGGGAAAACACACTAAGTACTCGCTGAAATGCATCAGAGCGACCTTGTTGCAAACAGAAACTTGGGAGCCAAAGGACAGTTGCATTCAGCCCCTGGGAAAGTGGAGAGGCTAAGTCCTATGTTTCGTTGTGTTTTCTGTATGGACACAAATATAGTTCTGAATATTAGGGCAAAAAATGCCATGCCTGGTTTACGTCAAAGGAATTGGTTCATGGTTTTCAGAACAAAAAAATTTTTTTTTAGTTATATAGAAACATTTTGCGCATCTTTCCCCCGAGTTGTGACACAAGCCAGCTTTTACTGAGCAATAGCTAAATCTGCATCTGTTCTCCTTGGCATTGTTCAGCCAGTTAATTCACCCGCATTTTTGTTTTTTTCTTTAACCTAGCAGCCTACTTGACTCCGGCCTCTATAGACTGAGGCAAGGGAATTAGCAGTGGAAATGTGGATCTCTAACACGTTTTAAGAGGACAGGTTTGCTCAAATGTGTACTCTGAAAGGGAGAGTTCAAAATAATTTCTTTCCAGGGCTATTTTTGGGCAGGAACGCACAGGAACGGAGTTCCGGCTGGCTTCAGAGTTGGCCACGCCCTCTACAGCTAAAACGTCTGTGCTCGTGGCTACCGAGGGAAGGCCTGGAGAGTGACCCCCCCCGAGACTCCAAAGCAGGCAGACCAGGGGGGGCCCCCTGGAAGGATCGGGGAGACATTTAAAGGCCAGCTTGCCAGGCATCCCACAGCCGTGGGGCAACTGGGCAAGTCAAGGGAAGACATGGGGGTGTGGCCTAAAATGCTAATGGACTGTGCTGCTGGGGTGTGTGGCCTATTATGCTAACGAGTTTCTGCTGTTGGGTGTGGCCTATTATGCTAATGAGTTCCTGTTGGGCTTTTTTTACAAAAAGAGCCCTGCTCATGCCCATGCAGAGACAAAACAAAACTCATTCAGAGCTCAGACACACACACACAGAGACACACAGAACTCATGTGCCTTTGGGTTTTCCTTCTTCACTTTAATCAGTGCAACAGCCCCACATGTACTTCTTTCATGTGGATGGCACCATCCCTTCTTAAAGCAAATGGGGATGCTCTTGCAAAATGGGGAGTTCCACCTGCACATTAATTCTCCTGCACACACAAGCAATGGATGGATCGGGGCAAATATGTTTAGGTCTGTGCATTTATATGCATCTGTGAACTCTTAATACCAGGGCCTGCTTCCCAGCTTGGTCTGACAAAACAGCTCCAAAATGTTCAAAGAACTCCGTTTTGGAGCTGTTTGTCAGACCAAACTTGGAAGCAGGAAGATTGGATGCAATATGGATTGATGATGTTCGGTTGCGGTGCCTGTTCCCGAGGAAGAACTGTGGAAAGGGGATATTGCCGGGGCCCCCTTGACAGGACTGGCAGGTCTCCATCAACATCGGACCTTGTTGCTTCACCGAGAAGGACTGACTCAGATGGGAAAATTGTTCGGACTTGGAAGCGTTTTCCGTGTTGAACTGACACCAGAGATATCTTGTATCATATTCTTCATTCAGATCGGAACATCTGATAAAAGCTTACAAGTTACTTTTGTAAAGTCTTCATTATCCTGTTCATGGGTTTCCTGGTATTTTGTTAGTTTCCCCATACTGTGAATCTCCACTTTTTGCTTTGGGACTTCCATATGGAAGAAGAAGAAGAGAAGAAGAGATTGGATTTATATCCCGCCCTTTCTCTTGGAGTCTCAGAGCGGCTGACAAACTCCTTTCCCTTCCCCTCCCCACAACAGACACCCTGTGAGGTGGGTGGGGCTGAGAGAACTCTGACACAAACTGCTCTTTCAGGAACAGCTGTGCCAGAGCTTGTGACTGACCCAAGGTCACATCAGCAGGTGCAAGTGGAAGAGTGGGGAATCAAACCCGGTTCTCCCAGATTAGAGTCCGCACACTTAACCACTACACCAAACTGGAGCCTGGAGCCCGGAGCCCCCCTGGAGCACACTTAACCACTACACCAAACTGGAGGCCGGAGCCCGGAGCCCCCCTGCAAATACAACTGATCTCCAGTCTACAAGGATCGGTTCCTTTGGGGGAAATGACACCTTTGGCGGAGGGAGTCCACGGCATCATGCCCCTTCCCCAAACTCTTCGCCCTCCAGGGTAGACCCCCAAATCTCCAGGAATTTCCTTACCCTGAGTAGGCAACCCTATCTTGAAGCAATCAGAAAAGCGGCACTATATAAGGCTATTTTATTCACAGTGCCACTGCAGTCTCCGTGTTTTCCCACAATGAAAGGCCGTTGTCAAAGGCCAATAGTGGAAAGTTGCAGGGCCCATTTGCATTCTTGAGACTGCTTATCCTCCTTCAAGTGAGCAAGAAAAGACCCATTTGTCACGCTGCCTTGTGCAAAATTAGTGATGCTGCTTAATCTACGCATGGGTTAGAAGACTGGTCTGACTCACTGAATGGACAAATTGCTAAAAGGTGTCAAATGTATCCTGCAGAAAGCTGGGACTTAAGGGTTGCCTGGCCTCTTCTTTCCTTTTATCCCAGGTGTCACCAACAAGACTGGAAACAAACTAATCCACTGTTCTGTAGCCTTGTGTGACTTTGCTTGTGTGTATGTGTGTGGGTGTGCTTAATTTGAACGGGTTTCAGGAGGGTGGTGAATTGAGGAATGTTTGGGCTGTGTGGGAGTCGAGCAGGGGATGCTGATCCGGTGGTGTCGTGTTAAAATTAGCCTCCCAGGTGGTCCAGGGAAGTAGACACAGCATGTCAGAGAAACTGAAAAGCCCGGCCTCTTTGCCATTCACTGGCCATCGCAGAAGCCTGGAAAAGGGGGGGGGGAGGCTGTGGGGGAGGTGCTATCACCCCCATTGAGGATTCAGACAACTCTGTGTCCGGCTTGGTTTTTACTACAATCAGCGCAGTGATTAGGCCTCTTTTGATCACAGGTTTAGCTTCCAGCCTATCAAGGGATTCAGAGGAGCTGGATACATATTAATGTCTTGCACCGGGCCCACATAATTTCCCAGGGGGTCACAGGGTCAGGTTTGTATTTAGTTAGCATTAATGATCTCGTTAGGGATCTGAATGGACCACCGTCCAAGTTCTTTCAGGGATCTCAGCAGACCCGGCTTTGGCCGTCCTCTCCCTTCGTTGTGTGGGCTTGCACGGGGCACGAACTGCGATTAATGGACTTCCAGTGCTTAATAATTTGCAAAACAGTATTAAACAAGGGACGTTGGAGGTGGGGGGGGGACAATTGAGATTGGGCACAGCGGGGACAAGAGGTGGCTGTAAACAGAACCGGTACAATCAAAGTGCTGGGAATTAAGTAAGATGCTGGCATACAATGTCTCAGCTGGTTGCTGGCTGGAAGCCAGCCCCGGGGAGTGTAAACTCCATTGCTACGCCCAGGTGGTCAGCCTGAGCCTTGGTCCTTTTAACTCTGGAGACAGAGAGGGAGAGAGAAGCGCACACACAGGCAGGCAGGCAGAGAAGGGGGGAACGACTGCATCTGCAGTGGGAAAGAAAGCAAGAGGCAGCCATTGAGTGAGAGAGAAAGAGATTAAGAAGCTCAGAAAATGGCACACAGATAATGGAAGAACACTTTCAATAGTAGTAATCCTTGACATACAAGGACAAATATGAATACTTTTGTTCTTGAATTTAGATTAACTTTCAGCTCAGGGGTAAAACTTGAAGTTACATTGTGTGGCCGTATCTTTTTGGTCTACCGTGAAAGATGAGAGCCCCGTAGTTTATTTCTGCTGACCCTGTAGAAGTGGCACTTCAAAGATAATTTCAGGGGGACAATAGGGGTTTGGTGGCAAATGAGATTAAAATATGGGGAGTGATCCAGTTTTTCAGGGACTGGGCTGGTGTTCCTGGCATCAGACGGGCACGAGTGAATGTCCCAGACTCTTCCTGCAGCAACAATACACGAATCATCCCTGACTAAATAATGCAGAGCTGTGTTTATAATGCCTGTGTTTACAATGTCTTCCTAGGACAAGTGGGCTTAAGAGCAATATATCTGATAGAATATATTCATTCAAGACTGGTACTGCATTACATTCAGAACCAAGTGTCACACACATACACATTTCCCTTCAAGGAGACGGAGAGTGAGAATTAAACAATCTGCCACAAATTTATTCTGCACAAGCCCATTGAAATGAATGGGGGCTGCGCGAGGAATCGGCTCTTGAAATGAATGGGTGCTCCACAAGAGCTCTCTTCCGCAGCTCCTGTGGACAGCAGCCAGGCTGATGCAAGAGATGGATGGTGCCCGGTGGATGGTGCCCTTTTGAATAACGTATGAAAGGCTGCAACCCCCGTCCAGCTATGGACGCTTGCACAAAGGAAACATGAGAATGGTTTAAACGAAATATATGATCAACAAACACCCGTTTAATTTTCAAGAAGTCAGAGTTTCTGAACCAAATGCAATGTATTGCTATGGCAAAATATTATTCTTTTCTTCATGTATCGTATCTGACGAAGGGAGGTTTGACTCTTGAAAGCTCCTACCTCCAAAAAAATCTTGTTGGTCTACTGGAGTTGAATCTAGCTCTTCTGTTGCAGACCAACATGGATATACCCTCTGAAACTGTCTTTCTATACAAGAGCATGTTAGAACCAAAGGAATATTTATTGTCATGCGTGTTATCTTAAAACAGACTTCGGTACCCTTTAGTGCAAACAAGAAAAAGCAGGCTAATCTTCTGAAATGTTTCTCTTACTCCACTAAAAATGCTCCCTCAAAAGTTGTAGTGAATTTCTTCTAGTTTCCTGTCATTTTTCTTCAGTAGAATATGGCTATGAAGCAGGGGTCATTTTGTAGAAAAAGAGGTACAGGAGGCTCATTAGCATAACTCATTAGCATAGCTTATTTGCATACACCACACACCCTGTCATCACAGGAAGCGTGTAAGAAGGCAACACCCACCGCTCAGGCTCCACTGGTTTTGGATTGCTAGCTATTGTGGGGGAGACATGCAGATCTGTCCTCGCAGAGGAGGGAGAGCCTGTACCTGAATAAACCTTGGTCTTAAAGATGCCACTGGACTGTTTTGGACTGGGGGGGCTCTGCAACTTACCTGGCTGCTTCTTGCTCTGACTGAGGGCTGCTGGGAGCAGGGGGTGGGGCTTGTTGCATGTGTCTGCCCCCTGGGCTCTTTACTGCCGGAGCTCCGCTGCTGTGTGCTCCTGCAGGAAATGACCCCTGCTATGAAGTAAACAGAAAATAAAATATTTTAAAGATTTTGGTAGCAGGCGAAAGGGCAGCTATTTCAGCGGTGGTTAATGGCAGTGATTCACAGCCAGGTTCACAATGAAAGGAGCATATTTTAAGGACATTTCTTAAGTTTTCGATCTCATAGTAGCTTGATGTTAGTGAGTACCTTCCCATTCCACAATGGCAAAGTTTGAAGCCTAAGGAACTTCAAAGACAGCCAGTTTGGTGTAGTGGTTAAATGCGCGGACTCTAATCTGGGAGAACCGGGTTTGATTCCCCACTCCTCCACTTGCACTTGGCTGGATGACCTTGGGCAAGCCGTAGGACACAGACCTCGACATCCGAGAAGATGCATTTATTGGTACTTAACACATGGAACAGAAACTAACGGCTGATTGGCCAACTTTATACGATTGTGGAGGGACACCCCTAGGTCCTATTGGCGGGTTTGAACTTCCCGCCAATGTCCCTATTGGCTCCTTACTTGTAGTTCAGGAGCCTAGTCCCCATTGTCTTCTGGATTGAAGCTCCAGCTGCCTCTGGCTGGCATCAGGCAGTATCCGAAGACATAACAAAAGCTGTTCTTGAAAAAGAGCAGTTTCTGTCAGAGTTCTCTCAGCCCCACCCACCCCACAGGGTGTCTGTTGTGGGGAGGGGAAGGGAAAGGAGTTTTTAAGCCACTCTGAGACAACTTTGGGTAGTGAAGGGCGGGGTATAAATCCAATCTCTTCTTCTTCTTCTTCTTCCTTCAGGCTCCTCTGTGGCCACTTAAATTGGAGGAAATCTCCTTAGGCCAGAGGAAGGCCTCACTCTTTACTGAGCAAGTTGCAGGTTATGTGCCGTTTTCCACACAGATCTGCTAGTTATCTCCCTCTTTTTGCCCATCAGAAAAGGAAAGAGATTCTAGCCTTTTGCATACCTCCTTAGCACATAGACCAATGCTCCCTTCTAAGCTGTGGAGTCCTGTGAGCAAAAATTCTACTTTGTGAGCTACTGGCATTAAAGTTTTATTTATTTGTTTATTTGATTTATATGCCGCCCTCCCCACAAGCGGGCTCAGAGTGGTTTACATCGATATAATAACAATCGTTTAGTAACAGACTAAAACAACATAAAACTACGGATCATAAAATCACAACTACCATGCAAAGTAACCATTTCAGGTATCAGTCATATCTGAGCATAGAAGTGGTGCCCCGATGTCAAAGTTGTGAGCGAGCGATTTGGCTACTGCATAAATTTAGTTTGCTCTGGATCCACCCCTTCCTGAGCTAAGACAAAAATGTGTGAGCTGGAGGCTAAGAGACTCAGCCAGCTCACACTAATTCAGCGTAGAAGCAACACTGACATAGACCCATTCTAAGGAATGTAGGCTCAGTGAACAGGCCAGAAGCTCAGGTAGCCTCGAGAAATAATCTCGAAACTGAGAGCATTAATATGTTTAAAAGATGTCTGTCTGCTGTGCTCCCTAACAGCATCAAAGGCAGCCAGAAATACCTTCTGCTTTTTCCACAGGAATCCTAGCCTGCCTCCATTAAAATGAAGGAAATCTGACAACAGGCGCAGGCAAGACAGGAAAGAGGAGAACACGCTCCCTGTGGCCCTTACTGATGGTGAGAAAATGGGGGCACCCGTTGTATTATCCTAGTTGTTTATTAGAGTTTTACTGATGTAATCCTTTGGGTTGTATGTTTTGTCCCACAAGAATGACTGACGGCTTTATTTACTGGGGATTTTTCTTTTGACAGGTTTCTGTGCTTCTTTTCAAAGAATGTAAGCTGTGTGGGGAAAAGACTTCAGTGATTTCCCTTCATGCCTGTAAGTCACCTTGGATTTGAATGAGTGTGCATGTGTGATAACCTGGTGTCTCTTTTTGGCAGGTGCAATCTTTCCTGCCCGGTTATTCCCTAATTTATAACTTACCTGGTCCTTGCTTCTTCACTGCAGAAACAACAGAACAGCTTAATGGGATGTCTTTTCCACATGCCAGTTTTATCTTACATTCAACATTTTCAAGGCCATCTTTGCATTTTGTTATGTACATTTTTATTCCATCCTTCTTCCAAGGATCTCAGGGCAGTATAACCATTCTCCCCTCCTCTGTTTTATCTTCACAACAACCCTGTGAGGTAGGTTAGGCTGAAAGAAACTGTTGGAGTACATACAAATGTCCCCACTGCAGTCATGAAAGAGTCTGCGCCTCTATATCCCAAATTCTCCTCCTAACCACCTGTAAGATTGCTGCCTCACCACAGTTATAGAGGGGTTCCAGGTCGATACCTAGTGTACCCACCTTTTTCACTACGGCCTGTGACCACTCTGATGTATAGGTGTCAGCTAGAAGTTGGACCATTAGGCTAGCAGGGGGAGATAAAAAATGAAGCTGAAGCCAATATTTGATCGTAATGATCCAAGCTCGAGATTCCACCAAGTGAAGACCCAGCTCCTTATAAAGAGCAAAGAGTGACACTGAGTTGGAAACATCAAGAATCCTGCGCAGAACTAAATGAAACCTCCCTGTTCTGAAGCAGTGTGCCACCGAATACTAACTGTTAAGGGGGAAACAGTGGAAGAGGTTCCTATCTGTGGACACCTGATCAACATGCCGCACTATAAGGACCCTGAACTTCTCATGCTTCTTATGTTCGGGGTTTGTCGGATTTGTCAGTTTGGTGGTGAGCCAGTTTGGTGTCGTGGTTAAGTGCACGGACTCTAATCTGGGAGAACCGGGTTTGATTCCCCACTCCTCCACTTGCACCTGGCTGGATTACCTTGGGCAAGCCATAGTTCTGTCAGAGCTGTCCTTGAAAAAGAGCAGTTTCTGTCAAGAGCTCTCTCAGCCCCACCTACCTCACAGGGTGTCTGTTGTGGGGAGGGGAAGGGAAAGGAGTTTGTAAGCTGCTCTGAGATACCTTTGGGTAGTGAAGGGCGGGGTATGAATCCAATCTCTTCTCTTCTTCTCTTCTTCTTGTCTGAGGCCTTCAGTCCATTTCCCAGTGCTCCCCTAAGGGCTGTTTCTCCATAATAATTGCAACTTCAAGTTTTATTTATTTATTTATTTATTTATTTATCATTCAATTTATATCCCGCTCGAACCCCGAAGGGTCTCTGAGCGGCTTACACACAATCTTTCTTTCCTAACTAAGGCCACAATTATAAGGGGGGTGACTTCCTACCAGCACCCAGCAGCAGGGCTTGTTGTTGTTGGAATCTGGCTTCTTCCGGCGGCCTCGGATGTCGGCGTTCTACGTCCAATGTCCTGGGGCAGATTTCTTCCGGTTCTGCGGCTTCCTCCAGCGGGCTCCTCCAGTGCACGGCCCCGTGACCACCGCAGCTCCGACCATCGTCCCTTTCGGCTCCGTCGCGCTGCGCCGACACGCCGCCGTACCTCCGTGGCTCCACCTCTGCCAGATTCTGCCACTCACGCCACGCTCGCAAAGCACTCCTCAGCCGCTCCATCGCTCCACTTTGCCACTCTGCCATCGGTGGAGATGATCCGTCACAGTGACCTTGTCCCCGGTCCCTTGTTCCTGGCGGCGCTGCCATCGCAGCTTCATATTCGAACATAAAACAGATTTCGTGGTTGTAGAGTGTTGTGTCCTGATTCAGTTTTGCCATCATGGCAGACTTGTAACTGTGGCATCCTTCACCACTGCTCACTCAGGGCCTTCTGAGCAATGGGCAACAGATCAGAAACCCAATGTCTCATAAAATCATTATTCCCGAGCCTTGGATGTGGTGCTAGTCCAAGGCAAACTTCTACAAACTGACAAGAAGCCTCATTATTTGTGTTTTAAAGTTCCACTTGTTATGCACAGTGGGCAATAAATTCCAAGCCAAGCAGATGTTCTAATTTTTAAAACCATTAAGTTGTGCGTCTGGTACACAGTGGGGAGGAGCTGTCTAGGAGGCACATAAGGCTCTCCTTGAGATATGAAACATTTCCTCTCTTGTACATCTGGGTCAGATTCACATCTTCTCTCTTAGAGGATATTTTATGAACCGGGTGAACAGCAATTTATATAAATATACATGTAGAACATAAACACACACAATGCATATGGAGGGAATAAATAATGGTTAACTGTGAATTAAATGCATTAAATGAGTTTGTTAATGTTATAATAAACCACAAGAGCAACGCTGGAGTAGGCTGAGTTGCCACTGGATGTGTCCGTTTCCCAATCTTGTAGCTAATTAGTAAAATGGTGGCTGAGTTCGGACCGGCAGTTTGGCCCGATAGAGGCAAGTTTCACAAACGGATTAAAGGGGCCGGTTCACACAGCCACAGCTGTCAGGCGTTCCCCAGCCGTACTCAACCCGTCCTATGACGATTCCCTACCGAGTTAAAAAAGTACCAGGTGAAAGTGGTAGCAAAGCCCTGGAGGGCACGCTGATCTCACTTCCCAAAAATGTGCATGCTAAAAGCTGCAAACAAGCTGCATTGCTGCGCCTATGCGCATAGGCGCATGTCACTGGAGTGAAAAAAGCCACAGCCACGCCTCCGCCAGGGGCGGGCCAACAGTGCAAACACTCCCATGCGCCTCCTCCCCGGTATGCTCCTGCATCAGTAGGTGCAGTGCGACCGGGAATCCCCAGCACAACTTGGTCCGGGTCTTTTTGTCCCGCCTCCCTCGCTCTTCATACTACCAGCCTGTCCTCAGCCGGTGAAAGCCAGGCCCCTAGCCAGGAATTTTTCAGGGGTGCTGGGGGGTAAGTAAATTAAAATTAATTTTAAATTAATTTTAAAATTAAAGCCAGGTATTTCTCGGGGGGGGGGGGGGGGAGGCAGCATGGCAACTGCTGGACTCTAGCTCTTGTCTGCTGCTCCAGACGGCCATTGCACACGTGAGGACCGGGGTGTGTGTGTCTGCAGGACCCCTGGTCCATGCTCCACCCTGCACTCAGCTGGCATGGGTGAGGCCAGGCTGCTGGCAGTGCCCCAGGGGTGACGGATGCTGCTTCTTTTCCAACTTGGTTGCACAAAGCCAGCCACCAGGGAAGGCCCACGCCCGGCCTCCAGCTGCTGCTGCAGCGCCCTGCCTGGGCCTGTCAGGATGATTAGCCGGGCCGTGGGCAGCTTGCTGGGGAGCAAGAGGCCAGGCAGAAAGGGACAGAGATGGGGGGAGGGGCTTTGCAAATGTGATAGGGGGTGCCACCACCAACACCCCACCACTGGCTACAGCCATGGTCCCTGCCCATCTGCCGTTCACCAACGCACAGCCATGGAAGACACAGAAGAATGCAAAAGATGCAATCATCTCAGCACTAGTTTATTTATTTATTTACTTTATATCCTGCCTGTCTCCCCGATGGGCACCCGAAATGGCTTACGTAGTTCTCATCTGTCCCATTTTTATCCTCACAACAAACCTGTGAGGTAGCTTGAGCGTGAACACCACGGAACTCACACACCTGTTAAAAGGTATCCTGCGTTGATCACTTACAGAATTTTACTACGTATATCCTTCAGGTAATATTTAACAAAGTAGCAAAAACAACAGGACCACATTTAGTCCACAGGACAGGACCACAAAGCAGACCAAAGGACCACGGTTTCCCCACCTTGCAAATGACATCTGATATACTGGGGTGGAAGGGTAGAGAAAACTATCAGCATGACAAAATCCCACCTCACACACTTCCTTTGACTTGAGTAGGAAGTGGTGTGAGGCTGCTGTGTTTGAGGAGTTAGAGAGAACTCCCAGACAAGCCAAACAGGAAAAGGAGTTATTGCTTCTTAGGGAAAAGAAGAATAATTTCTAGGCAGTAGGAAGGGGTTGGTCTGTGATTAAAGGGAAGAGCTTAGACACCTCAAGAGTTATTGGAAAGCTATCCTTATACTAATAGCGAAGTTGCCCTCGTGAGTGCGGATATCTAAATCCGCGCTCCGGGGGCAGCTGGGGGCAGGGAGAGGTGTGTGCACACGTGGGGCAGTCCCCACGGGTGCACAAAAAAATGCTAAAAGTTGAAAAAAATTCGGGGGGATGTTTAAAATCCCTCCGAAAGTGCAAGAGCGTTCCGTGCGCATGTGCACGGAACGCTCTGCGTCCTACCTGGGTTCCCTGTGCAGAAAAGGGAATGAACGGCCGGAGAGGCCCAGCAGCGGTGGGCACACGTGGGGCCGTCCCCACGTGTGCACAAAAATGCTAAAAGTTGAAAAAAATTCAGGGGGATGTTTAAATCCCACCGAAAGTGCAAGAGCGTTCCGTGCGCATGCGCACGGAATGCTCTGCGTCCTACCTGGGTTCCCTGCGCAGGAAAGGAAACGAACGGCCGGAGAGGCCCGGCAGCGGTGGCAGCGGCGAGAGATAGGTGAGGAGGGGAAAGACAGTCGGGGAGGGGAAGAGAAACTGCCGAGGGCCCGGCAGATGTAAGCCGCGCGGGCCTTGGTTCACGGGGAAAAAAAGAAAGAGAGAGAGAGAGAGTCAGGGGGGAGGAAGAGAGACCGGTGAGGGGGGGAAGACAGCCCGGCGAGGCTCGGCGGATGGTAGGCGCGCGGGCCATGCTTCGAAGGGGGAAAGAGAGAGAGAGAGACGGGGGTGAGAGAGAGAGAGACTGGGGGGAAGACAGAGAAGGGGGGAGAGAGAGAGCCTGGGGGGGAGAGAGAGACTGGGGGGGAAGAGAGAGAACAGGGGAGAGACACACACAGAGAGAGGGACTAGGGGGGAAGAGAGAGAACGGAGAGAAAGAGAGAGACTGGCCCCCTCCCCGTGAGTATCGCGGGTCCCCCCCTTGTAATATCTAAAGGGAAAACCTAGATCTCTGAAGCACTAAAACGTAGAAGCACTAAGACAAAGCTATTCTCTAAGAAACTGTATTTACGATTCTGTGTAACAACTGAAATATATAATAATCAAAAACCTCTCTTGTATGTTCAAAAACCTCAATTCTGTATATATTAGAAAGTTTTACCTCAGCCACCTCTATATCTTAAATCCTCATATTTATATATTCCCTGCCTTATTAAAATATTCATTCTGTTTAGAAAGTTACGTAATTTTGCCTCATGTGCCATTTCATGAGGGTATTTTAAAACAAGACAGCTCCTGTGTTTCCTCTAGTTCCTGTGCTCGGTCATAAGCCTAAACTAATACCTGTGACAAGGTGGGACAGTTACAGCTTATATAATAAAGAAGAAATACACGCTACTGAAGGGCGGCTCAGTCGCTGAAGGGAACTAAAAATACTTTTGGCGGGGAAATCTGCCAGGGAGTGGGGAAGCTTCAGGGGTCTGTCATAACTTCAAATGTCATTTCCCCTATTTCAGGGGAGGGCTAAAGCTGCTATCCATCTTGCACTGCATCATCCCAATCCAGATCTCAAACCACTACGGAGGCTGTCAGTCAAAAAACAACATTATCTTCCTAGTAACAAATCAAATCAAATTGTACGAGTGTGCTAAAGGGTGTCATAATCAAAGCTCTCCTGCAGCTTTCTGATATCTCACAGAGGCCATAGCTTGCCTTTAAGGACAGCGCCATAAGGTTTCCTTCCATCAAACAGTCTCAGATCGCTCAGCCAACTAATACAAGATCCCAAAGCCTGACCTGCTGCACATTAGAGATTATTTTAATGACTTTGCAATGACATCCCCACTTGCAGAAGTAAGGGTGCCAGAAGGTTCAAAATGTCGGCTGCGCTGCTCTGCCACTCCAGGAGGGCATCCCTGAGATCTTGATGAAAAGTTTGCTGCACTTTCTCTTTTTTTCTTTTTTTAAATCATGAACACAACTACTGGGTTTCCAGCTGTCGGGCTGCAATGCCAAATACATGCATACATACATACACACGCGCGCACGCACACAATGAGAGTTTCGAAATATTGGTATCAGTAAGCAATGTTCCCTGTTCCCTGGAAGGCCAGATAATGAAACTGAAGCTCAAATACTTTGGCCACCAAATGAGAAGGGAGTAATCACTGGAGAAGACCCTGATGCTGGGAAAGATTGAAGGTCAAAGAAGACGGGGATGGCAAAGGATGAGATGGTTAGACAGTGTCATCAATGCAACGGACATGAAACTGAGCAAACTTCAGAGGACGACGGAAAACAGGAGGGCCTGGTGAGATCTTGTCCATGGGGTCGCGAAGAGTCAGACTCGACTGTGCGACTGAACAACAACAAGCAAAGTTCCAATATATCTGAACTTAGTAATTGAGGGACAGACATTAGGCTGACTGGCCTGTAATTTCCTGGTTCCTCTCTGGATCACTTTTTAAAAATCATTGAAACATTTGCTACTCTCCAGTCTTCTGGTACAGCAGCTGAATTTAGTGGTAAGTTACATGTATGGTTTAGTAGATCAACAATCTCACATTGAGTTCCCAAAAAACTCTCAAGTGTACGCCATCAGGATCTGGAGACTTATCAGTTTTCCATTTCCCCAGTAGATCTAGAACTTCGTCTCACTTCAATTTGACCTAGTTCTTCAGACTCCCTTCCTGAAAACAGTGGCTGTGGCCAATGATCCCACTAAGCTGTGGAGTCTTGTGAGCAAAATGCTACTTTGTGAACTACTGGCATTGTTGTGAGTGAGCAATTTGGCTACTGCTGCATAAATCAGTTTGCTCTGGAGCCACCCTTGCTGAGCTAAGACAAAAATCTGTGAGCTGGAAGCTAAAAATCTGTGAGCTAGCTCACACTAACTCAGCTTAGAGGGAACACTACTAGTGAACACAGAAGCAAAACATTCTTGCTTGGGTTGCCACGTGTCTGGCCTCGGATGCCGAGCCTCTGAAGGGGACCAGAGTGGTTGGGTAGGTTCCTATTAGGAGAAGGCGGTCCTTAAGATATTTTTTTTAACCAAAACAAGTTTTTTTATTATTTTCAACATAAAAAATATACATTGAACATTGATATAAGGAATTCTTTGTTACAGCTTCATTACACTCAATTATTTCCAACTAAATATAGATCTTTATAATATACAGAACATACTTTGTTTAAACATATAACAACAATTTGTATTTGGCCTTTGTGATAGATTCCCAATCAAATTTATCAAAAGAAAGTTTGTCTATTATAGGATACCATTTTCCCAATGGATTATATAATTCACATTCATTTTGATCAGTAGTATTGTAAACTGAGATAGTTTCAAATTTAAAAAGTCCCAAACTTTTGATAGCCACTGATTAATGGATGGAGGGTTTTTATCTTTCCCTTTCTTAGCTATTACGACTTTTGCTGCTGTTATTAAAACATTTATCAATTGTTTTTGTGTATTAGAAAAGACTCCTTCTGGGGGCGTGGCGTCGCGCTAGAAGCGTATGGACGCTTGAAACTTCGGCTCTCTCCCCGATCCTCTTAAAACGTTCTTAAAACGCGGAATTAGCACAAACTACCTCACTACGAAGATGGGTAAACTTACTTCAAACAGATCCAAAACATCAAATGTCTCTACCTCTTCAGTCAAGGCATATTTCCCAAGAACTGCCAAAGGAAACTCACGAGTCTCAGAGGCCCGACTTTCGTCCAAGATGGCAGCCGCAGCAACGTCGGACACTGAGGATGAAGCCCCACAACTTTCACCAGAGGTACTTACCCTCCTTGATAACCTAGAAGATCGTTTTGCCGCACGTGTAGAAAATCTTCTTAAACCTATGTCCGAACAACTCCAAGACCTAACGGAAAATGTCCAAGCTATCTCCCAAACCGCCGAAATGGCGTTAGAACAAGGCATAACCCTGCAAAACGAAGTTCAGGACCTGTAAATGAGCGAAAACTGGGCTAGATCCAAAATCATGGAACTCGATAATGCCTCCCGTTTTCACAACCTGAAATTCAGAGGCTTTGCAGAGTCCTGCGAGGGAGAAACAGAACTCCCCATTTTCCTTGCGTCATGGCTAGCCTCCATTTTAAAACTGGAGGAAGGAATTGCGCCACTCATCGATCGAGCCTACAGATTAGGCGCCCGCAAATCCAGCAATCCGACTCATGCAAGGGACATAGTGGCCAGATTCCCTGACTATCGTACCAGGAATAAAATCCTTAAAGAAGCAGCTAAAGGCGACTCATTTACCCACAACAGCAGAAAAATTCAGGTGTTCCAAGACCTGTCACCGGAAACTTTACAACGCCGCAGAGATTTGAAAATTATCACCAAATGCTTGCAAGACGCTAAGATTGCCTACCGCTGGTCGCCTCCAAGCAGGCTGACGGTTCGGAAAGACAATGAAACGTTTGCAGCCACGGATCTACTATCTGGAACTGAGCTACTGCAAAAACTTCGTCTGGAACTGCCTCCAGAATTGCGCTCAAACCCAGAAGCTGCTGATACCTACCTCACTAACCAAAATCGCTGGAAGAGAAATGGCCCCAAAAATCGTAACTGAACTGTTGAAAATCTATTTTCATCTTCACCATGTGAGAGTCATCGAACTTTCATTCACAGCAATACTGCCACACGTGAGCTTATGAGAAGCTCAATGCTTCCAAGATTTTTGAAGCTTGCTCGTTCCACTTGCCAATGCCCATCTATTATGCCGTAGTTTTGGAGGGTCGGGGGGGGGGAAGCTGACTTTTGTTGCTCCCTTGTTGTTGTTTTAAGTCACCTGAATAAGAGAGTTCCCTTTTGATAGGTCTCTCTCCCAATTTGTTTTGTTTATTCAGGTGTTAACCTCTGTGTGAGGTTGGGGATGTGTTTTATTACTGTTCATAGTTCTTCGTTCGAGGGGAGGGGGATGGGGGGAAGGGGGGAAAAGGGAGGAGGGAAAG